>NC_142591.1:19465775-19769837 GCF_965207765.1 Zootoca vivipara | reverse complement strand
ACTTTGTCTGTTTTAAAGCACTTGTGTGATGGTTTGACCAACCTAAGTTGCTCTGGAATAAAATTCTGAGATATCTGTGCATCTTTACTCGCTGGATTACTTGCTGGACTAATTATAATGATGTTACATTTAAACTTTAAAATTAAATAACAAAGAAATATAAAAGCCAGCAGTACAATTCAACTAGTACAAAACAATTTTCAAAGCCACAGCAATAAAATGGCTAGATGGACAATTGATCCACTCCAACAGGGCTGTCTTACGGTCTTATGTTTTTATGAGCCACTCAGTTTACTCCAGTGACTAGAGTTTAGTCACAGAATTCTAGAGGCAGGTCAATAAAAAGATGGTTGTACTCCATTAACAAAAAAGACTTTAACATGTAAGAGATGGATAGCTGGGAAGGGAAAAAAAACTTGTAGATCAAGTTAAACAGAAAGGGTTTGTGGAGCAGGTATTGATCTGTTTGGACTATGAGAAAACAGATTTAAGAATGTAACTGAACAGTGTGAATTCTCTCAATGTATCACAATTAAAGAAACACCTGCATTAAATCACTTTTGAGCTGATTTGCTGTGAAAATGTACACATCATTCAGCGACCCTTAAAAAGCCAACAAGCCACAGGTGTGCATCATAAGATCACATGTGTGGATATAATTGTGAAGAATGTGGCTATTGTTCTCAGCCTATAGCACACCTATTCCAAAATTTGGCTGTGCATCTTTGAGCTACTTTGTCATAGTTGGATGTGCACCAAAGAAAAGGTAATTGCTTTGTGAGGAATAAATAGAGAGAAATGGTAGTATACAAATATATTTATAACCGACTTTTAAAACTCCTAAAAGCGAGTTTAGAGAAGCAGGTGAACAATAAACCATTAATTGTTTCCTAGGAACATAACAGAAATGAGTTTCTAATAGAAGCTACTGTACTTGAAGAAGAAACAGTGAAAGAGAACTTTGTGCCGCCAGATGTTGCTTATCTATAACTCCTGCCATCTTTGTTCATTGGCCCTGCTTACTGGGGCTGATCAGAGTTGTAGTTCAGCAACATCTAGAGGGCCAAAGATTCCCCACACTCACATTAGAGGTTGGATGGAAAACCTCTGGATAAGATATTGGGGGGCTTTGTAAAAGCCTTACTGAAATCAAGATATACTACATCCACAACATTCCCCTGATCCACTAAGCTTGTAACTCTATAAAAGAAAGAAAGAAATGAGATTCGTCTGGCATGACTTGTTTTTGAGAAACCACTGCTGAGTCTTAGCAATCACATCATCCTTTTCTATCTTTTTCTGACTGTTTCATGATCTATACTAGGACTTCTTCTGATATTCACATCAAGCTGACCCTTAATGGAGAATGGTCAATTATGTCTCTCCCTGGTGCTCCAGATGACTCCCAAAGATTGCTTGGCATTCTGTACAACTGTGGCATTTATTGTTTATTCAAGGGTCAACTATGGTCTAGTCCTGCAGAAAATGGATTTCAGAAAACGAGAGTTTTGCCATGAAACACAGTAACATGCAAGATTGTGTCAAGGTCAATCATATTACATACCTGAAGCAGTGTGTGCTGATGATATACCAGTGCTTACCGCTACCACATAGTTGTAGTTTTTTTATTTAAAAAATGTAAACAGAATATTTTGATTTATTTACCAACATAAGGAGCACAAATGAGGCTGGAGTGAGCTGGGATTAAGGAAAAGAGTTCCCAAATAACCAGGGACTCATTCCGTCTTTCTTGCCTCACTTCAGTATAATTTACCAAGTAAACAGAACTATGGTGTGTGTCATTTTGAATAGAGAACTTTTGGACAGATTTTATAATACACAACAAGGGTTGTGTCCCCACTCTAGCATAACCCTGTTGATTCGGATAGTTTCTTCTTAACACCTATGTTAAGCAGCTATTATTACCTTTGGAAAGAAGCTTGATATTCCCAACTGCATGAATTTTGATCAGAACCTATTTTGCTCCCTGTGGCATCCATTTTGTGCGGAGGCTCAATGTGGAACATGCTGCCCACAAAGAGAGCAACATTTCCCCACTCTTTCCCCCTGTCCCCCGAGAGTATGTGGCTTTTTGTTTTGTATGGAGGACTGAAACCAGCATGTACTCTATACACAGTGCGAAAGATAATGCGACTATCATGCTGACCTTCTAATGAGATGTTTTTGATGTCTTGCTGTTTCCTGTAGAAGCAAATAGGTTGCGGCTCAGAGAATTCACATTGTTAATGGGACTGTGTGCTATCTGCTGACCACAGAAAGAGGGGTTAATGTAAGACCATTTTAACTGCGTGCATAAAAGCCGGTTTTATGACCCCCATAAACACTGCTAATCACAGTGAAGTGATCAGTGACTTTGAGCTCATTTTGATCTCCTTAGTGCATCTCGGAAATAATACTGAAACTCTTCAAGTCTTCCCCCCACAGCTTGCCAACAAAAGGATGACAGTGGTAGATTTCAGGAAACCTGAATGCTGATGGAAATAATGGGTGAAGGTAAGCAGCATTCCCCAATAAAATATTCCACATATCTGCAGATCAATTTCAAGTTTTATTTATTGAGACTCATAGCTCCATCCTCAGCATGTTAACTCAGAAACAGCTTCAATTGATTTCAGTTAGGCTTACATTCAAGGATGTATGTTTAGGATTGCAGATTAAGGGCCAATTCCTGTGACCTTTCGCCCATGTGCAATACACATTGCATCTGGGAATATGGTGAGCCTACATTTTTCCCATGCACCCAACTACCAATTGACCTATAATTGGTTAAATGTCCATCTGGATTGGTCAGGATGATGGGGGGAGGCTCCCTGTAGGGTGTCCCCCTGACAGTAGTGAACTATACATTTGGGGAAACAGAATGTTGAGTGTTTGTTGCAACCACATATGAAGTGGGACTGTGGAGTGCATGTGGAAAAGGAATAATAGAATACAGAATTGGGACCCTGAGGATCATCTAATCCAATGCCCTGCAATGCAGGAATTTCATCCAAAGCATACATGACAGAAGAGCACCCAACCTCTGCTTAAACCAGGTCTGTCAATTCGAGATATTTTTAATTAATGATTTTCCCCATTTCAAAGATCCCTGAAAGCCTGCAATGACAACATTTTGAAATACATCCACAAGTTGCTCCATTTCTTTTCCCTTTCTACGCTTATTGTCAGAAGGAAAGAAAGGAAAGCTTGAAAACAGGGTTGTGTGCAGTATACAGAAAAAGCTCTGAAGTAAATAATAAAGAGGAACTAAATATAGCTCCAATTACTTTGTTAAATTAAGTCAGTCCCTAGGTTCATGGGGATTTTTTAAATAATAATCTGGAGCTGGCTATGCTTGAAGGACTGAATTATAACTGTTTGATTCTTCAGAAGTGTGCTATGCCAAGAAGAGGTCATAAGAAGAATTTGCTGAATACATCCTGACTCGTTACAGGATTTCTGAGAAAAGCCTTTACCTGGGACACTAGCATAGAGGCAGCATACAACATCAATATTACTCAATTTTCCCCTTACTCTTCCACCCATTGCCTCCTCCAGATTATTATCAATCAAATCCACCCTCGCCTGCTCTCTTCTTGACCATTGTTGTTATGTGGTGACTCACCAAGAGCCACAGTTTTCAAGAGAGAGATGTGGAGGGGAGAGGACATTTGCCAGGAATAATAGCTTTAAATGGACCAGATTTGATACACAGGGTTTATGTTGCCTGTTTCAGGCTGGAAACTCAAGCAAATTTGGATTGATGAATTCCAGGTGCTAAGTCATTGTATTTGTCTTCATTCTCCAAGAATAGCTACAAAACATCACATGATCCCCTGGGGATCAAAACACATGATAGATGAGAAACCTGTCTTAGATCATCCATCATCCATCTGCCCCACCCCTACAAGCATCCATTTTACATATAACACATTGATGACTTAAAAAAATACCATTTACATTTAATAATAATAATAATAATAATAATAATAATAATAATAATAATAATAATAATTTATTATTTATACCCCGCCCATCTGGCCGGGTTCCCCCAGCCACACTGGGCGGCTTCCAACAGAATATCAAAATACAGAAATCCATCAAACATTAAAAGCTTCCCTAAACAGGGCTGCCTTAAGATGCCTTCTAAAGGTCTGGTAATTGTTGTTCTCTTTGACCTCTGGTGGGAGGGCATTCCACAGGGTGGGTGCCACTACCGAGAAGGCCCTCTGCCTGGTCCCCTGTAACTTGGCTTCTCACTAAGGTCGGCTTCCAACAACATCTGAAGGGTCTCAGATTGGGAAAGGCTGACATTCATTTGGCAGATCACAAGCCATGCTGTCCTGTGCTTATAAGATCACTCTGAAAAAGACACTTACAAATGAGAGGTGAAAGGTAATTATTACTTCCTGGCAAAAAAAACGAATTCAAACTCCACCAACCGCCTCCCCTTTTGTGCAACCTCCTCGACTCAGTTAGGGCAGCAGAGTCTGATGGTCTCGGTAGTTAGCTCCAGGGGAGTGCTTTGTAGTTTTGTCTCCTTTAATTACTCCAGTAGCAGTTCAATGATTTCGCAAATGGAAAAGGCTTTTTTGTCTTGCTAATCTTCCCCGAGATAACTGGCCATATCATCTTCCTCAGTCTGTTTACCTTCCGCGGCAAGTGCATGTCGGAGACCTCATGCATGAATTGGGCGATGCTTTCCCCTTTGAATCCAAACAAAGGACCTTATAGAGGTACAGGGGAACTGGACGTGCTCCATTGTGTAGTGCCCTAACCCAATCACTGGCCTACAGAAATATAAGAGAGAAGGGAAGAAAGGGAAAATCAATAGGCATTTTAAAATTTCATTGCTGGTTACTTTGCTGCCTTAATTTGCTGTTGTTTCTCTGCTTTGTCTTCCAGCTGTACATTAGACATCCATTCACTTCTCACACTCTTTGGTTTGAGAGCATCTGGTCAATTTTACTGACAAGCAATGATGCTATTGGTGTATTCTGATCTTATGCTAGTCCTGCAGGAGTGTGGATATTGCCTTAAAACAAGCAGTCTTTTTTTCTTTTTCTTTTCTTTTTTTGCAGTCTTTGAAGCAGTCTCTCCCCTCCTTTTCTTGATATATATTTTTATTTGCTTTGTCGTATCATAAGCACAAAGATAAGGTTTATAAGAGTTTAAAAAATGAAGGAATAAGTTGTTTCTACTAAAATTCATTTATTTATGTCTTCGATTTATGCTATTTTTTCTTTCTTATTATCCTGTATATGACTAGAACACAGTCTCCCCACTCCTTTAAAGATCTCTCCAAGGTTAACACAAACACAAAGTTCAAGCAATGAAATACAAGTCACAAAGGGTTTAATAGCAACATACAGGGACGCAGGTGGTGCTGTGGTCTAAACCACTGAGCCTAGGGCTTGCTGATCAGAAGGTCGGCGGTTCAAATCCCCATGACAGGGTGAGCTCCCGTTGTTCAGTCCCAACTCCTGCCCACCTAGCAGTTCAAAAGCACATCACAGTGCAAGTACATAAATAGGGACCATTCCGGTGGGAAGGTAAACGGCATTTCTGTGTGCTGCTCTGGTTCGCCAGAAGCGGCTTAGTCATGCTGGCCACATGACCTGGAAGCTGTCTGCGGACAAACGCTGGCTCCCTTGGCCAGTAAAGCGAGATGAGTGCCGCAACCCCAGAGTCGGCTCCCTTGGCCAGTAAAGCGAGATGAGTGCCGCAACCCCAGAGTCATCCGCGACTGGACCTAATGGTCAGGGGTACCTTTACTACCAGTAACATGACTGCCTTAATCAGAGTAAACCCAATGAAATGACTAACTTAAATCCAATAACAGCTCCTCCAAGTGTTCCTGTTTTCCAGGAACAGTCCCTATTTTCATCAATGAAATGTTGGAGAGTATGGAGTTATGTGACTCCTGAGCCAAGGAGATAAGTAACTATGCAACCTTTAGAATGCATTTGAAGGCAGTCCTGTATAGGGAAGTTTTTTTTTAGTATTTAATGTTTTATTATATATATATATATATATATATATATATATATATATATATATATGTAAAAACGGCATGTGGGTGTGTTTCCACTTTTCACCGAAACCGCTTGACCGATAGTGTTCTAATTTGCACACAGTGTCCCATGCTACCATGAGATTAATCTTATAAAGTTTGCTAAGACAGATGTCACACCTGCGCCATGTAAAAACCCCCAAAAAACCCATGTTACAGAACACACAACTCACCCAAAAGTGCATTCTGGGGAAAGAACCAGGTTGCAAACCATCGCCCTCTAGTGGTGGCTACACTGGCACTACACCTATAGAACCTTTCCTCTCAACAGCACCTCAGCTGCTGTTTACACACTAGGCTGAAGCCTTTACAGACTAGGCCGAATGGAGGTACTGACTCACCTGGGTGGGGGTTGGGAGAGGAGGGGAGGGGAAAGGTCAGGACACGGTGGGGCCAGTCACAGGGATGACCGGGGGTGGGGGGAAGAGGGGGTGTGATACGTCATGGGACGAGACAGGTTGGGAGGAATCACAGGGAAAACCCAGGGTAGGGGGAGGACGGGGCGGGATACGTCATTGATCAACACAGGGTGGTGGCAGTCACAGGGATTAGCCATGGCAACGTGTGGCAGGGCCAGCTAGTGGTTTTATATATGTTGTAAGCACCCCAGATTCTCTGGGGCAACCCTGTCAGATGGGAAGGGTAAAAATATTAATGTTGTTGTTGTTGTTATTGTTGTTTAGGACAGCCCTATTTTCATCAGAGAAATGTTGCAATTTATGGGCTTTGGCATGTAGCACAAGATCCAATCATAATGTAGAATTCACTTATGAATCAGCTTGTGCACACATCCACATCCATGCACACCACAGAAATTGATCACCACAGAAAAAAGTAGGGAAGAAGGCAACCACAAAAGCTCATCTGAATGTATATTTATGCCATTATTTTAACCACTTTGATATTCCACTTTGATGGATTTTATTTTTTTTTTTACAAAAAAGCAGTTTCTCCCAGTTTCTCATTTTTTCAATTTCCCACAAAAGTTTGCATTAAAAAAAATAAATCCATATGAAAGATCCATTTGAAGATATGATAGCTAGGAAGAGGAAGGGGGGGAGAGGGGAGGCATGGGGCAACTCAATGAAGCCACGGCTATTCTGGATTCCCGAAGAGGGATGGGGGGCCTGGAGTACCTCATGGCGTGGGAGGATGCCCCACCGTCCCAAAATGAATGGGTGCCAGCGAGGGAGGTACAGGAGGAATTCCTGGTGGAGGAGTTTCATGCCCTTTTTCCCCACAAGCCGAAGCCTTGGCACATGGAGAGGGAGGAGGGATCCACTTCGCAGGAAGAAGAAGGGGGATCTTACGCAGGGGAAGACACGAGCAGTTCACCCTGGTCTTGGGAAGCGAGGTTTGAGGAAGAGGAGGAATGGGGACTGGGTCTATAGGGTACCCAGGGCCCCAGAACCAGCAGAGGGTTGGGAACAGGTCTTCTCGCCCACGGACTCAGACACCACAGAATTCTTGGGGTTCCCATCATCATAGGAAGCGGCGGCGTCTGAGCCTGACTGGGAACAGCCTTTCGCCCCCACCAGTTCGGATGCCACGGACTTCATAGGCTTTCCGTCGTCCCCAGAACTCTCGGAACCCTCGAAGGAGGGGGGAGGGGGGCCTGGGGGGTGGATGTGAGGGATAAGAGGTACCGGCAGCCCCCTCCCATCCTGAATACCAGCTCCTCCCCCAGTGGGGAGGGGGAGACTTCGAGTGGCGATTCAGGAAGTGGAAACAGGAGCTCGAGTACCTTGGCGGAGCACAGGCACCACCGGGGAAAGGAACAGGGAAGCAGGGAGACGGTGGGAAGGAGGCCAATCCCAGCTACTCCGGAATTGCGTAAAAAGCGCCGGGGGTGGAGATTCAGTATGCCAAGATTACTTTGCTGGGGGAAAACGCGTGAATCGCCATTCGGAGGTACTGTGGAAGACTGACAACATGTACCACTATCTGTAAATAACACTGCTTTCAGCACTGTAAATACACAGCACCAATAAAAGGATAAAATGCAGAGCTGTGTGGAGTCGTTACTCTGAAGTAGCCCACCCAGGCCACTGTGACATTTCGATTCTATGATTCTATGAAAATTCACCAACATTTCAGTGCAACTTTCTCCAATTGCGCACATAAAGGTAAAGGGACCCCTGACCATTAGGTCCCGTCGTGACCGACTCTGGGGTTGTGGCACTCATCTCGCTTTACTGGCCAAGGGATCCGGTGTACAGCTTCCAGGTCATGTGGCCAGCATGTCTAAGACGCTTCTGGCAAACCAGAGCAGCACACGGAAATGCCATTTACCTTCCTGCCGGAGCGGTACCTATTTATCTACTTGCACTTTGACTTGCTTTCGAACTGCTAGGTTGGCAGGAGCTGGAACCGAGCAATGGGAGCTCACCCCATTGTGGGGATAATTCCCCCTATTGCAATGCATTTTTGTATGGCATAGCATTGGCAAGGGTTATGGGGCAGACCTACTGTGTCCTTTCCAATTGGCACACGCCCCATTGATAACTGCTGGAATCTTTTCATACCGCAAATGTCCCAGGTTGTATTATGTTTTTGTCCCACTATTCAGGTGTGCTATAATGCAAGAGTGCTCCACCCAGGGAAACATTAGGGAAGCATCACAGAGCAACTAATAAAGCGGAATGATGTTTCAACAGTATAAATCCATCATGATGCACTATTACTGCATTGATGTCATTTTGCAGAATACGGGGGTGGGGTGGGGGGTGGGGACACCGGTCTGGAGGAGCCCTAAGAATTGATTCTGCATATATATATATATATATATATATATATATATATATATATATATATATATTGATATGATGTGTTTCATAAGAAACCAACACCTGTACACCATTGATGTTTTCAATAATTGTTCATAAGCTTTTGTGCAAAACTGATTCGGCTTCCTCTGTGTCTCTGGACTATACTTTACCAACTGTTTGTGCAATTTAAACTGAGGGGAAATTAATCAGCTGTTGGACATTGCCTTTTGTCAGATGTGATGATCAAATGCAGGGGAGCCTATGCGTGTGAGGAAGGCCTCCATTAATAGCATGGCTGCAATTCATGAAAGAAGCTTATGTGCATCTGCAGGAGCGCTTATATATCAGGCATGGCCAAACTTGGCCCTCCAGCTGTTTTGGGACTACAACTCCCATCATCCCTAACTAACAGGACCAGTGGTCAGGGATGATGGGAATTGTAGTCCCAAAACAGCTGGAGGGCAAAGTTTGACCATACCTGTCATATATAGTACTTAAGAGGCAAGGTCCCCATAGCTGCCAAGTTTTCCCTTTTCTCGCGAGGAGGCCTATTCAACATAAGGGAAAATCCCTTAAAAAAAGGGATAACTTGGCAGCTATGAAGGTCCCTGTTTTAAGCAATAGCAGTTTTATGCCTGCATTCTATTTCGCAAGGAAATAGGGCAAATCCTGTTATCTTTATAAACAATTATTAACAATTCTTCTACTCTCTCTTTGTCAAGTGGATCATTTTCATTTGCAATCTAATTAATTTCACCACCTACGTCTAGCCTGCTTTTGAGGAAAACATTTAAGCAATGTTCTTAATTAAAAAGTGAAATGCAATATTAGAAAAATCAGATCTTAATTCTCACATGCTTTTTCATACATGGAAATCATATTATTAGCTAAGCAATGCATTCTCAACTTTTATTGGTTATAAATTGCAGGTCGGGTACAATTTGCGGTTTTAAATTAATTCCCTTGCTAATTCTCCATATTTTTTTTAAAAAAATAAAATATTCACAGAGATTGCATGACCAATATGATCTTTGTATGAATTTTCATAACAGTCAGCTACAACGCACATTCATCTTTTAAGCAGCTCTGTATTAAAATCACGACAAATTGCCTGCTTGTAAAGAACAACCAAGTAAGCAGTGAAAATGATATCATGCAAAAGGTTGTACATGTATTCCTTTTCCTTACAGGCTGCTGATGGGTGTGGCCACAAATAGGAATCTTGATGGGATGCTGTCAAGATTCCTTTTTGTACAATGATTTAATCAGTGCACATGCGCTCACAAATCATTGGGCTTTGCATTTTTGTTACCCTGCCCAATACCTATTTTAAAGAATGAAATGATTGTTAGAGCAGAACTTAGGAAGCAACTTAGCAAACAAATTATTATTATCATTATTATTATTATTATTATTATTATTATTATTATTAAACCTTGCAGAGACTGACCAGGAGTTGGCCACAGGAGAGTTTAGTGGGGCTTTTGCTGAGAAGAATCATATATTCTAAAAGCAGATTCATTCTCCCAGTATATCATAATGTAGTTTTTTAAATAAAAAAAATAAAAAATGGAACCATCCATGCATAAGAGGTACAGTGGTACCTCGACTTACGAGTGCCTCGACTTCCGAAGGTTTCGACTTCCAAAGTCTGCTAACCTGGTAGTATTTTCACCACGTGTGCGCAGAAGTGCATGCGCAGAAGTGGCACACAGGGTCTGTGTATGCGCAAAGCGCAAAAACCCACTTTTCGCATGCACAAAATGAACGCTTCGACTTATGAAGTTTTCGGCTTACGAAGAGCGTCGCAGAATGGATCACCTTCGTAAGTCGAGGTACCACTGTATGTACAAGGAGGACTGGCCCTACTGTTAGGCAGCATAGGACACATGTGTCAAGCAGAAGATTCTTGGGGACAGCACTGCCACCAACAGATGCAGGGGAGCAGCAGCAGCCCCCCCCCCGGCACTACACTCCCTGAGCCCCCGTTGGAGATAAAGAACTATGTATGTCCCAGGCACTTCATGCACCTGCTAAGCTAACCTGTTGCGCTCAGGTGTGCTGAAGGCACTATCCCATTGCAAGCATCTAAGTAAGATTCAGCTGGCAGTCTGGTTGGCTTTTGTACATGGAATGGGAAGACCATGAATCTTGTCCTTTGCCTCAGGCAGCAGAATGTCTTGGCCCAGCCATGGATGGATGTAAGTAGAAACCTGCCCGCCTCCGTCCCCAGTTTGCAGTCACCCTTAGAAAGGTGGTCAAAAGCAACCCAATGAGGACCAAGGATGCCTGAGCATTGGAAGGAGGTGGACAGAAGGAAAACTAGGGGAGATGAGGAATGGTTTTGGAATGGAATGGAAAAGAGTATGAGTACACTGCAATATGTCAAATTATCTGGAAAAGACTCTTTTTCCCCCTACCCTGAGCTGAAAGCAAATCTCAAGATAACATGTTGTCATACCAGTTTCAGAACGTTTGCTATGTCCTGTGACTTGGATTTAGCATGCACTTCCCCTCATGCATGCCTAAGGCTCTCTTTTGCAAATTGGCAGATGGGAAGCATGCTTGTCAATTGCCAAATTCCCTGATCCCATTGCCATTTTAGACTGTTGAAACACAGACAACACATGAGAGACTTCCGTGGTACTCAGAAAGATAAGAAATGCACCGAGGGAAAAGCCACAATATTTTTTTTAGTCTTTATCCTTCAGTTGCTACTTGTAGAAGCCCGTTCTAATCTTTTTGTAGAGGCCATGAAGATGTGATGACAGCTGGTAAGGCTTCTGCACAAGCAACAGACTTCAGTTCCCATCTTTAAAGACTCACATTTATTACAGGGACAGAACCTTTCCATTAACATCTAATGTTTATAACTGCCTGGGCAATTAACTAATGGCATTTTAAAAATTCAATCCTTGGCCATCGTCATTTAATAAGTTTCTTTTGTGAAGAGTTTTTTATGATACACCAAACCACTGTCACTACCATGTTTTCTGTTTGTTAGGATTCCCTTTAAAGCTGATAGCAAGGAAGTAAAGGTAATAAACCCCACGAAAGAGGATTGAAGTTGTTCTATTTAACTTGCTTATTGATTTTTCTTTCTGTCCGAATACCCAAAAGCATCCAAGAATGCAATAAACAACTTCAACTGCGTAGAATAAAGCATCACTTATCTGGGCTTCTCTAATGCAAATGCTCCATTCATCTTGACATAGCAAATTAACATGCCAATAGCCCACACACATAGTGCAAGGAGCGGGGTCTGAGCGTTCATTCGGTATGACTACCTGGCAGTCAGTCCTGAACAATTATGTCATACTCTAACATTTTGCTAAGGTTTTGGGAGTTTTTTGTGGGGAGAAATTTATTGAGATTCAAAAAAGAGAGGGTTGTATCCAATGTTAGTAATGCTCAGGGGTGGATCTACACACAGGGGAAAAACCACTATGAATAAGTCAGAAATTAAATCACTATAACAACAACAACAACAACAACAACAACAACAACAACAACAACAAAAACAAACCTATGGGAAATCCCATAGATTTTATTTATTTGCTCTCCAGCGCCATCTGGTGTTGCATGTTTATAATGCATTCAAAACACTGTTTTTTTGACTAATGTAGCTGAGTCCAGGGTACACCACTTGAAAGGGATCCTAAGAGAGAGATCCTAAGTTTGTTCATCATTGCAGAACTTCCCTGCTACTGCTGCTCCTAACCATCTCTGACTTCTCAAGTTTTCTTTCCTGCTGTGAGAGTTCGGGGTTCAGGTAGAGTCATCAGGCAGCTTAACTTACAGAAATGGAAAAATACCAGACTTCCGCTTTCACCTAGAGTGGAACCTCTTGCTTAAGGTAATCTTCTCTTTACAAGTTGCAAATGCAGTGCATTCAAGCACAGCATTTTATGTACATTAAACTTACAACTTTTAAGAGTCAGGACACCATAAACTATCTCAGGCCCTCCAACCGGCAGGAGAGGCCCATTTGGTGTGGTGGTGCTGGGTGATATGCTTTTGGCAGTTATGCATGATAATACCTTCTCAGTGCTCTCCCCCTTTGAGAAATATCCTCGCTGGTCTCCCATACTGTTAACATTCGGGATAAATTTAAAGGCATTCCTGTTCACATTAGGCATCTGATGGCGGAATGATAGTGTTCCCAGCAATCTTGAAATTATGAATGATGAGAGTAGGTCACTGTTTTTAAATATTTTTTTGTTCTTAATTGTTTCTAAATGTTTAAATTGTGTTCCTTTATTTTTATTGTTTATTACTAATTTGCTGTTTGCCACTGTAGTATCCTTCAGGGTAGAAATACAGCCGTACCTTGGTTTTCAAACAGCTTAGTTCTCGAACGTTTTGGCTCCCAAACGCCACAAACCCGGAAGAGACTGTTCCGGTTTGTGAACTATTTTTGGAAGCTGAATGTCCAACGGGGCTTCCACAGCTTCCTATTGGCTGCAGGCGCTTCCTGTAGCCAATCAGAAGCCACACTTCGGTTTTCAAACATTTGGGAAGTCGAACGGACTTCCGGAACGGATTCCATTCGACTTCCAAGGTATGACTGTTATATTCACAATGATGATGATGATGATGTAACAACAACAACATTTGTCAGTCACAGCTATGCTTAAATCTTGGATTTCTCAATTATTTGCTATGGGAAGCTATTTTGCGCAATGTGTGCGAGTCTTAACTATTATGTCTATCACCATGTCCATCCCTGGCAGCTCTGTGGCTTCAGCAGGCTTTCACATCCTGCCCCAGAGCACCATGCAGTGATTTTTCAACAAATATTATCTCTCTTCTTTCTCTTTCTTGTCTCCCTGGCTGGTCCCCAGGGACTTCATCCTGCAAGGCTTGACAGGTTTCATCTATCCTGGAGGGGAGAACCCAGTGTAGAAATTTACAACCACCCCTAGAAAGTAATATTCAGTATTTCTTTTTCCATATTTTTTTATTGATGCTTTTTCATGACACAATAAAAAACAAATTAATTTCATTTTTTTAAAAAAAGCAAAGGTAAATCTCAAAAGTAAATCTTAAGCCTTGTCTCAGACAGAAAGGGGTGGACACTCCCAGCTCTCACCTAGGAGTTTCCCTTTCTTCTCCCAGTCTTCCACCCTGGGAGATCCTTTCATTCATTTATTCATTTCCATAAAATTAGAAAGCAGGCCTCAGTATTAACCACTTTACCATTTGCTGTCAGGCCTGAGCTGTAGGCAGCAGTGTGAGGAAAGTCAGAAGCCACAGAACAAGCCAGACCAAAGAGTAAGAAGTTGAGAACAATCCAGGAGACAGGACCAAGAGTCAAGTCAGAAGCAAAGGATACAGGAACATGCCCTACCATATTGCTCACACGAGAGTAAACTTGGATAGGAAATTGGTGACCCTCCAGATGTTGCTGTACTTCCTGTCCTCATCAGCCCCAGTCTATAAGACCCCAAATCAGGAATGATGGGAGTTGTAATGCAGCATCATCTGGTTCCCTATCCCTGTTTTAACTGGCACAAGAAGCCCTGCAATTTCCCCTTCATATCTGGGAGGAAATGAAGCTTGGGTCCAAGCTTGAGGAAACTAAACTGCTAAGGCCAGGGGTAGGGAACATGTGGCAGGGATGATGGGAGTTTCAGTCCAGCAGCATCCGGAGGGTTAAAGGTTCCCCACTCTGGGCTTAGACAGAGGCATGTGATTTAGTGACTCACCAGACATAAAGGGTCCGAGTTGAAGCTCCAGAAATTTCTCTGCACTAGAACCCAATTCCCAATCCAACAGGTAGAATACACTGTATCTACTCCCTGTATCACAGAGCTTTAAGTTTTCATATGGAGACCCAGTTTGCCTATAGGGCACCAATGGACATTTTTGATGTAGCCAGTGATTGATACATAATAAAAAGCCTGCTGGATTAGACTAAAGGCCCACGTAGTACAACACTATTCCAGGGGTCAGCCAACTTTTTCAGCAGGGGGCCGGTCCACTGTCCCTCAGACCTTGTGGGGGGGGGCGACTATATTTTGGGGAAAATATAATGAACAAATTCCCATGCCCCACAAATAACCCAGAGATGCATTTTAAATAAAAGGACACATTCTACTCATGTAAAAACACCAGGCAGGCCCCACAAATAAGCCAGAGATGCATTTTAAATAAAAGGAGACATTTTACTCATGTAAAAACATGCTGATTCCAGGACCGTCCGCAGGCCAGATTTACAAGGCGATTGGGCCAGATTTGGCCCCCGGGCCTTAGTTTGTCTACCCATGCTCTGTTCTCACAGTGGCAAACCAAGTGCCAAGGGGAAGCTTGAGAGCAACAGCACTCAGTGGTATTCAGAGTTCAGTGAATTTCCAATGGCCATGAAAAATATTTGCCACGCAGTTGTCTGATACGGAAAAAGGTGTTTGTGATTTGTGTGTTTTTACAGACTTCTCAAGGTGTGTGAAATGCCTGGAGTGCACAAAGTAACACTGAAACCCATATCAGTAGCTGAAGCAGAAAGGGGGCAGGATTTTCACAGCCCATGCGATAGTCACAGGCTGCGATAGTCTCCTGCCTTACATGCCCCAAGGCTGGGGGATGAAGTTAGAACATCTCCCTTCCCTGTGCTGGAAGCATTTATTCATTTTCCAAGTGGTCCAGGGAACAGCGAGTCCTGGACTCCCTACAATGATGATTTTGCCCACCTCTCAAAGCCAGATTCCTCTGGGGCTGGATCTGCACCCTGTGCTTACACAATGTTTCCATTGTCCCTACTGGTGCTGCAAACATAATCTGAACAGCAAGTAAATAAGCTTATCAAAATCAACTTTTGAATTCCAGAAGAATCAAGAAAAGAATGAAGCATGGAGAGAGGGGAAAAGGGAGAATCTGTAAACAAATGGCTCCTTTTTAGTTATTGTGGGAACAGAGAGATGGAGACTACGAAGGTCATCTCCATGAATCAGCTCAACTCAAGGATGATTATAAATGACTGTAGAGTTGTTCTAATCTAGGCAGCATAGCTGCCAAGTTTTCCCTTTTCTCGCGAGGAAGCCTATTCAGCATAAGGGAAAATCCCTTTAAAAAAGGGATAACTTGGCAGCTATGCTAGGCAGATAACTAGGGATTGCAGGTAGAAAAGTAGGCCAAAACTACTCTTGGGAAATGCCACTTGTTTCATTAAAGTCATTATAATGGGGATGGGAAACTGACCTTCTACGTTGATTATCACAGGTTCTGAGCTTTCAGTTTTCACTGAATATGTAGACATGCACTCACGTCATAGTTCGATTTAAAACAATCTAATTAGTTTGTTTCCAGTTCTCTCCCTCTACTGAAAACTCTACTGAAAATTTCCCTCTACTAATCAACACGTTGTGAACTGAACATGGAGTGACCCTGCCTAATGCAGGGGTCCCCAGACTTACCCGGCTTTGGGCCGGTGCCCGCTGTGCCGCTCGCGCGACGGGCCGAAGGGCAGGGGAGTGTGCGCCCGTGCGCATGCGCACACACACTTACTGGCGCGGTGGCGCGCTTCCAGTTCGGAAAAAAATGCCAAAAATCGTTTGTGCGCATGCGTGTGGGCCTCCCCCCAACCTGGAAGTGCACCGGAAATGACCTCTTTTGGGTCGGGAGAGGCCCATACGCATGCACACAAACGATTTTTGGCACTTTTTCCGATCTGGAAGTGTGCCGCCGCGCTACGCGCCGTAAGAGCGGGCAGCGGCAGCGGGCGGCGGGGGTTGTCGCAGGCCGGATTGGGAGGCCAATTGGTCCGCATCTGGCCCGCGGGCCGTAGTTTGGGAAACCCTGGCCTAATGGCACAAGGTCCAGAAAGTGGGATGGGGAACAAAGTAGCATCCCTTTGCCACTTGTAAGATTTCGCAGGATGCTGATCACTTCACAGAATCTCATGCTTGAGAGGAAGGGCTGAGGTCTTTAAAAGACCTCACGCTCAAGGATTTGAAAAAAAAAAATCCTTCCAGTAGCTCCTTAGAGACCAACTAAGTTTGTCATTGGTATGAGCTTTTGTGTGCATGCACACTTCTTCAGATACACACATACACATGAAAGCTCATACCAATGACAAACTTAGTTGGTCTCTAAGGAGCTACTGGAAGGAATTTTTTATTTTGTTTCGACTATGTCAGACCAACACGGCTACCTACGTATAACTAGCTCAAGATGCTTGGGTGCTTGCCCGATAAACTGCATTCTTGGTAGTGGGTAGTGGTGTCCTCTCTCTCTCTCTCTCTGTGTGTGTGTGTGTGTGTGTGTGTGAGAGAGAGAGAGAGAGAGAGAGAGAGAGAGAGAGAGATTGCATGTTACAATGGTGGAGCCAGCCATGGTTCTGTAGTGCCGCTACAGAAGGGAGTATGAAGTTCCAGTTTTCAGTACGTGTCCGTTGTGCTTAGGGAATTAATCTGCCTTGAATATAGAAAATATTAACCTTTAGTCAGCTTCAATCAGATATAGGCACGCCTTCACTTAGAAGTGTTATTAAATCCAGTAGGTCTGTGAAAACATACTGCAAGATCCCTTCCGCATTTGCAGCGCTGCCCCCCAAAGTGACCTTTTAAATCCACTTGAGCTGTAGGCGCTCACCTTCCAGGCAGAATGAAAGGCACACCCACCGATCCTGCTTCCTTCCTCTCCCCTTCCCGCCCCCCTCCATTGTTTGCTCTCCTGCCTCCTTCCTGTCCTCTCCCCTGCCTTCCTGCCTGCCTCCTCTAGTTGGGAGCACGGGGCAACAGCGTGCCGCCTGTCTGCGACTCCCACGACTCCCGCAATGTTAAAACGAAGGGGGAAGGCTGGTGGCAAGGCGGTACAGCTCCCCCCTTTGCCCGATGGCTTGGGGTAGGCTTGGGAGTCACGGGCGGGTGGCACGCCAAATGTCACCCCCCTCAGGGATGTCACCCAGGGGAGACTGCCCCCACCACAACCCCTTCCTCTGCCACTGATGGGGGGAGTGATGTTGTGTGTGTGAGCATTGGGCCTCCCTAAGCTGGGCAGAAGCTTCCCAGGCTTAGTTTCAGCTTGTGCCTTGCTGTGGCTGGTAGCCTGGACCTCGTCCCACCTTGCCTCATCTAATACCACACTCCAGTTGGGCCTTGCCCCATCTGTCTTTATGAAGGAGTGACACCATTCAATCCTCTGTAGCCATAGAAACATATTATACCATGGGGAAGCAGTTGCCACACCTCTTGGATGCTATATCGGTTCACAGGCCTATTCAGCTGGGCATCTCCTTTTCTCCTTGTCTTAAGCCTTGGGGAAACTTCAATCCTTCCAGCTTCAAATGCTTTTGCGTGTCACACGTTTGCTGGTGTGAATTAGCACATTTTTCAGAATCGGTAAACAGAACAATATCAGATCTGAAAACAAGTCTGATCTCTTTCCAATTCAGAACATTATGCCATATGGCATCGCAGCATGCCACCTCTTGTCAGTTTGCCGCGTGATGTTATTCCACATAAACTACAAACATCACCTCTGAAGTCAGCTACAATATGCAGGGGGGTTGCACTTCTCTTTTTAACATCTGCTGACAACTTAAAAGCAGTCCGGAAGCATTATGGAACAGTGACAATGATGGTTAGAGATCGTAAGGAGAGAAGTGGGTTGCATTCTCTTTTTTGCAGGCAAATATTCGTCATTTCTGTGTGTGTCTTCTTCCCATGGATGGAAACACTCCTGAAAAAGTGATTTGTCAGAAGCTTTATGTTTGTTGTTATTTATTAACATATTAATAAATGTTTGGTCTAACGTGGATTTTACATTAACTGCTGAACTTACTATCAGATCTCTACTTTGTAGCATCTTCTTACTGCAGGGATTTTCATATAGTTTGCTTTTTCATTATTATTCTACATTTGTATTGTTTGGTTTAAATGTATGTCACGGAGCACTGACTGCTGAATTCCTCTCACCTTTGCTGGGGGGGGGGGCGGGATATATTGATTTATTAGACATAGGCGATTGCTAATTTTATCACTGAGCTTTTCTGGCTATGTAGAAGAATGCAGGAAGATGTAGCCAGACCTAAAGCAAACCCTGACCAAGCAGTTATAAAGTACTGTTAAAACATGCATCTATATTTAGGTCCCGCCATTGACCTATAGCATGCCCTAATGTGTTTGGTTTTTTTAGCAGAGGTTTGCTTCCCAAGTCTTTTGTTCCATTTAATCTGTGTGAGCTTCTCTGCAAATATCAGCCCATTGGCATGAAAAGAAACAATTGCCTTTCCCTAAATGAAAAGGATGCAGCTTTGGGCATTCTGCCTTGACAACAGGGCTGTCTCAAGCATGTCGGGCGCCCTTGCGCCATGGTGCGGAGATCACTCTGGCGCCCCTGCCCTGGTGGGCGGACGCTGCGCACCGCACGGCGCCCTAACACCCCGCACCACCCAGCCTACCCCTAGAGCCAGCCCTGCTTGACAACATTTTTCTCAAAGGCACCTGCTATTACAGATCAGCCGCAGCCTTCCCTTTCCCCTTCACAATTTGGGACACAAGAGTCCCGACTTGGAGACAGGTAGCTTTAAACTTACAGTGCACTCCTTGACAATTATTTCTTTCACTTCCAGACCCATGAAGAAAGCAGCTCACTCAGTTTTACTGAAGCCATTGAAGCAAGGAGCTAACTTTGTTCAGGAATTTCCCATTGACTTCTCTCATGTATAAATTCAAACATATAAAGAATCTGCTGGATCTGGCCAAAATCCCATGGAGTCCAACACACTGTTCTCACACAGTGGCCAACAAGATGCCCATGAGAGGAAAACTTGGCCTTTTCTCTTTTCCAGATTTTCAATATCCTTTTTCAGGTAGGGTGACCAGAACCGTACACAGTACTTCAATTATGGTCATGATTTTTTTTTATCATGGCACCATGATATTGGCAAATTTATTTTCTATCCCTTTTGCTATTCACTTTTAGATTCAAGACATGCATTTAAATGCTGGGGCTTATTATTAACTGTTTCACTTTGTATCTAATTTTGTGTTATTAAAAATAAATGAGAAGCATATGAATGCTGAGGTAACTTTGGGAGGCCCTGCTGAATTAAAACAAGGGTAAAATGGAAGCTAGCTTTAATTCTGAGAGAACTTTGAGGGAAATTAACAAATTTCAATACTTTACCAAAACCTAGTGGGGGCCCATACACTGACAACCAAACTACAGTTATGAAAAGCAGAACATGGTGTAAGTAAATGGTCAGCATTTCACAATTTCAGCAAAACAAGTGTCAGTGACTGAATAGAAATATTTGCAGAATAAGCAAAGGGATAGTGTATACACAGACACATCAAAATTTGTCAGTTAACACTGATACTGAGATAGAGCTAGGTCAAAACGTTTACCCAGGAGGAGTGGTGATCTTTCAAGAGGATGTCTGCCATGACATTTTAGACTAGGTACAAGGAAATTGTAATGCTAGGCTAGTTTCAGTTGCACACCTAGCTGAAGAAAACTCTTTTTGCCACCATGGAGTAATGGAGGCTCTGGATTATTCTCAACTGGTAGAAGAAAGGCAATGGCACTGGGAACTCACTTGGAACAAGGTTCCTGAGGTAATTCCTCATCGACATCAATAAGACTTGCACCAGCAGTTGATATTTCCAGGAGCCTGGGGAAGAGACATACCATCATTTCTCTCAGACATTTGCCTTTTAGTGCTGTCAACCTCCCCTGGAAGAGAGATGCGGTAGTCAGGTTTATATCACCTACTCCTTCCCTCTGAAATATATTTAAGCCAGGTTCCTTGGAGTGCAGCAAGAAACTTTATTCATAGGATCATAGAACTCTAGAGCACTGCAGAGTCCAACCCTCTGCAATGTGGGGATATGCAGTTGTCCCATATGGGGATCGAACCTGTAACCTTGGCATTATTGGCACCATGATCTAACAAACTGATTTATCAGTTAAGTTTCGTTTTTGCTTTGTTTTTATGTACTTAAACTTAGACGGGCTTCTTTTTGTAATATGGAATTCTTTTTTTGCTACGTTGTTGATTTTGTTATTTTGCATTTACTGACATGTTCTGGGTTTTATCTCTCTCTCTCTCTCTCTCTCTCTCTCTCTCTCTCTCTCTCTCTCTCATCTATCTATCTATCTATCTATCTATCAATCATCTATCTCTATCATCTCTAGTTACAGGTAGGTAGCTGTGTTGGTCTGTCGTAGTCGAAACAAACAAACAAACAAAAAAATCCTTCCAGCAGCACCTTAGAGACCAACTAAGTTTTTCATTGGTATGAGCTTTCGTGTGCATGCACGAAATTTCGTATCTGAAGAAGTGTGCATGCACATGAAAGCTCATATCAATGACAAACTTAGTTGATCTCTAAGGTGCTGCTGGAAGGAATTTTTTTTATTTTGTTTCTATCATCTCTCTCTATCTCTATCTCTATATATCGAGATAGAGATAGAGATATATCTATCTATCTATCTATCTATCTATCTATCTATCTATCTATCATCTATCTATCTATCTATCTATCTATCATCTATCTATATATCAAGATAGAGATAGAGATTGTATTATTATTATTATTATTATTATTATTATTATTATTATTATTATTATTAATATACCCCCGTATACCTGGAGGTCTCAGGGTGGTTCACAGAACAAAGTCAAAAAATAAAGCCACAAAGTATGTAATCAAAATAAAAACAACAACCCTATAACCCCTGCTCCCAAAAAACCCACCACATTTTAAAAGGGAATAGGGTGTCAATCAAATCAACCAAAGGCCTGGATAAAAAGGAATGTTTTTGCCTGGTGCCGAAAGGTGTATTATGAAGGCGCCAGGTGAACTTCCCTGGGGAGATCATTCCACGAACAGGGAGGCACTGCAGAGAAGGCCTGTTCTCATGTTACCACCCAATGGACCTCTCAAGGAGGAAGAACAGAAAGGAAGGCCTCAGAAGATGATCTCAGGGTCCGGGTAGGTTCATATGGAAAGAGGCGGTCCTTGAGGTATTGCAGTCCTGAAGTATTGTGGTCTAATATTCTCTATCTTGAATGTTTGCTGTAAGCCACTTTGGGCACAGCTTGTACCCAGTCAGTCAATCAATCAATCAATCATGTACTGAATGTCTCCATCAGTGGCTGGATATCATTGGGACTATGGAAGAGGGAGGTCAGCAGTAAGTGGAGCCAGAACCAGTGGCAGGGAGAGTAAGAAGGCATGCAAGTGGGAGCTGGTTGGGGGCAGACTGGAGCTCATGGGGCAGTGCCCCATTCATCCCAATGAACCAGCCTTTTGCGGGATAGCAGTTCCTTTCATCACTGGCCATGCTGTTCAACCACATGCATATAGTTTTATGCATGGCATGGGAAAAGTGGATAGAGACAAGGTTTTCTCCCTCTCTCATAACAGTGGAACTTATGGAAATCCAAAGAACCTGAGTGTTAGAAGATTCAGGATGGGCAAAATAAAGTTGTTGTTGTAGCTGCTGTTGTTTAGTCGTTTAGTCATGTCCAACTCTTCATGACCCCATGGACCAGAGTACGCCAGGCACTCCTGTCTTCCACTGCCTCTCGCAGTTTGGTCAAACTCAAAAGAAAGTACACACAGTTAAACTATGAAACTCATCTTCACAAAAGACACTGGTGGCCATCAACTTGGATGGCTTTAAATGAGGATTAGACAAATTCGTGGAGGAGAGGTTTATTGATGGCTACAAAGCACGATGGCAATGCTTCTGAATACCAGCTGCTGGAAACTGCAGGAGAGAATAGTGCTATTTTGCTCAAATCCTGCTTGCTGGTTCCCACAGGCAATTGTTCAGTCACTGTGAGAGCAGGATGTTGGACAAAATGGGCCATTGGACTGATCCTGCAGGTTCTTCTTATGTCTTAACTGGAAGCCAATAGGTTCTCCATCCCTGATTATATTGTGCTTTTGTATTTTGTATGTCCCCATTTATAAAGAACTGTCTTGTCCCATTAATTACTGTTCATTAGGGATTTGGAAACCTTTCATTCTTAAGAAACTGCTAGACTACAAGTCCCATAATCTCTGACCACTGCCATTGCTGGCTGAGGCTGTTAGAGGTTCATAGAGTCACAGGTTCTCCTCCCCTGTTGCATGCATAATTGGCTATATTTTTGTACACAAAGCTACTTACATTGCTAAAATGAGGCTTAAATATTTCTTAGGCTGCCTGCATTCTTTGGGTCCTGGACTTCACTTTTGTAAGAAGGGGGAAAGAGAAGGTGGGAAAGTGCTGCCCTAAAATGCAGGCATAGCAGACGTGACATGAGAAATATACTTCCCTGGAAAGAGCAATATTGATTTTTATAGTGATCTGCAAAGGGTTTCATCCAGTCCTGGCAGCCATTCAAAATCTACATCTAAACAGAACTCCTTCTGTCTCTTTTTCAGAGTGATGATACTGATCCATTTCCCCCATGTCAGGAAATAAGAGTGTATTCTTAATGAAAAAGGCACTCTAAGTATAAAATATTTAGAGATTACACACTGGAATACTTACTGTTTCTTTCCCCCAACTGAGGGACTCCTCTAATGTTTGTTTCCCCCCCCCCCCATATCAACACCAACGAGTGGATCGACCAGTCCAAGATAAAAAGAAGAAGAAAGAAAATGGCATGGCTCCTCCATCCATCAGGAACACATCTTTTATTGAGGAAGATATTTGAAATTATTGATGAGTCAAGGCGGGAAAGTTGTTGGAAGTTCATAGATTTCAAACTGCATAGTGAGTGTGTCACTAGTTTTTCTCATTTTTAAATTATATCTCTATATTTATATATGATTTATTATCATCATCATTTATTTATTTATTAAATTACTATACCACCCTTCACCTAAAGATCACAATGTATTATTATTATTATTATTATTATTATTATGAAAAATAACTCCAGTCAAGCTTTTCAATCCACCCACACATTCCTAAACACTTCCTAACATTACTCTAAACAATAACCTTACATGTTTTACCAGAAGATAGCATTTACAACATAGAAGTCCTACAGACTCACGAAACTTACAGGCAAATCAAAGAGACAAAAGGGTAGGGAAGGTGATTTCGGAGAAACAATGTTTATATCCCCTCTCACATCTAGACCCTATCTGCTGTATACATCTACAGCTGTATCATATCACTTTAAGCAGTCATCATGGCTCCACCCAAATAATATTGGGAACTGTAGTTTGCTAAGGGTGCTGAGACTTGTTAGGAGACATCTATTCCTCTCATAGAGTTATAGTTCTCACAGAGCTGTTATGCACACAAACACTGTCAGGTGCACTGACTTACCTCACGATTGAGGGGACCAGCGCCCCGCAACATGCTCACATCACACACACACACACACACACACACACACACACACACACACTGTGTGGGCATGTGGGACCATCACACATGGTGTGCGCACATCACTGTAGGATACTGAGGGGGTCTGGTCCCCTTACTGAAAATGAGGGGGGGCAAGGTCCCTCAGTCCCTGCTAGCTGGCACCCCTGAACACTGTCAATGCAGGACAGAAAGTGGAAGGGAAAAGGCATTTTTTAAAAAATAGATAACCAGACATCATAAGAAATACATTCAAATTACAGATAGAGAAGGTGTACAAGCAGATTCAGTGTAAGGCTTCCTAAATGAAAACATCTCGCGGACTAGACCTTTTCATTAAATTACCACTGTCAAATATAATCTGGGAATGGCACCCCAAAATGCACACATTTGTGGAAATAACAAGTCAAATAGATTTTATGGGGGAAATTGCTTGCAAAGATGCAAATATTAGACAAAATTCTGTACAAAATGCAAATAGTAAGAGAAATGCTTTCAAAAATGTGTGCAAACTTCATGCTGATTTTTTTTTAACTTAATCTCAAACTGATGCAGAAGTGGGGGTGAACTGAAGTGAAGTTTGGAATGCTGGGAAATGAAAAATGTCAGAATCATTCATTCCCTAGCTTGGGACAATCAATTGCGGAGGGAGGGGAATAATCAGTTTGTGACTCAATTGCGAGGGTTTGGAGGCATCTGGGTGGCAGCTATTTAAAGAAAAATGTTAGACTTGTTGGACTTTTGTCTGATTCAGCACCAAGGCCAGTTCTTCTTACCGTCCAAAAATTTTCTCTCTCCCTCCACAATCAGGCAGTGGAACTCATACCCTTTTTCAATGAGGACACCAACAGGTTTACTACATCCGGGAACCTCTACAAATCTGCTCCCCAGAAAACTATAAGGAAAACAATGTTACAGCCAACTGACTTGGCTCTCAAGCATTTTGGTTTCTTCAGGTATTCAGAATAAATCAATTTGCTAACCTGTTGGTGCTTCTGCCTATAATCTAATCCTGTTCACATCGCTAGAATAATTCAGCGCCTGCCTCTAGCCTGTTAGCAGTAAAAGAACAAATGCCAGGGAAATGTTGTTCGTTCAGCTCCCACCTTTTTATTCTTACTATTAAGCATTCCCTGAGATAGTGCCCTAGGAAATGAATCTTTATGCTTTTTAATCTTTTGGTCTTAAAGAAGCATAATTGAAGTCCTCCGTCTGGAATACAAACAGGGTATGTTTTACCTCACTAAGCAGACATGATTACTGTTGCTCTGCTGAAACCCTGTTGCTTAAACTATCTGGGGCTTTCAAATCACATTATATATCCTTTCTCTCCACTGCACAGAATGTGTGTGTGTGTGTGTGAGAGAGAGAGAGAGAGAGAGAGAGAGAGAGAATGAGAGAACGAGAGATGATAAAACAAACAAGGCAACAGGGAAGAAATATCCACACGCACACACACACACCCTGTGTTGGTCAAGCAGAATCATCAGAGGTTGAAACTGACAAAGTATATAAATCCCCTCCGGTCCCTATTCTATTAGATAAAGCAGCCTAACAGAGAGAAATGAAAACTGGGATGAACTTCTCAAAGGATGTTTGATAAATTGACATCATTCCAGGCAATTTGAGGTAATACAATCTTGATGTCTGAACAGTGTAATTACTAGATACGTCGCCGGCCTCTCTCAAACATGCTGTATCAATCACCAAGAACCATTCCCCAAGTATCAAATATCAGTTTGTTTCAGAAGAAGAAAAAAGTGCAACGGAGAAGAGCTAAATATTGAGGTTGCTTTCCTTCCTGTATTAAACAACTGGAACAATTACTTTTTATCTCGGTGAAGACAACACAGTGTACTGGGACCTTGTAAAAGACTGGGTTTTGTAGTATTTTATTTGAATGAATTGCTGGATACTTTTTGATTCATTATTATAATCACCATCACTAGTGTATTTGTTGTTATTATTAATACTTTGAATTTATATAACATTGTTAAGGAGCTTCATATATTGTATCTCAGTAAACCTCCTTGGAAATGTCAGAAAATCCTGATATTTACTAGGAAATCTCAAGAGAAACAGTATGATTTGAGTCAGATTTTCTCCTCAATTCCATCACCACATAGGAAAAAATAATAATAAAACATACCGGTATTTCTCATCCACCAGATATAAATGTCAAAAACAAACCCCATGATATGTACTGGTAAATCTCAAGGTTATCCAAGCACATTTGAATAAAGAACACATTCCATCTGATTTACATTGTTTACTGGTAAGTGGCAACATTTACAATGTCAAGGCTAAAGTTAAGCTTTGTGACACAATTATTTCTGCCATTCACACTCCACTGAGTACACAAACCAGTTAGGTCAAGTCACTATCACTCCACCTTCCACCTGAGCTTTGGTTACCCAAGAAGATGGGGACTTCTGAGGGGGGTGGCAAAAGTTGTATGGCTTTTAAATGGGAGTCTAAGGGCTATTATTTTTAATTAAGCTCCTTTTTAAAAAAAGCAAAGACTCTGTTTCAAGTGGCAGCTGGATAGCCTGGCTGCAAATGGGACAAAAATGTCCCAGGGGACACTGATGAAGCATAAGTCCTAGCGGCATTCCTGGAAAAAAGATGGCTGCCCTCATGGTATAATAATAATAATAATAATAATAATAATAATAATAATAATAATAATAATAATTTATTATTTATACCCCGCCCATCTGGCCGGGTTCCCCCAGCCACTCTGGGCGGCTTCCAAAAAAAACAGAAATTCTAAAATACAGAAATCCATCAAACATTAAAAGCTTCCCTAAACAGGGCTGCCTTGAGATGCCTTCTAAAGGTCTGGTAATTGTTCTCTTTGACCTCTAGTGGGAGGGCATTCCACAGGGTGGGTGCCACTACCGAGAAGGCCCTCTGCCTGGTTCCCTGTAACTTGGCTTCTCGTAATGAGGGAACCGCCAGAAGGCCCTCGGAGCTGGACCTCAGTGTCCGGGCAGAACGATGGGGGTGGAGACGCTTGGGACCAATGCAATGAGGCAGAATGTTGAAAGATTTAGGACAGACTAAACAAAGTACTTCTTTATACAGTGGATTGTTAAACTATGGGAGATGCTCGTAGAAGAGGCAGTGGTGGCCACCAACTTGGACAACATTTAAAAGAGGATTAGACATGATGGCTATTTTCTACATCCATAATCAGAGGCAGTACACCTCTGAATGCCAGTTGTTGTACACCACAAATAACCAGAGTGCTGTTGTACTCAGACCCTGCTTGTGGGCTTCCCGTGGGCACAGTGGCATGGTGTGGTG
The DNA here is from genome assembly GCF_965207765.1 of Zootoca vivipara. Taxonomy (NCBI): domain Eukaryota; kingdom Metazoa; phylum Chordata; class Lepidosauria; order Squamata; family Lacertidae; genus Zootoca; species Zootoca vivipara. The sequence goes on along the minus strand of NC_142591.1, from coordinate 19,742,369 downwards.
GGCACAGGGGTGATTGCCCTGGGCGCAAAAATGGTTAGGGACACAAAATTTCAACATCTGGTGCTGCCTCAATACAGCTGCGCTCTTCCGTCGCTGGGCTGTATGGAAAATGGCTTCTCCATGTGAACCAGGAAGTGACCTCTGAAGACAATGGAACGCCTCTTCTTTTCTTACCTCTGCAGCTGCAATCTCCTGAATGACGGGGACACCATTAGGCAGTTGAATGTGCATGTGTACTTGGTACATTTCCCTCCCTCCCTCCCTCAACCACGTAACCCCGGGCGCTGACAACCCATGCTACACCACTGCATGGGTGTCTGGTTGACTGACCATCATGAAAACTGCATATTGGACTAGATGAACCACTGGTCTGATACAGCAGGGTTTAATTTTCTCATGGTTTAATTTTAAAAATGGGCTTTTCTGAAGTTGACACTAGGCCAGAAAAAGGGGCTCTTAAAATGCTATGTCTGTGTCACCCACAATGAACATCAGGCAAATCTGTATTCAGATCTAGTTCCTCTGTATTGAGTTTATATCTTGAGAAGAATGTGCCTTCAGAAAGCCAAATGATGCAAGTAATCTGCCACAATTTTAGGCTAAGGAAAGGCAGGGATATCTTGCACTCTTCATCAGGCAATAACATGCAAGTTATATTGGATGCTTAATTTTTCATGTCTTGCTGATGTTGTGAGATTATTCTGAATAATGTTTGCCCCGTGTAATGGTCTTTGTGCAGGCAATTTTATGGTGCTATTCATTCCATTTGTTCCAACACCCTGACTTTGTAGGTATGTAGGTAGCTTCAGTGAGAAACAGATCAATTTGTGCCGGCAGAACTACACCAGTATTGCGTGCTTGGCAAAGTCAACCTGTTATGTTACCTAACATTTACAATATCATCAGAGAGATTGTTGTCAAATAATAGGGATGCATACTATACTGAATTGGGGACTGATCAACTAATTGGTGGGGGTGGAATCCCTTCACAAAGGGGGAAAAAATCTGTACCAGGAAGAAGGTTGCAGACTAACCTTTCTGATATGATATGATTTTTTTCCTAGGCTCCAGGAATGCTTTTGTTTTTTTAAATATGAGGATCATCCAAACTTCCAGTTAGCATCACCTGCAGCTGAGAGTAGCAGACAGCTCAGAGAAACCTTTGCCACTCGATTCTCCTGCACACATAAAACAACCCTGGCTTAAAATAACACTCCAAGCAGCACCAGGTCACCCACCTCTAATGGGGAGGGGACAGTGGTGTTTGCAACATTAGCAGGGATGAATTTGATTGACCCCTTTACCTGAAAGAGACTCTGAAAGTAATTTCCCCAAGAGGAGGGACAAGGAGGTCACATGAGGCGAGGTGACCAATCATGGGGAGCAGATTTGTCCAATTAATGACCCATTCTTACCCTCTTTCTGCTCTATGTTGCCTTTCTGTCCTCCATCTACAATAAAACCACTTCCACGCCTGCGTCAGAGGTGGAGTTGTAGCCGTCATGACCCGACCATGCACGCAGGCGCTGAGGCTCAGCCCCTGAGCGATTGGGGGTTCCCGCCCGCATCATTCGAGGGCCGACCAATCCTGTTGGCTAGGGGGTGTGTCCTGCTTACTTTAAGCAGGTGAAGGGTGGGAACCAGCCCTCTTTCACCCCGCTCACCAGCTGCAATGGTTCACCCACCCACCCACCCTTTAGGCTAGCTTTGACCTTGCTATGGACTTCGGTTGGTCGCCTTGGTTGGCCAAGGGGCCTGGTAGGACTTTTTCCACTTGGGCTAGCCAAGGGGTTTTTTTTCACCTACCTCATAGCAATTCATCACAACTATTGGTTTTAGCGGTTAGGCATTGGAAATTGTGTTAGAGCTGAGGAGGGCAGGTAGCGCCATCACCTGCCCTGCAAATGGAGGAGTATTCCGTGAAAGGATTCTGGGGGCGTGGTCTGGTCCGAAGCCTAGGGAGGTTAGGGCCATAAAGCACACCCCTAATGGTGATCACAGGAGGAGTTCCAGTTGATGTACATCACTGGGCTCCTTACTGGTGGTTAACTCTTCCCGGACGTCCAGCACACGGGTTGGCGTCAGATATAGACGGTTAGGGTCCAGTGCCTAAGCCCTGAGCCAATACCACTCAACATCCGTAGCCAATAAAGTTGTGGCCTTTTCGCCCATTGAAATCTATCTGATGTGTTGTGTGTCTTTATTCTCATGGGGAGAGAGGGACTTTGACACACAAGGACTTCTGCCATATGCTTCTTCTAAGGACTAAGTACTCATTTTGGGGGAGAATTCTCACACCTGGAACTCCCTCCTTCCTACTTTACATTGCAGAATGTTTCTTTGCTCATTTCTTTTGTGCATCTCAAATGGTTGGCAGCAGTCTGATCTGGTGAATCTGGTTTAAATGGTATGTGCGCACACAGTTGAAGAAATCCAACACAACTGGCAGGAGTGCTCCTAAATTTATTGGGTTAAGCGGGCCCAATTGGTTTTCTTATTTAACGTACTCCATTTGGCCTGATCGGCAATTGTTTTCTATTGAATAATAATAATAATAATAATAATAATAATAATAATAATAATAATTTATTTATACCCCGCCCATCTGGCTGGGTTTCCCCAGCCACTCTGGGCGGCTTCCAACAGAAGAATAAAATTCAGTCCTATTGGTCTCATTGCCATTTAGTGTGGGCAGGTGAGCAAATGAAGATATGCCACCCTGAAGCATTATAGGGTTGTGGACATGTGGTCATCTCTTCTTAGTGCAGACTGTGGGAGATTGACAGGGATGCAGTGTCCACACTGGATGACTACTGTTGTGGAGTCGTGCTGGACACCCATGCTGTACATCCTTAACCTTCTTACTCCAAGGCTTACCTATGTGATTGTGGCAGGGAAGGGGAAGTACACCCAGTCATTGGCTAGGAAAACACTAAGTGCAACAGCTGGCATACTCAGAGGATGAAAGAGAAGAGCTCCCCTCTAAACAAGGAACAAGCTCACCTGTCCTCACTTATTGCCATATTTTTCTGAGTGGAAGACTAGGATTTTTTCTTTTAAAATAAGCTTTAAAATTTCCCCTCGTCTTATACATGGGTAGTGCAGAAGGGGGTTGGGCGATTGGTTGCTGCTGTGAGCAGGATATTTTCTGCGGTGACAGGGCGGGTGATTGGTGGCTGTGTGAAGAGTTGTTTGTGATTGGCTGCATCTGTGGCAATAGTGCAATGGTGGCTGCAGGTCTTTGGCAATGCGCACAATCTTCAGCGGTGGGTAAGTGATTTTCGGCAAACCCCCCCCCCCAAAAGCTCAACAACTCTCGGCATGCCCCCCCCAAGAAGCTCAAAAACTGTGGGCAATCCCCTCCAAAAAAAAACCCTCAACAACTCTGCCGGCGATGGGACAGATGGGAGGCGGATTTAGCGACACGTGCTGGTGAGCGATATTCGGCACACACCCCCAAAAAAAGAAGAAGCTTAACAACCCCCGGCAATCCTCCACAAAAAAGCTCAACAAATCTGTGCCATCTCCCCCCATTTTCTTAAATTTGAGTCCCCCAAATAGGGGTCGTCCTATACATGAGGGCATCCTATAGACGAAAAATTGGCTCTCGATTTGCAAATCTTCTTATGCTCTATTTCAGTAAACACAAGCAATCCACCAATCTACTGCCTCTCAAGTCCTCTTCGGGGGGGGGGGGGGGTTGGCAAAAATTTGAAGAGGCAGAGCAATGAAATGCAAACTCCTCTCACATATAATGTCTGGTCTTCATTTTGAGCCAGGTCCACTCCCCTTCAAACTGGGTCCGAAATAAAATGAGGTTCACACTCCATATCTGCTTCTACCCTGCCCAGTAGCAGACACTGAGATGCAACCTTTGGTCAGTTAAAGAGGGAGGTGGTAGTGAGGTTGCTGCAATAAAATACACTGTTGTTGTTGTTTAGTCGTTTAGTCGTGTCCGACTCTTCGTGACCCCATACACTAGAGCAGTCAATTCAGCATTCCTGCTGGTGTTTGCACTGCACTGACCTTTTTGCCTAGCCTTCCTTCTCTTCCTCCCGGTAAGTAGCAACAATGCAATGAACTGTAGGTCAGTTGAGTGCCACAGCCATACCACACTATCCACCACTGACTTGGCCTTCCCTGTGAGCCACCCCCTGCCCTATTTTCCAAGACAAAAGGCCTTACTTTTTGGAAAGGGTGTGCCCTTAGCCTCAAATTGTGCATGGGGCATTATTTCCTGCCAGGGATCATGTTGGGCCTTGAACTGAACAAGCCTTCCCAAGCCCCAGCAGCCAGGTGAATGAATAGGCTTAGACATGCTTAATTTTGCATGGGATTGCAGCATATATGATCAATGCACAGTAAAAAGCCCATATATGTCCCCCTAGCTGCTGAACTACATTCTGTGGTTACATAAATCACGATATATCAGATGAACCATTAGGGCAATCCATTCTGCCAATCACATTTTAATCAAAGGAGGAGCAGAGGACTGCAACACTGGCACATCCTAGAATATTGTCTCTGAAGATGCCTTATTCATACAATGCAGCCCAGAAGCAAGAGGAGAGACTTCCGCTCTCACCCCAGAAAGCAATCCGCTGAGTTATAGAAAACACCCTAACGATTTATCTGAGCAGTGCTTGCACTGTGATCAAAAGAACATCATATCTGAGTCCAATTAAAGCACATCACAATTAACTGGAAGCCTTCAGAAATAAAACTCCAAAAATAAATCACGGAAGGTTGGGATACAAAAAAATGCAACACTACTCGGTTTAACAGCTGCTACAATCTTCTTTGTTACCGAACCCTTTCACATTGATAAGATAGCAATAGATATCAGTGATTTACAACTTAGTGTTAATAAACTTGTAAAGATCCCCCCCTTTATTTACTGGGAGTAGACAGAATTTATGAGCACATTGTGGCTTTCACACAGAGCCCTGATCGTTCCACGGACTATTGACCCTGTGCCACCATGTCTATTCTCTTCCACTAACTACCACCAATCAGGTTTCCCCAGTAATATATTCAGACTCAGTCAGGTTGTAACGTATTCACAAAGATTCCAGTTTATTGTAAACACAAACAAGTTTTAAATACTTTGAAACACTGTAATCCAATTCACTCTCTCTGTCTCCCCTCTGTCTCTAACCAACTCTGACTCCTATGCCTCCCACCCACAAGAAACCAACCGAACTAACTGCCTCTCTATTTCCAATTGTCTTTGCAACTGTCTAAACCTCTGGCTAAGCTTTTTAAAAGCAGGTAGGCTCCACCTCTTGGCCTTTCTTTTTTTTTATATAATATTTTTATTGAACATTTTTTCAACAAACATACAACAAACATACAAAATACAAAAACATATCAAAAACATATCAAAAACATCAAAATACAAAATACAAAAATATAACAGAAAAATATATCATTTCTCATCCATTATAATACTCATTGTCTTCAGGCTTCCCCAATTCCCTACTATCTGGTTTTCATTTTTTTAAAACTTCTATAGCAGTTTCTAAATCATCTTCTTTCCCATCATGCAATCCCTTTAAAACTTCCAAATTAATTCATCTTCATATCATTTACCCTAATTTCAAACTTTAAATCTTCTATTGTTTCCCTAATGCCTTAACCTCTTTACTTTCCTGGATATTCAAACTCTAATTATCGAATACATTCCCTATATACATTTTAAATTTCTTCCAGTCCTTTGAAACTTTGTCATTTGTCTGGTCCCGGAGTCTTCCTGTCAATTCTGCCAATTCCATATAGTCCATCATTTTCATTTGCCATTCCTGCTTCGAAGGCAATTCTTCTTTTTTCCAATATTTTGCTAATAAAATCCTAGCGGCTGTGGTGGCATACATAAACAGATTAACATCATCCTTGGGGATTTCTTCCCCAATTATTCCAAGCAAAAAGGCTTCCGGTTTTTTCGAAAATGTGTTCTTAAACATCTTTTTCAATTCATTGTAAATCATTTCCCAGAAGCCTTTTATCTTAGGGCATGTCCACCACATATGGTAGAATGAGCCAACATCCTGTTTACATTTCCAACATTTATTGTCGCTTTTGTGGTACATTTTAGCTAGCTTGACCGGCGTCAGATACCATCTATACATCATTTTCATCAAATTTTCCTTCAACACCGTACAAGCCGTAAATTTCATACCTTTCTTCCACAATTTTTCCCACTCCGACATCATCACATTATGACCCAGATCCTTGGCCCATTCAATCATAACTGATTTTGTTTGCTCATCTTTCAAATGCCATTCTAACAACAAATTATACATTCTGGACAAATTCTTGTGATCTGTCTCTAATAACTCCGTCTCTAATTTCGATTTTTCTGATTGGAATCCTAATTTTTTGTCTAACTTGAATACTTCATTTATCTGCACATACTGAAACCAGTCACTCAACCTATCTTTCAATTGTTCGTATGGTCTTAACTTAAAGTGGTTTCCCACTTCCATCAAGATATCTTTGTATTTCAACCTATTCTCATCCATATTTGTCCTTTTAGGTTTCTTTGCCTCAAGTGGTGAGATCCACCTAGGAGTTCTCCTTTCCAACAAATCCTTATATCTCATCCAGACATTAAACAATGATTTCCTGATTATATGGTTTTTAAAACCTTTATGCAATTTCACTTTATCATACCATAAATATGCATGCCAACCAAATGCGTTATCATGACCCTCTAAATCCAACAAATCATCATTATCTAACAAAAACCAATCTTTCAACCAACAAAAGGCAGCAGCTTCAAAATAAATCTTTAAGTCCGGCAGGGAAAATCCTCCTCTTTCTTTAACATCAGTCAAAAGTTTATATTTAATTCTTGGTTTCTTCCCCTGCCAGACAAATTTAGACAATATCTTCTGCCATTCTTGCAAACATTTCATTTTATCAACTATCGGTAGGGCCTGAAATAAAAACAACATTCTCGGCAAAACATTCATTTTAACAGTTGCTATTCTACCCATTAAAGACAATTTTAACCTCGTCCATACTTCCAAATCTCTCTGGATTTCTTTCCATAATTTCTCATAATTGTCTTTATACAAATTCAAATTTTTTGACGTCATATTAACTCCTAGATATTTCACCTTTTTTACACACTTCAGTCCTGTGCATTCCTCTATATTCTGTCTCTCTTGTAATGTCAGATTTTTATCCAATACTTTAGTTTTCCCTTTATTCAGCTTAAAACCCGCCACACTGCCAAACTCTTGAATTATCTGCAGTGCTCTCACTGCACTCTGTTCGGGATTCTGCAAAGTCAATACTAAATCATCTGCAAAGGCCTTTAACTTATATTGTTTCGAACCCACTGTAATCCCTTTGACACCTTCATCGCTCCTTATCATATTCAACAAAACCTCTAGTACAGAAATAAATAACAGGGGGGAGAGTGGGCACCCTTGTCTTGTTCCTTTCTCAATTCTTATCTCATCTGATACCACATTATTTACAATAATCTTCGCTCTTTGCTCAGGATAGATACCATTAAGCCCATTAACAAAATTTTGGCCAACCTCCATTTTTTCAAAATTTCTTTTCATAAAATTCCAAGAAATATTATCAAAGGCTTTTTCGGCGTCCACAAAAATTAACATTGCTTTGGTGTTTATTTTCACTTCCAGTCTCTCCAAAATGTCTATTATAAATCTTACATTGTCCTTCATATGTCTTCCAGGCAGGAATCCTGCCTGGTCTTTATGAATTAAGTCTTTCAACACCCTTTTCAATCTTAACGCCAAAATACTAGCAAATATCTTGTAGTCCACATTTAATAAGGAGATTGGTCTATAATTCTTAACCTGAGTCTTATCCACATCCGGTTTTGGTATCAGAGAAATAAAAGCTTATTTCCAAGTCTCTGGTGCTTTGCCCCCCCCCCCTAAAATCTCATTTGCTACCTCCCTCTTGGCCTTTCTATTGGTCTACCTATTAACCCTTTCTCTCCCCCTTTACAGACATTTCCAAAAGAATGGGCAAACACCACACACATAATCTGCATTTTTTATTTTTTAAGTAATGTAATAAAAATGATCCGGTAGGTTTTGGTCACCCCCTTGTACTGCACAGATTGACTTGCTTGAATGAGTAACCTGGGTGGTTGCGCCCATGTTTTCCATTATTTGAGCCAATCAGGAAGAAATAGGGTAGTTTTCCCATGCTCTTGTTTTGTAGCTCACTATAATATGAACGAAATACAGAAGATGCAAACCGCAAAAGGTGGCTGTTTCTGAATCTAGGTCTGGGAGGTGTGGAGAAACTGGACGTGATGGCAAGCTTTCATCTGAAGGGAAGCAGGCAACAGCCGACGGTGGGGTAGCATCCTACAGCTCTTCTGTCCTCTTTCCAACTGAGTTGCTGCAGCATACTGGGACAGAGAAGCGAAGGGGTGCAATGCTAGTGAGGCTGTCACAGTGCAAACACGCTGGCAGGAGCACTAGTTGGCTTCACTGGTGTATTTGCACTGCACTGCCACCCACCACCAAAACCCTCCCTTTCTCTGTTCTGGCATGCTGCAGCAACTCAGCTGGATGAAGCTCAGGTACGTAGTACAACCCTACCATGCCACCCACTGCTAGAAGCAGGCAGTACTCTAGTCTACGGATAGCCAATGTAGGGACCTCCATATGCTAGGCTCCAACTCCCATTAGACCCAGACAGATTGTGGTTCAACAGCACCTGAGTTATGTATGATGGGGGATGAGTGGCAGAAATGTTTTCATCTTGGCCATGAAGGATGCTGAGCCAAAGGAAGCCTTGGAATCTCCACACATGCACAAAATACTGAGGATAGTTGGACATTGTGGGAAGAGTATTAACTCTGAAGCTCAAGCATTTATCATCCTTCCCAGAAAGGATGAGGCACCCTCTGTTTCCCCACTTGCTTTGTGCTACTACCTAAGTTGGGGGTGAAAGAAATGGAGATGGATGATTCTGTCAATATTGGTTTCTCTCAGCTTCTCGTCTTTCTAATCTTAAATCCAAATCACCACATTTCCACATCAGTTTCTGATTATTATATTTTAAAGACCTCATGAAAATCCACCAACATTTTAGGTCAGATTTATCCCATTATAAACACTGGGGCAACCCAGTCAGATAGGTGGGGTACAAATAAATTATTATTATTAGTAGTAGTAGTAGTAGTAGTAGTGCATTTTTGAAAGAAATTTCTCCTTGTATGATGCATTTTCCCATACCATTTTCACAAATATATGTATGCCTGCTTGGGTAGGTTCCCACTCCCAGAACTCCCTTGTTGGGTCCTGTGGGAGTAGCTGCTAGCCTGCAAAGCCACCTCACTGAGATAGTGAGCTGACTTTCCATTTTTTCTACCAATATCCTTGATACCCAACTTTTCTAATGTTTCAGGCCTGTAGTTGTTCAAAAGTAAGTGTAGATGGATGGAAAGGAAAACAACAAAGCAACATTCAATTAGTGTAATAGTCTAGATTCGCATTAAAGAAGGAAGGGGAACATACTGTCAGTTCTTAGAAATGGAACACAGCTCTGTCTCTTTTCACGTCTTGTGGAAGAATTGTGCATTCAGAAGCTCTCAAGGTTGCTTGTTGGCTAAACACATACCAGCACTCCTGGTATGCATTGCTGCTTTGTCAATGTATTACAATGCTGCAACACACACACACACACACACACACACACACACACACACACTGACATATCTAGCTTCTCCATGATCATCTCTCAAAGCAAACAACTTTCTGTGCTTGCAAATTAAAATAACTTGGCTAGAAGAATAAACAAGCCCATTTCGATGAATAGCATGCAGATTTCAATTACATTCTTGCTATTGTATTGAAGGGGTTTTTAAAAAGAAGAAGGCCTCTCCTCCCCTCCCCCTATACGACAATAACTTCAGGTGTTCTGGTTACTCAGAGAAGCATCTATTCATCGTTTGCAACATCAGATCTTTCACTATGCAGATCCTGCTTCAAAAGTTAAGCTTCAGTACACTTATTTCAGCAGACTGGATCCTGAAATGTCACTTAGCAAACTAGAGGAGTGTCCCCCCCACCAGACTGCGTCCCAACCCTGGGGTTCCTTGAAACTCATCAGGGGTTTTGTAATGATACAATCAGTAATAAACAAGCTTCTGCAAAAGGCAGCTTGCCCACCATTATCAATCTGTATTGTCATGCAGAAGGGCACTGCAATGGAGGCTTCTTAGAATCATAGAATCATAGAATTATAGAATCATAGAGTTGGAAGAGACCACAAGGGCCATCCAGTCCAACCCCCTGCCAAGCAGGAAACACCATCAAAGCATTATTGACATATGCCTGTCAAGCCTCTGCTTAAAGACCTCCAAAGAAGGAGACTCCACCACACTCCTTAGGGAGATTCTTCATTAGGGCAAATTTGACACTGTCTCACCATTCCAAGTCTGCCCTCGGCCAGAAGCGACCTGCCTATCTTCTTACGACCAGCCTGCCAGTTTCCTGCTTCTCTGTCTCTGTGTTGCTCTTAGCAGGGAGGATGAGGACAAAGGTTAAATTAGTTGGCTCCACCTACTGTTGGTCTTCCTACATTCTGTCCCACTGCTGAAGCACACGAACCCTGGAGTCCCTGAGAGAGCGCACCAAGATTCTCTAGATCTTTCCCTCTGCAAAAATGTGACCTTGTGAGCATCCTCTGTGGGGATACAAAAAGGTCTGCACCCTGTGCTGCTGTAGCATTAGAGCTCTAAGGCATGCTGGGAGAGGCTGTGAATCTTCAAAAACCAAGTCCCATTTTCCCCAACATGCTTGTGGAATGAGGAGCAAGCTGTAACAGCCCTGTGGCTGGCATGGCCTGTTTCCCTCCCACTGGAATCATAACCCTTTGGAATGGTATCCCTTAAAAGGTAGTCATTTCTCCTTTTCCGTACCACACATTTTCTAATACTTGGGAGAGCTGCTTCCCCACTCCAAACCTGTAGCAACCATGATCAGGGTTCTTCTGCAGCCCTTTTCTCCCCTCCCTTCCCCACCACAAACTTTTTCTCATTTTCCAATACAGGATTCACATATCATGTAGATGTGGACTTTCAACATTCACATATATGGGCTTTGGTTAGGGAGCTCCATTCTGATCCCATTGGTAGTCTGTTTATGTTAGGGGATATATGAGAAGCGATAATTCCCCCTCCCTGCCCATAAAAAAACAGACAAAGCAAAAACAAGGGGTCTAGTGCTCCATACGCACTAAAATGCTTCCCTATCATCCTCAGTCTGAACATTTTGCTCTCAGAAGATGCGGTTGCGGTTAATGATACCAATCAATCTGTGCTCTTACGACTAGTTTCATTTCCGCTCAGTGGTGTCGTTAATGTCCCAAGAAACATTAAGGCACTAATTCATCAGGTAAGTATTTACCTTTCTCTTCCTTTGGAGAAAAAACACACACATAACATATGCAGCCTCCTTAGGAAATGATTTTTTTTAAGTGTCTATGAAATGGAATGAATGTTAATTACACTCAAATAGTGAATGACCATCTAAACTTAGAACTCTTTGCTTCTTACAAATGTATGGGAACAAAACCATGTTCTGTTATTAAAGGAAAACCTAAAGATTATGACTTTGATGTGTGGCTAGTTGAGAAGTCTTGGCTGTATCTCAGTGGGCCAGTTGCTCAACTAGAGAAGTAATGTGTGTTTCATATGTCAAGGGTCAGCTCAATGCAAGGTCTTTAGGTCCCTTTGGGCAAAAAAGACAAACAAGGAAGAGAGCAAGATGGTTGCCAGTGGGTGATCATAGAATTGTAGAGTTGGAAAGGAGCCCAATGTTCATCTAGTCTAATCTCCTGCAATGAGCAATCACAGCTAAAGAATCTCTGGGAGAGGGCCTCTCCCAGTGAAGGAGAGTCTACCACCTTCTGAGGTAGTCCATTCCACTGCTGAACAGCTCTTATGGGCAGAAAGTTCTTTCTAATGTTTTGTTGGCATCTCCTTTCTTGTAATTTGAATCCATTGCCTCAGGTCCTACCCTATGGAGCAGCAGAAAACACGATTGCTCCATCTTCCATGATGAGATTACACTTGCTGCAAAATCAGTCTCAGGAGAGCATTTCTCTTCCTCCACCACCGATTTCTCACACACACACACTCCAGGGGGAAAACAAGGTCACAAAATCTCCACCCCAACAAATGTGAAGAGGTAATATAATCCTGACTGAAGATATGAGGATTCCTGGTGTTTCCAAACTACTCACTTCTGTGGGATAAAGGATACCGGTGTGTTGCTTTAAACTTGTAACCTACAATGTTGTGACAGCTGTGACGTCCATGTTTCTTCCATGTAGCAATGAGCAACAGACTCAGTGGGGCAACAACTTCTAGGCACTCAGTTTGGTTCAGGAATGCTTTCACATTTGCATTGATTTGGGGTTGTGGAGTGGAGACTCAGAATGAAGAACTCAAGCCAAAGCAAGGAGAGCTTCAGTGAACTTCCTCACTATTGAAGTAAAATACCAATCGTCCCTGACCTTTGTCCATACTGTCTGGATGGAGCTGATGAGAATCTCAAATATCTGGAGAGCACCAGGTTGGGGAAGGCTGCCATACGGGGCACGAGGGGGTAACACCATTTAGTTAGGAAGCTCACTTATAAAGATATGAACCACAGGTGCTGAAATAGAAACTGTGTGTATGCAACTCTGAAGTCACCTTTGAACATATCATTCTTTACTATGAGTTTCCTTCCGACCTGGGCAGCTTCCTTTTCATCATTATTTTCCCTAGCCTTACACTTGTAGAATATGCAAGAGTAGCAAATCCTTTTTCAATCAATCAGAAATTAGTGACAGTTATCCTGAAAATCCTTGTGTGTTCCATCAGCTTCATAGGGGTGATTTTTAAAATGCAAAGTGGAAAATGGCTAACGTTTGCTTTGAACTCTTTAATACCTCCTTTTCACATCACACTGTCAGTAAATTTTGAATCCTTCAGCCATTCACATCCATATCATCCTTGTTGCAATAGCAACCATACTGTATTACTCCTTGCACAGGTATTAGAAATATTTTGTCAAAGTTGTGGAACTGCACTGCGCAGGAGATGAAAAATGAGGTGAACTATGGTGATTTTTTTCCCACCATGAGTTGAACAAAGCACCCTGAGTTGGATCAGGGTCCCCAGAAAGCCTCATGTCAGTCTGTTTCGTTTTTGTTTTATATTATCTACTTTTCTGTACCCTATATCTCTATGTTTTGCTATGTTTCTGTACTCTAGATCTATGGACTTTGCAATAACCAAATCTGTGGATGTTCAAATGCTGCCTGTGGATGTTGTTGTTGTTGTTGCTGCTGCTGCTGCTGCAAGGAGTGGGGCTGTCTAAATGTTGCCTGCAGAGCTCTGGGCTTTGTTGTTGTTGTTGTTGTTAAAGTACAGCAACATGCTTCCGTATTGCTAGGTGGAATTTTAAATTTAAACACTGAACATGAAATTTTACTTCCATATTCAAATACTTTAGACTTCTTGACACGTTTTGATTTCAGCAGGTATCAGCGTACATCTGAAACTCACATGCATTTCCAGCATGCATATGAACCCAAAATATGCATATTGTAAAATTGTGAATAATGTCATTTTGGATCACTTTTCTTTCTCCCTACAGAGCTGCTGCCCACCAGAGTAGACAATACTGTGCTATATGAATCAACAATGATCTATAAACCACTTTCTGTATGCATTGTAATAGATTGGTGTGGATCTGGAATAAAATAGCCCCAATCCCTCCTTTTACAGGTGAAAGTTTAAGTCATTTCCTCCCCCTCTCCAGCCTTCTTATTAAATTTTAAAATCACTTGGTTGTGCTGTGGCTCTAAGGACTGTTGTGATTGTGATCTTATGTGAAGAGTGAATGGCCAATTCAGATGCTGCCATAGTAAAATATTATTCAATTCAGCAGTGGCCTGGTAAGGTCTATCAACAGGAAACCTGTGGGCCAGGAGGAAAATTACCTGGTTTCTTTGCAAGCCCATTTTGCCCCTCCCTGGGGACCCTCAACACTGAAATGAAATAGCTATGTCAATTGCTCAAGCCACGTGGCTCCTGCTTACTCATATTGCTGGCACGGTGTGTGACTAGACTACATGGAAGCAGCTCCCACAATTTGATGGAAATGTAGCAAGAATTTGTCCATAGTCATTCAGGGATGCTGAATTATCTCAGCTCATATGCACAAAAAACTCTTCCCCTCAGTTCAGTTTCATCTATATCTGCATCATCTATATCAACACTGTATTTATCTATATATATCACTTATAACTTTATATATATCTTTAACTCTCCATGTGTATGTGAGCAGCAGCAGGCATGACAGGTGAGTGTTTTTACTAATGGTGGAAATTCCCTACCTTTGCAGAAAAATAGCACGATCCTATAGTGTCCAACAAGAGCCCTCCCCAAATCTCCACCGATGAGAGTGCTGAATATGGTCCTTCCCTCCTGAAAATTAGAGACATACCTGGCATAGCACAGAGCTAGTCCTGCATTCATTGGAGACTTGTATGGTGAACACAACTTATGAGATCTCAACAAGTATCGTCTTGCTAGGCCCTTTTCTCTACCGGCTCCATGGGGGTCACTGGGCATGAGTCTCTGCCGGACAGCAGCTGTATCTTCTGAGGAACAGAAAGGAGGTAAGGAGAGGATGGAGGTAAGATAAGGACAGAAGGGCCAGAGTTGTAAGTGAGAGTTGGGAGGGAGGTGACGGGATTGAGGATGGATGGGAGGAGGAGGTAAGAAAGGAAAAGGAGGTGGAAGAGGGATAGGCAGGAGTTGTAAAGATGCTTGAAGAATTTCACCCTTTGCAAAATGCCATACAAACTAACCTGATCCGTACCTCTTAGGCTAATGTGTGGATTAGAACTTATATTATGTTTCTTACACTTAAATCAATTTTTTCTTCCATTTATGGAACCCAAAATGGCCTGTGGTTCTCAAGTGATCTTCCACCCAGGTACTGACCAGACCCAGATCTGATCTCAGGTCCCCAGTAGCTAACCACCATAACTTCTCCATGGGGCCATTAAAAAAAACCAAAACAACCAACCACCATGTGGGTGGTGGTGGTGCTTGTTTTTCAGATCAGGAAGTCCAAGCACCTGGGGAGGCTGCAGAATGCTGAAGAGATGTTTAGTGAAAAGAAGTACATATGCACACACGCACAAAACTCATGACCAGCTCTCAGCAATGCTGTAAACCCAGGCCCTCATCCACTGACATTATAAATAAATTCTAAAGTGTCCTGAGAATGGGGGGGGGATCCTCTTCAGCTGGGGATGAAAGATTTCAATAAATTAGAGGTCAGGTTTTGGCACAGCACTTAAATAAATATCCTTTCCACTCCTTTCTTGAAAAAGAAACAGCCTAATAGCTTGAGTCCTCCTAGTTCCTTGTTGTAGGACATAGCTTTTGTTCAAGGGGATTCTTCCCCTTTGGGAACACATAACATCACTCAATAATGGCTTGCATGGAAGGAGTAACTATAGTGGTCACCATTGTACAGCCCTTTTATCACAAATGTTCATTAATTCAGTATGAAGCTTGCTCGAAACCAGCCATTTCCCCCTCAGATTTCTATCTCCTTGTTGCCATTCACGGTTACACATGCTTTTCAGCTGGTGAATAATATAATCAGATAAGAAACCAAGTGGCCAGAAAAGATGTCTTGCATTTGCATCCCGCCCACCCCCAAAGCAATTTACACAGATGTTGCTGCTTCAGTATTGGGTGAGGGGGTGGCGTTCTACGTTTTGGAGGGGTTTGATGTTGTTCCTCATTTCATACCTATGTAATTCATTTTGGGTCAGAAGGCTGATTGCTGTTAATTGAAAATTCTGTTCGTTTCTTCCACGTTGGATATTTTTCATCAAGCAGTAATTCTAATGGAAAATATAATGGGGGATGACATATAACTGTGTGATTGTGAGATCAAAATAAAATCACACACAAATAGGAAATCTAGCACTCCTGAGCTTCTTTGTAGGCTGGACTGCAAATCCCTCATTGGGTCACACCTTTCTCTGGATATTGCAATGCCATTTATCGTGTTCAAAAATGTGCACAAATTATCTCTCTCTCCCCCGCCCCCCAGTAATATTATGAAAAAATGTCTATTTTAGAGAATCACGTTTTATAGCCTAGTACACACAATTTTTTATTTTTTTTTTCCTGCATGAATTTAAAAGCATGTATTTTACAAAGGGGGTTTATGGTACTTTATGGGGAAAATGTGGACAATTGTATAGAAAACGTATTCAATGTGGGAGGGAATAGGACAGAGTGGTACACAAGGGGGTGCATGGAGCAGGAACAGAAATATGACTGATTGGTAGTGAGATTGAAATGGCAGGGAATTAGCTGCTTCACACTTCCCAGCACACACACACACATACACATTTGTTTCCCATTGATGCAATGTCATGCATGTAAGTATGTTTTTCTTTTTTTAAATATTGTAACCACAAGGGGCTTCCCCACTTTATCAGCCTCACCCCTCCTAACTGAATGCCAGTTGGGTGAGCAAAGCCCCTGTGATCAGTTCTGTCCATGTATTTGCAATCTAACTGTATGGGATACGCCCCAGGCAATCTGTTTCTGTTTGGATCAGTGTTAGGGCTCTGCACTGGATTTGACAGTGGGCCCTGCCGAAATGGGCCTGTTGAGAGGGTATTGGTCGAGTTGGGTTCAGCCAGCCCCAGATCACTGTGGGTCAAGTTTGACAGTCCAGAGTGATCCAGGGCTGTTAGGGAGCAGGACATCAAGCAGGAAGGAGAGGCAGGCACCAGGCTGAAAAGCTCATCAAAAAGGACAAGATCCATCTGAACAGCAGATGCATATTCCTGGGAAAAGGTAGGAGCACATAGCATACTGACTTTCCTCACCTGAAGGAGCATCACACAATGTTGATGCCTCTTTTCAACAGCTGTTCAATGCAGGCACTGTTCCTGCAGGGTGCTTCTCTTCAAGCAGCTTCCCTGTAGGAAAGCTGCTTACGAGGAAGCAGCACCCTACAGGATAGGTGGAGGCATCAGCCCTGTGGAGTACAGGATGTTCCTCCACAAGCGACTTCTCTACAGAGATGCTGCTAGTGAAGGAGCACCTTGAATGATTGACTCCCCTTGCTTTCAGTTGGGAGTCTGTGTACAGATGGAGATGCATTATTATTATTATTATTATTATTATTATTATTATTATTATTATTTTATTTATACCCCGTCCACCTGGCTCCTTCCCTATCCTCCTCCTGGCCATATTTTTAATTAGCATTTGTAAAAACAACAACAACAACCTCTAAATAAGCATTGGCCCCACCACACAACTCATTTGTGACTAGTAGTCTCTGGGTTGGGCCAGGTTGACTTCGCTTGGTGGGACGGGGCTGAATTGGGGTCACTGAGTGGACAGTATGAATGGATCAATGATATATCATCTCTTTGCTGCCACAACATCTGTTGTATTGTACTGTAAGCTGCTGGGAGAGATTAAGGCCAGGATGTGGAAGTTTGCAGCCCCCAGATGTTGAATTATATCTCTCATCAGCATTAGCCACTCTTGTGGGTGCTTGGAAAGGATAGGTGATGTAGTCTAACAACCTCTGGAGAGTCACAAGTTCTGCATTCCTATGGAAAGTGTGCTTCTATCCTCCTTATGCAACATCTGATGGGGAATTTGTGGTCCTTAAGACCATGAATGAAAACACAAACCATTGCTGTTAGAAAGGATGGGGGCAGAGCTTGGCAGACCTTAACAGTCATTGTCCTGCTTCCGAGAGACATGGTTGCACTTTGGATACAGTGATGAAAATCTCTGCACTACTCAGACTCTCTAGGGCCCCATTCAGAAATCAATTGAGAGTTACCCTTCTCCCAATTTTGTGTATACAGTCATACCTCGGTTTAAGTACGCTTCGGTTTGAGTATTTCCAGTTTAAGTACTCCGCGGACCCGTCTGGAACGGATTAATCCACTTTCCATTACTTTCAATGGGAAAGGTCGCTTCAAGTTAAGTACGCTTCAGGTTAAGTACGGACTTCCAGAACCAATTACACTCATACTTCGGGTTAAGTACGCTTCAGGTAGAGTACTCATCGGACCCGTCTGGAACAGATTAATCCACTTTCCATTACTTTCAATGGGAAAGTTCGCTTCAGGTTAAGTATGCTTCAGGTTAAGTACAGACTTCCGGAAGCAATTGTGTACTTAAACCGAGGTATCACTATATTAAGGGAATGTGTACCTACAGACACAAAGATTGCTGAAATTAATAGGCAAAAATGCATTCTAGTAGGAGCGATTGCTTGAAAAAAATGGACTCTATTAGGCAAAACATATAGGGGGAAGCTGCAGAATTTGGAGCAACATTTATTTATTTATTATTGAAACTATGATACATTTTCTTTACAACTTTTTAAAAAGTAACAAATGGATGCAGAAATGTGTCAGACTGAATTTAAGATTGGGGGGGGGGAGGGAAATTGAAATTGAAAGATGATCCCTACATGCTAGCTTGCTTTCTTTTCCCCCCTTTGGGCAATGAGGATAGGCTTTGTGGGAGGTGAACATCTATCGGGTCCTTTGAGTATTCTTTTCAAATGCTCAATAAATAAACAAATAAACCTTCAAGGCTTTTGAGTGTTCAGTAGGAATGCTCAAAGGGTTTGATTTTTGGGGTGAGCTCCAGGCTGCTTGCATATCCTCAAGGACACAGCATGTATAATCTGTATAATTCTTGCACACCTCCTTCATAAATTTGAAGATAGAAACATTTTTAAACAACTAAAGTTCTTATTTTTAAAATGTTTGTGTCCATTTGAGGTGAAATTAATGGTATGGGGTCAAATTTAGCCGTAAATGACATTTCGAGGTGAAAAATTATGGGTGTGGCACCCAACAGATGAGCAGTTTAGGCCCTCTGGCCCCTTTGACTTCTACATCCCTCCTATAATACGTACTGTTTGTATTGCCAAGACCTGGGCAGGTGAGCTAGGCAGGCCAACACTCACCCAGTTCAGTTGCTTTGGCTGCAGCAACATCGCAGACCAGAAGGGAACGGGTGTTGTTGTCATCCATGCAAGTTCCACCACAAGACCAGACCATTCTTGCGCTGAATTTGAGGGTTTGCTCCTGGTTTGGGGCCAAAGACAGAATATCTGTACTGCTGGTGTACTGCCCAGCAGCCTTCCTGGCTGAACAGGCGGAGATGATGCCGACTGAGAGATGTCAATACCCGTGGCAAAGCTCTATAGTGGAAGGATCTGGTCCTGCATGTTGCTAGGTGCTTCTTCTTCTTCTTCTTGGGTGGCTTCCCCTGCATGCAGGGAACCCACTCTCAATGCAGCAGTACTATGCAGGATTGTGGGGATTTGATTCTGTCCAGTTCTGGCCACTGCTCCTTTATGAGTGGTTCCCTGAACTCAAGGGTTTCCCTGGTAAGCAAAGAAGCTGCTCATGAAGCAGCAACACCACTGCTCATGAAGCAGCAACACCATTGATCCCCCTGCCTAGGGTTTATAACACCTCTTTAAAGCTCTTCGTTCCACCTCTCAAATTGCTTCAGGGATGGATCTGTGGTCCAGTGGGTGGCCCTAAGGGCAGCAAACATGGCAAATTGGCCTGAACTAGCAGCCATAGATCAGGGATGTAGGGTATATTGGAGGGGTCCATGCAGTGCCGGATTTACGTATAAGTTAAACAAGCTATAGCTTAGGGCCCCACTCTCTTGAGGCCCCCCCAAAAAAAATTAAAGGGGGAAAAAGACACCTGGATGTACATTTCCAAAATATAAGATAAAAAAATCAAGCAAATAAAATAAAACAATTACTTTGATACAATACATATTTTGTTATGGGCAAACGGCTTTAGATACCTATAAGGTCCAAAAATTACCATATAGCATATCTTCGACATTAAAAAAACCGTGACAATTTGTTGTTGACAAAGGACAGCTTGACATATAAGGGGCCCAATTACTTTTAGTAGCTTAGGGCCTCATCAAATCTAAATTCAGCCATGGGTCCATGCACTATATATGTGTGTGCATAAAATATTGCAGACCCTCCAAATGTCCCCGTTTCCCAGGGACAACCCCAGCGTTACAGAAGCCATCCCAGGTTCTGATTTGATCCCGGAATGTCCCACTTTTCCTTAGGACATCCTTATTTCCATCAGAGAAATGTTGGAGGGTGTGGAATAGGACTTTCCCAGGGCTTTTTTTTCCCCAGCCAGAACTCACTGAAACTCAGTTTTAACACCTCTCAGGTGGGCAACATTGCCATTCTAAGAGAACAACTCCTGGGGAGTTCCGGCACCTCTCTCTTTTTTTCTAGAAAAAATAGCATTGGACACCCCTATTTTCATCAGAGAAATATCGGAGGGTATGATATTGCTTTAGTGATGTATTCCTGCCCTGGGAAAACTTGGTGAAGGGCAGGTTAGAAATACTCCAAATAAATACATTAATATGTTAGGGTTTCCCTCGCTTTTTCTTCCTCCAGCTCTTGATATACTGGGATCCCATAAGCTTTAAGGCTTGGCCTGCCTCTGAAAGCTGTTACAATTGGGTCTGTCATAGATTTATGTCCATAAATATCTGCAGAGCCGTCACCTCTCTTGCTCTCAGAGGACAAAGCTCTAGTTTTTTTCTGGGTCTTTTTTCTGACCTTCTCTGTCCATTCACTCTGTGCAATCAATTCATCTTTTCCCATAGAGTTGACAAGTGGGACTCTATTGCACCAGTTGACGTGTGTGTCAAGGATTTCCCTAGCTAGTTACCCCCCCCCCCTTTGCACACTTTTCAGTGCTGTCACAGCAGAGAAATGGTAGAGGAGAGTGGATATTTCATGACAAAGGTTGCAAATTGACTAGAGGAAGGAAAAGAAGAAGCAAGTGTTGGTTGATACTTGGGAAATGTAAGCAATTTGAAGTATTCAGCAGACCAATATGGGCTCTTATTTTTACCCCTATGCAATTTAAGGTTTCACTGTGAAGATAAATAAAATTAGGCCATGTCAATGCATTGCAAATCCTGGAAGGTTTAATAAGACTATAAAAGGGTTTTTTTCTGCTTTCAGTGAGATTAGATTCCTTGCTTGCTAGACATGGTGGTGCAGCTCTTGGTGAAATATGCTACATTTGTCAAACATTACTGAAAATAGCAAACCTTTAGAGGAGGCACATTGCTTATATTTGAAGTGCAATAAAGCATTATTCCAAACCAAATGGACTCAGAGGAGAAGAGCCTAAAACTAGGCTGTGTCAATGCATTACAGCTGTTTTCTAGAAAGCGCAGAGTATCCATCCCATGCTATATAACATTTATATTATAAAATATACCTAGCAATTAGGTTTTTTTCATGGTTTGTGAAATGTGGGCGCCAGTAAATCATCCTAAACCTAGCAAATCATTGTGGCCTTCTGAATGTTCTTGGACTACAACTCCTATCATCCCTGACCAGTGTCCATGCTGGTTGGGTGTGATGAGAATTGGAGTCCAACAGGATCTGGGTGGCCATAGGTTCCTAGCTCTCTGGGAATACCCGGTACTGCAATATTAGTGCAGTAGCGACTTTAATTCCCTATTTTTTCTTAACTCTCCATCTTAACTCTCCATGAAAGAGTGTACAAGATAGCCAAGTGTCCCTCAGCGCTTTTTTTTTTAAAAAACCCCATCTTCATGAACTCCTGCAGCAGTGATCTTCTTGCACAAAGAGCCATATCATGACAGCTTTTCCTGGAATGATACGGCATGTGGTTGCACGGTCATTCTAGAAAATACTGTGAGGGTCCAGCACAAATGAGACCGTTCAACATATGCATGTGTGAGAGACAGCCCACATATCCATTGAACAGCTTCCAACTGATCTTGTCTCTGAGGAGCTAATTTCCACAGCCATTGTGTGTATCTCCCTAAGAACTTGACTCCAAATCTCCATTTTGTCTGAGAAGGAAAAGGTGAGCTGAGCTTTAGGGCTTTAGCATGTTCGATTGGAGCGACTTGAACATCATTTTTATGAAAATTATGGAAAAGGCAATGGCTTCTTCCTTTCTAGGTCTCCAATGCAATTATGCCATTCAAGCTGTGCTCACTAATTGGCTAGCCGAGACCACTGCCAAAGGAAAACATTGTTTCAGGCACAGCAACCAGGCTACGGAAAGTCACACTGGTGAGTACTCTGAGACAAAATTATGGTGAAATAAGATTCTCCAGGCTTGCCTCTTGGTATTTGGAGACCTGCAGGTTAGAAAAGGAATTGCATGGTTGACACATCCAGAGTCCTTGAGGCTCAGGAGAGTAATCAGGAAGGCCTCACTCAGCACCTCAAGGTGTAGCCTGATAAACACAAGCTGGCAGTACATTGATTCCAGCTCAGAGCAGGGCCAGGCACAACCTCACTTATGCATACTTTAAGGAGGTTGCAGAACAGCTCCTGCCCCAACCAAATCAGGCACGGCTGATAGTGCATGTTGCAGATCTCCTTATGTTAATGTCTTTCTTCCATGTGTCACTTATTATTATTATTATTATTATTATTATTATTATTGTTTTTGTAGTAGACATCACTACTAAAAAGAGAGGGTATTTGCAACCTGCTGTTCTCCTATTTACATCATTGGGAGTTCAGTAGGCTCATTTTGAATTATGGTGCTGGAGGAGACTCTTGAGAGTCCCATGGACTGCAAGAAGATTAAACCTATCCATTCTTAAGGAAATCAGCCCTGAGTGCTCCCTGGAAGGACAGATCGTGAAGCTGAGGCTCCAATACTTTGGCCACCTCATGAGAAGAGAAGAATCCTTGGAAAAGACCCTGATGTTGGGAAAGATTGAGGGCACTAGGAGAAGGGGACGACAGAGGACGAGATGGTTGGACAGTGTTCTCGAAGCTACGAACATGAGTTTGACCAAACTGCGGGAGGCAGTGCAAGACAGGAGTGCCTGGCGTGCTATGGTCCATGGGGTCACAAAGAGTCGGACACGACTAAACGACTAAACAACAAGAAGGCTCATAGGAGCCAACTCCTAGGGGCCAAGGGGTCTTTGGCCCACTAATATAATATTTGAGGGGCCCAGGCCCCCAAAGTTGATGGGCATAACCATTCAAATGGTGTGTATGCACCACATCATGTGATGAATTATGCAGGATTGTGCTTACCTGCCTCCCCCCCAATGATTTTACTCAAGATGGCACCCCTGAATAAGTTCATGATTCATATCTGACCTGCAAAATCACTGATGTTTAACGTGTGTCTGTGCGTGTGTCTGTGTGTGTGTGTGTGTGTGCGTGAGCACACCCACACCCCAAAGTGCTTTCTCTTAATGTGCAAGTTTCAAAACAAACTGAAAAAGTCTTGTCAGCAGCACCTATCCTGTCCATTACCTCAAAACTGCTTGCCTGGCAACTTAGCCTGTTTGGTTAGTGTTTGTTCTGAGAGAATGAAGAGAAACTATTAAGTAGATTTATCCTCCGTGATCATCTTGCTATAAGGCTGAGCAAGCGAGGGACTGTCATCTGAAGTGACAGGGCTCGGAGGCACTGTCAGGCTTCTGTGGCTGACCTATTGGTGAAGCACCATTGTCCCCTGCTCGAGTGTCAGGGTGAACTATCATTACCTCTCTGTGTTGCACAATGAAAGGAGGCTTCCACTTCCCCTCCAAGGATAATAGATGGTATTTGTTCACCGAAAATATATTCAGTGAATAAATGAATAGAGGGAAGCATATTATAGCCACTTACCCCAGAGTCAGTGTCTGCAGCATTCTTCCCAAAAACTACCTTTTCATTGAAACAACTTGGATTTTTTTAAACTTTTGTGCAATGAAGAATTACCAAAGATGGTGTAGATCAGCAGCGGGCCAAATTCAGGCCTTTCAGCAAACCACAATCCTTCCCACACTCCAACCCTCACTTCAACCCTCATTGTGGTCCATCTTTCTTTTGTTGGCCTTGCTGTCCTTGAAATATGATAATGCCTCTGACTGGCCTAGATGAAGAGAAACATCTGGATTTTGCATGGCTTGATTGTAGCCTACTGTCACAAAGGTTGCTTAATCCATTTGTTTTTGCCTCCAGCCATGCCTGCCACTGATATGCAGCTCCCATAAATTTGACCATCAGGGAATATGGTCCTCAGGCTAAAAGAGGTTCCCCAGTGCTGATATAGATAATGGGCCTTGAAAAAATAAATACCCTTTTTAGAAAAATAAGATGTTGTTCAATTGAATATTCAGTATACAGTTTGTACTTTATAATTTGTTTTAATTTTTTTTTTTGTAATTTGTAAATTTGATATAAAAGTGCCTGATTAATTTTCACCACAATCCCAAATAAAGCCCAACTGTGCTTGCTTCCAAGTTCCCTTTTTACTATTTCATTTCCCTTCCCTTCTCTCTTTCTCATGGCCCCCTTCATAACAGGACGTATTGATTGATTTGCCTTACCATTATCTAAGATTTTAAGTTTTCTTTCATCATTACCAGTTCTGAAAGAGATGACACTTGGATTTGTTTCCACTACATTGAACTATTTTAGATCACTCCCAGCCCCAAAACTACAGACAAACATTCTTCCGTGGACTTATCAAAAAGTTCTATCAAAAGAGCTAGATGTGGAGGAGCATAGTCAAAGCATACCCCCTTAATTTAAAATCCATGGGAACCCCCATGTTTTAGACTAAAAGCATATGTGGGTGTCCCAGGAGAAAGACCATTGTTTTTTCAATGTCTGGAATATATTGTGGTGTGAACACTCATCTCACTATTGTCCATGGTAAAGAGGTTTTAAAGGGCTTTTCATTGCTTCAACACCTTACAAAACTTGTTTGACCAGATATAAAAGAAAGGAGTACTGTGTCTGCTCTAGTTCTCTTTCTCTTTCTCTCTTTCTCTTTCTTTCTTTCTTTCTTTCTTTCTTTCTCTCTCTCTCTCTCTCTCTCTCTCTCTCTCTCTCTCTCTCTCTCTCTCTCTCTCTCTCTCTCTCTCGTCTGCCATTATGGAGGAAATAATAAAATGAGACCTTCACAGTGAAAGCCCATAGGATTTTATTATCCAAAGCATCCTCTCCACAATTTTCCTTCCCTGTTAAGGCTTTTCATATTGTTTACCAATCACACTTTCGCTCCAGAAAGTGGTTTGGATACTGATTGGTTGTTCTGTGAATGGAAAAGGTCCTTTCATTTATGGAAGGAACCATGAAAGTTTCACAATGGAAGAAGGGGGGAAAGTAACTGTCCTAAGTCCCCTCATTCCCCTCACACTACTTCTCAAAATTCTTGGAAGTGTCTTCCAACTCTCTAGGGAGGTTTATCAGGGAGCACAGGGGGTGGTAGGGGGAGAATGTATCATCAAAGTGTGCCCTCCTATTTCCTTCTTCCTGTGCCAGGAGTTCAATTCCAAGACACAGTTCCTATATCACAAAATATTACCTCTATGTTTTCAAAAGGAATCAGTTCACATATTCACCTGCAAGGCAAATGTAGATTAAATGCAATGATTGGAATGCATGTTTTATCCCATTTTAAGGGTTATACTTCAGACCATCCCCCCCCCCCAGCTCCTCTTCTATTTAGGGTCCAGCTTTCAGCTGAGTTGAGGAGTGTGCTACGACAACAATAAAAAATCAACAGTTATGACCTGTTATGAGGCCCAGTGTCACAACCTAGGCAGGCAAACCTATTGATGCCATTTCAACAAATGCAATGCAACAATCCAGACCTCAAAACCCTTTGCAGAGCCCCAAGCCACAGCAATTCATGTTGCTGTCAACCTTAACAATAGCAACATCTACGCACGATGCTGCATTCTATCATTGTTTCATAATGGAATAATTATTAAAGCATTGCTAAGCAAATGTTACACACAGAAATAGATGATCTTGTAAACTTCAAACACCTGCTGATCTTGTTTACTCAGCTGCATGTCAGCTACAGTCACTGTTTAATCTGCTGAAGGAAACAGAGATGGCATATCGAAAGTCAGGAGGATCATGGGTAATGAGTATTCGAAGGTATTATTATTTTTTTAAAAAATATTTGATCAAGGATTTTTTTCTCTCTGTGCAATATGCTACAAAGTCTTTGGTGTGTTTTGCTTCCGAAGGCTTCCTGTCTCTAAGTATTCTAATTATATCTCTTCCTCTGGAAAGATACATTTACTTTCTTTTTGTAAATATTAGAAGGAGATGTCTATTACAGCTACTTCTGCAATTAAAGTAAAAATGTTCTGAGATGTAAAAGTGATCATAAAAGAATCCCAGTAGCAAATATGCTCTAGGAGAGATATGGAGACAAGTTTCAATGCCAATCAAAGGGTGAGAGGCTAAATTACAATTAATTAGGTAGAAGACAGCAAAGATCAGACTGCAAATTAGATGCAGAAAAGAAGATACTAAGGTTAGATTATTGTGCGTTATCTATAATTTTTCAACATTTCCTGTACGAAACCTTATTTTTAAAATTAAATGAAGGGTAAATGTATTTTAATGCCTGCTTAGTTTACACAGTGAAGGCTGATCTATTATGGCAAATAGGGCATTGCCCCACCAAACACAGCTGATTTTCTTACCTACAACCAGGCTGGATGGTAGTCCTAGTCATCTGTTTCCTCCTCCTTTGCAGTTTTGTCCTCGTAGAACTCAATGGGGAGGAGGTTGGGGGCAAAAGTAGATGTCCTTGGTTCTGACTCCCTGCTGCCTTCTGCCCTATCATTTCCAATGAACACCAGCCACCACAGAATATGTACCCAATAAAAGCTGCTCATTGGCATAAGTGCCTAACAGCATAACCCTACATGTGTGTCAGCTCAGAGGTAAGACCTATTGAGTCTAATGGTGATTACTCCTTGGTGATTGTGTAGAAGACTGAAATTCATAAAACAACTAGTATTTTACTCTCCAGGTCTTACGGGAGAATGTCATTAGCTAAGTTACAGTGAGGTCATGAAATGTTCACAAACGTTCTAAGGACTCATAATGTGTCAGCAATAGAATTTTATTGCATACTGCCACTTTTCCGAAGGAGCTGCTTGAAATGGAGGCAGGGCTGTCTTAAGACTATCCAGCGCCGTGGTTCAGGGATCCCTCCGGTGCCCTGCCCCCCCCCCAGCTGCAAAGCCGGCGCCATGTGCTGCTTTGGGAACACACACGCAACACGCGCACTTCGTTCAAACAACTGTGGCCTGTTGTTTCGCTTTCCCGCGCTTTCGCAGAGTGGGGGGTGAACGCAGGGCTGCCTCTGGTGTCTGTGGTGCCTCTCTCCCCACAGAGGTGGCTGGTGCTGAGCTATAGCTCCCGCTCACCCCCCTCCTTCCTCACCTCCGCAGAGCCGCAGCGGAGAGCCAAGGCCAAAAGCGGCGCACGGGCTGAGCAGCTCCCTCAAGGAGCGAGGTCAAAGCGCCCACCAGCCACAGGGGAGGCGTTGCGAGGCAGTGAGCGGCCAGGAGTGGGTGGCAGGGTCACCATGGCCGCGGACGCCTCTCCTCCTGCTGCTACCGCTGCTACAGCCTTAGGCAGCCACCGGGCTCATCTCCAGTCTCTGCTTTGCTGCTGCTGAGCACAAAGCAGGGCCGTCTTAAGCCTCCTCCGGCACCCCACACCCCTTTCCCAGCTTTGCTGCCAGCAGCTTTGCAGGGCTGGAGGAGGCAGGCAGTGGCTGGAGGGCGGCTCCTCCACCAGGGAAGATTCGGAGGCTCCGGGCGCCGTGCTGCTTCAGTGCGGTGGCCGAGGGCACCTCACCCAGCCTCTGCCTCTTCCCTCCAGAACTGGGCGCGATCTTGGCACCCTGGTTGCCCGCGCCACTTGCCTCTATGGGCAAGACGTCCCTGAATGGAGAAAAAGCTCCACAGAGGAAGACAAGAGATATATGCTGTTGGTCATTTTATATTTATTCAAAAGAGCCAAAGTTTGGACTGCATTTGGTGTAAGTATTAAAGTCAGAGGGGAAGGCATAGCCACATACATTAAAGGTCTCGCACCATTCAACGTTGCTCTCCTTAGGAAGCTCAGTTGCAGACATTGAGTAGAAGTCGTCTTTATTAATTTGTTTTTTGAAGAGTCATTCCAATTTCAATATAGCTGGTTCCTCCCACCATTATTATTTTTACCTTGTCATGAAGTAATGTTGCTTGTTGGCAACCCTTATCTACAAAAGTGGTTATCTCCCTTTCACAATTCAGTGTTTCCCAAAATGCTATTTCACATGTCAGTTTTGCAAGTTAGTTTGGAAATATATTCCACTCTTGGAGATGCTTATCCACAGCTAAAAATATGTAATTTATGTTCCTGAAAATGACAAATGTAGATAGCCACTGTATGTATCCCTAGCTAATGGCCGACAGTAGTTATTAGTGATCACTGGAGGAAGGTAAGCAACTCTCTGTTCCCATACCCTCGTTTGATAGGAGAATTATCATTGACACACTTAACCCTCCAACCTGCTGTCTCAAGGCATCTAGAGAATAATGGGTTGGTGGATTTAAGCATCCCCTGATCAGAGGAAGAGCTTGCAATAGCCACAGCTGTCTCATTCTCTTCCTGGCAGTATGGAAATTATACTTCTATCATATGAAAATGAATGCCTAACAGCGACGGCAGGGAATAATATTTTCTTATTCTTTTTTTTCTGAACAGCACATGAAAATTCCTTTCTGTTTCTAGCAAAGAGAGAGTGCACAACTCGTAATTACTTTTTAAATTCTCTTAGCTCTACTTTGTACAGCTCACAGCCACTTATATGTTCATTTCCTGTTGCTCCAATCAGCTTCAGGTAGGAGGGAGAGAGAAGGCTAAAGCTGCAATCCTAACCCTTGCACTTAATCAGTTCTAACCCCTGTGTCCTATCAGGATTTCCACTCCATACAATGTCAGAATCAGGCCTTCAGTGGGGTGGCATCTATCCTTTGGAACTTCCTCCTGTTATATATCAGACAAGCACCTTCAACCTGGTCCTCTAGATGTCTGTTCAAGATGCTCCTCTTTTGACAAGTCTCCTAAGGACAGACTTTTATCCCAGTTGGTATCCATATTGGATTTGAAAACAATAGTGTGTGTGTGTGTGTGTGTGTGTGTTGTTTTAAGTTGTTTTTTCAATGTAATTGTTTTTAATACTTTCTATACATGCATATCTTTTAGCTGTTTTTATAAATGCAATGATTCTATGCATGCTTTTATAGTATTGTAAATTGCTTCAATATGCCCCATGGATAATAATAATTTATTATTATTATTATTTATTGAATTGATATACAGTGCTAACTCGGGTTAAGAACTTAATTCATTCCAGAGGTCCGTTCTTAACCTGAAACTGTTCTTAACCTGAGGTACCACTTTAGCCAATGGGGCCTCCCGCTGCTGCCGCCGTGCCGCCGTCTCAAGATTTCTGTTCTCATCCTGAAGCAAAGTTCTTAACCTGAGGTACTATTTCTGGGTTAGCGGAGTCTGTAACCTGAAGTGTCTGTAACCCGAGGTACCACTGTACGTTCCTATACCCGCAGGTCCCAGGGCGGGTCCCAGGATAAAATCAGAATATAAAACAAGTGCATAATCAAAACAAAAACAGCAACCTAATACCCTCCAACACATTTTAAAAGGGCATAGGATGTTGGTTAAAAACAGTTAAAACTCTCTCTCTCTCTCTCTCTCTCTCTCTCTCTCTCTCTCTCTCTCTCTCTCTCTCTCTCTCTCCTCTCCACACACACACACATGAGAGATATATATATAATGAAACAACATTAATGAAACAATAACACCATATTTACCTAGTAGTAAACCCTATCTTATTCGTGGGCTTTACGATTGAGTAAATGGGTTGTTGTCTAACCATGTAAGACTATGCCTCCATAGCCAGAGCTGCTTCACATGTGTGCAGTTGCAACTGGAACAAAAATATTATTAATAATAATAATAACAACATAAATAAATAAATAAATAAATATGTGTACAATGATTAATGCTTTTGAATTCTGAAAAAGGGGGGAGGGGAAAAATCCTGATAGCAGATCTCTCTCTCTCTCTCTGTTCAGATACATAGCGGGGAAGCAATAGCAGAAAAGGAGGAAATCCACAAAACCAATCAAATAAATTGAACATGATTAATGGGTGCTGTCAAGTAAAATTCATAATCTTGGGGTAAATAATATTCCATGAATTTACAACAAATGTACCACAGGGCAAGAAGCCATTTGGTCTGCAGCCAGGTTTCCAGAGGTACAAGGCATCTTGTCACTGTACAAGTCATCTTGTCACTTGTCCCGAAGGCAAGATCCATTTAATTAGTTGCTTTTATATGCTGTACTTCCTTGCAACAAAGTATAGAGCTCAGATCCAGGCCCTTGTAGCTTCACAGATTGACGTCAGGCATGCTCTTCCCCATGTGCATATATGACTTAAGTCCAGTCAAAGGCGGTGCTCATCTCACTTTCAGGCCAAAGGAGCCAATGTTTGTCCACAGAGAGCTTTCTGGGTAGCGCTGTGATCTAAACCACTGAGCCTCTTGGGCTTGCTGATCGGAAGGCCGGCGGTTTGAATCCCCGCAAAGGAGTGAGCTCCCGTTGCTCAGTCCCAGCTCTTGCCAACCTAGCAGTTCAAAAGCATGCCAGTGCAGGTAGATAAATAGGTACTGCTGTGACAGGAAGGTAAACAGTGTTTCCATGCGCTCTGGTTTCTGTTACGGTGTTCCGTTGCGCCAGAAGCAGTTTAGTCATGCTGGCCACATGACCCAGAAAGTTGTCTGTGGACAAACACTGGCTCCCTCGGCCTGAAAGTGAGATGAGCACCACACCACATAGTTGCCTTTGACTGGACTTAACCATCCAGGTTAAGGCAAACTCTAGCAGCAAGAATTGGGGACATTACTCTGTGCCATGGCAGTTCGATAGAGGAGAAAGCTACTATCTTAAACTCTATATTGTACTAACACTGTAGCTGGTTGGGCGGGTCGTATTCCAATTACCAGGTTAGTACGAATCAAGTAACAGAAGAGGATGGTAGTGCTCTAGCTGGTCCTATAAGGCTGCTATAACTGTCTTGGCTTCTCAGTCTATTTATCACCCTTAGAGTATACATCCTCATTTGACTGCCTCACTGTCTATTTGACTCCAGACCACCAAACATTGCTAGGAATCAGACATACTCCTCAAACCTATGCTCTCAAATATGTTCAATAATATTCAATATCATATTGAATATTAAACATGCTCAGAGAGAGAGAGAGATTGAAATTAATGAACACGACTAGCTTAGGTCCATTAATTTTAATAGGTTTGCTCTGAGCAGAACTTTGTTGGAGGCAACCCATGCTGTGCAAAGTTACCCTAACACAATAGGTATCAACTCTCTCCCGTGCTAACATTTGTCACACACACTTCATACATCACAACGACTTCCTTTTTATTGTATTGCTTCTCAGTGTTGTGTTCTAGCAATTCACAAGAAAGCAAGGCAAGAGACTTAAATAATAATAAAAAGGTGTTAGGCACTTACCATCAAAGAGAGTTAATGTCAGAAAACAAAATCTTTTCTTTTGACAATGATAAGACCACTACCAACAGCTTTGCATGTCCACTGTCTTCTTGTCATCTTGGATACACACTCAAAGAAAGATTCCTTTCTAGTTTCTGACATCTGCTGACGTATTGAATAATTTTTATTCCTGTAACATCTATTGTTCCATAACTTCTGTCGATTGTTTCATCCAGGAGCATGTTATGAAGAATGTGATTGGGAATGTCAGGCAGTTGTGAATATATGAAACTAACTTATACCAAATCAGAGCCTTAATGCTTCTAGCCTCTCCCTCCCTCTCCCTCTCCCTCTCTCTCCCTCCCTCCCTCTCTCTCTCTCTCTCTGTGTGTGTGTGTGTGTGTGTGTGTGTGTTTGTGTAATGGCCATTCTGAAATTGTATGAGGGGGAAAGCAACATGCCACCTTTATCAGTGTAGCTGTTCATAAAAGTGCTTTCATTCAGATATGCATTCATGCAGTCATTCATTCCCAATCCATTGGCTGCTGATTACTGGTTACTTTGTCAGGGAAGTCCAGGTGGGTTATTGTTTGTTGCACAAGGAAGCTTCTGTAGAAGAGCAGTTCCTGCTTGTTCAAGTGTTGGTTGCTGTTATTATCCTCTTCAGTCAAACACCAACTTTTGGAGTTATGCCTTCTCTGTCTCAAATATTGCTCACCTTCTCGTGGATTTCCTTATCCTGTGGTCTAGGGGACAGTATGCCAAATTTGTTCATCTTCAGCCACTGGTAGCTGTTGGTATTTTACAGCAATGCTCCACAGCAGCATGTTCTCTAGCTGAATGGTTACTCATACATATTCACACACACACTATATAGGGGGGGGGGGGAGGGAGAGAGAGCAAAGCCAAAACCCAATATGGCTACACTTAAGCTAACTGTATGAAGCATAAAGTTAAATATATGAAGCTAAATGGTTACTGCTGTATATTACAGTCATACCTCGGTTTAAGTACGTCTCGGTTTGAGTATTTTCAGTTTAAGTACTCCGCGGACCTGTCTGGAACGGATTAATCCACTTTCCATTACTTTCAATGGGAAAGTTCGCTTCAGGTTAAGTACGCTTCAGGTTAAGTACAGACTTCCAGAACCAATTACACTCATACCTAGGGTTAAGTACGCTTCAGGTTGAGTAAACTCCGCGGACCCGTCTGAAACAGATGAATCCACTTTCCATTACTTTCAATGGGAAAGTTCGCTTCAGGTTAAGTACAGACTTCCGGAACCAATTGTGTTTGTAAACCGAGGTACCACTGTACAGAGGTACAGAGGTTCTTTCAATGGTGAACAAGTTATGTTTCTTTGACTATTGTCTACCATTATTGATTTTCCCACAAAGGAACACCTCATTAAGCTCTCAGGGGACTCCCCTGGAACCATTTCCAAATCACTGCTCTATAGGATACTTTGCACCAAAACTTCCTACAGTTCTTCCCTCATTCAAAACTTGGGAGTTTAGAAAAGTAATCCCCATCTGCTAGGAACAGTTGGCTTTCAGCAGATAACAATTAGAAGCCCCCCTTCCTTTTGATGATGCAGTGTTTTTAATTTCATTCTGTGCAATAGAACCATTAATGCTTCATTGTGTGGGGTTAAATTATTACAATGAGTTGCTTCCACAAATTAAATTCCCATTTCAAAGAGTTGTTTGTTTACCATTTGCTGATTGCAAGTATGGACACTGTATAGACATTTGGTTTTAGACATATCCAAATTGAATTTGTTGAGCAATTAGCTCAAATTATCTACCCCTTTGATAATATGGAGGGTTTCAGGCTATTTTATAACTATAATGCAGCTAAAAAAATATGAAGCAGCACAGCTGGTCAGTTGTTTCAGAACCATGGAGAGCTCCCAGCGTTTATCTTGCAGCAACAACTTGGAAATGAAACAAAGGCCTTTTAAGCCTCTGCCTCCAATCTCCAGCTCCTGGGCTCCATTGCTTTGGGGGCCAACTTTCTGTCCTGCAGATGGCTAATTCTCCTGCAATCCATGGCCTCCTACCCATTGTGCTACTGGCACCATTGGACTGGTGATGTGTTGTGGGAGGCACTTGGTTCCCTAAAGTCCCAGGGGCCTTGCTCCATTCTACAGGCCCTATTATTGTCACATTTGGTTCAGCAGGCTAAGCACTGCCAGCCTCAGTTTCAGTGGTCCCCTGATCACTATCACCTCCAACTCAGCATCTTGGTCATTGCTGAATTTTGGAACCACGACATATTCCAATAAGGTGCAAATAAGTGCAGCCTTAGCCTATGTCATCAATATGTCTTTTTTCAAAAACAACAACACAACAAAAACAATAAACAAACAAAAAACCCACACCTTATTTTAGGTTTTGAAATTAAGCACATAAACCAAAATAAATTAAAGAACAATTCTATGCTTCCTGGGATCATAGGATAGAGCAGATCTCCCCCTCCAAACTTGGAGAGAAAGTCTGTTGGCAGAGAAAGAGGTTTCCCCTTGGAAGCCTTCCCTTTGTAAGTGCAGAAATGTAAACTGTCTTTGCCACTCCACCATCAATGCTCTGAAGGAAGTAATGGGTAAGAACTTAGACGTTGAGAGGGAGGGTGTGTCAGAAGAAAAAAGAATTGATTGTGTGTGTGTAACTTTGTATTAATGCAACATTTTTATATGTAACTGTATTTTTTGTATAATTTTGTTTAAGATGTCTATACTGTAGTTGTTTTTTTTTTGTGTCAGCTGCTTAGAGATATTTTTTTAATATACAGTATTAAGTGGTATAAAAATTAAATCGTCAAATCAAAGCCATTCCATTACCTTCACACACACACACACACACACCAGACTGGGGCAGTGGAGGAGTATGATAGGCCTGAAGCAGGCACAGCTATTTGTTTCCACTGACACAAATGGGGGGTGGTGGACTAGGGGGAGGGTAGTCCATGCCATTCAGCCTTCATTGGCATGATAGGGAGGGTGGTCAATAACAAAGAAGAGGGCAAATGTCACCATGAAACTTAAGTGCATAAGAACCTTGGTAGGTCAGGCCAGTTGCCTATCTAGTCCAGCATCCTATTCTCATAATGACCGATCAGATGTCTATGGGAAGCCTGAAAGCAGGACCTGAGCAGCAGTATCTCCTACTTGCGATTGGAGACCTTGGGGACAGTGGATATATTCTTCTGGATTATTATGGTCCTAGGAGAAGTTCAAATTTGGTGGCTCCATAGCTTCATATTCTCATTCACCTAACTATATATATATATACGCATAAAGGTAAAGGGACCCCTGACCATTAGGTCCAGTCGTGACCGACTCTGGGGTTGTGGCGCTAATTTCGTGTTATTGGCCGTCGGAGCCGGCATACAGCTTCCAGGTCATGTGGCCAGCATGACAAAGCTGCTTCTGGAGAACCAGAGCAGCACACGGAAACACTGTTTACCTTCCCGCTGTAGTAGTACCTATTTATCTACTTGCACTTGACATGCTTTTGAACTGCTAGGTTGGCAGGAGCTGGGACTGAGCAACGGGAGCTCACCCTGTTGCGGGGATTCGAACCACCGACCTTCTGATCGGCAAGCCCTAGGTCTGGTTTAACCGACAGCGCCACCCGCGTCCCATATATATGCATACAATGTACCAATTATAGTGATGGAGTCAGACTTATCCTTCTGCAGTTCCTTTCACCTACCAGAGGGAGGGGGAATCTTCAAACATTACCTCCCCACTTCATCCAATGGATGTACCCCATGAACAGAGTCTCATTCACTGGAACTTTGGATCCAACTTGCTGAATTTTGAATGGAAACACTACACTCTAAGGGCACATATTTAAATGTTTTAAATCCTCCTGATATCTATGAGAGGGAGTCAGGGGCACATCAATTTCTTATGCACACAGTGGGGTTTGGGAAACCAAGGTCTCACATGTTGACCTCAGAGGATGGGGGAGCTCATAGGGGAGATGCAATTTGGTAGGAGGCATTCCTTTAGTGGCAAATGTTTAGCTTCTCAAAAAAAGAAAATCTTGGCCCAGATGAACTCAGTTTTTACAGCATGTTTTTACCAAGGGCTGCCATTCTGCTGCTTATAGAATCCACAGTTTGAGCATGTCAGGAGAAAAACGGGTAATTGGTTTCCCCACTGGGCTAAGAATACTTGGGATAATCACCCTGGATAATAAGTACCCGTTTATCTTGTTGGCGCTCTCTCACTTTCTCACTGGTTTAAGACTCTTCCTTACTACACAGCATGGGTTACAGTCGTTCCTATACTCAACACTCTGCCGAGATTGTTCTCCCCATGTTACTTCTAAGAGCTGTTCTCAAGTGTTGTTCAGTTCTCTCTCAAGTGAGTCTGACAATTGTTTTTGAGTCTCGCATGCCAGTTGCTGCATCACTTTGGCTTCAAAAGTTTTCCGAGTTTAGTCTTCCTCTTTTCTCTCCTCCTACGGATGGGTGGATCTGTTACTTTCTATTGCTCTCAGTTTCTTTCTGCACTCTTAAGCTCTCCACACTTCCACATCCATTTGCAATTTTTTTTAAAAAAAATGCACTCATGAAAATTCAGCACCATTTTAGTCTGAATTTCTCTTAGTACAAAATTTGTCCCAATGTATACATTTTGGCAAAGCAACTTTCTGCAATATAATACATCTTCATATGTTGTTGTTGTTGTTGTTGTTGTTTTGCTAATATAGCCGTTTTTATGCACACTTTGCCCTAGTATTTGCACTTTTGAAATATATGATTTGGCTGGAGAACACCATTACAAAATTTGGAGAACAACAAATTTTGAAGGGTGGCTGTGCATTTGTTTGTGCACAGTTCTGGAGTGCAAATTTGTTTGGTTCATCTATAAATGTGAAGTGAACTGAATGCCTCCACCATCCCTATCTCTCCCCACCCCACCCCCAATAGTCTTCCATGATCTGCCCAGTGTTTACACAATGATGACCTCCCCATCGCCTTGCCATTCTGCCTACAAGGTTGTGTAGTGACTCTGCCTCACCCAGGAGGCCTCTTCTGTTTCAAACTAATGCCCACAACATAAAAACAGGCCCTTTATTTCATGTATATTAAACTCCAACACTTATGAGTACAGGTTACATGGAAGGTCAAATATTGATCAGCTGTGCTAGTGAACTTTAATTGAAGCTGTTAACATTTCCATTTTAAGATGCTGCTGCTTATGGGATTGTTTTAAAATTAAGAGTCCTTTGGCCAAACCTGATCTGTTCTCCTTCTGTATTCAACTTGGCTAGCCAGCAATAAAAAGATCAATTTAAGAAGGTCAGAGTAATCATCCATAGTATATTTATGTACTGAATACATCACTCTCATCTAATTTATGCAGATCAATAACTAATCCAAACAGGAAAGTAAACAACAACAAAACCAACTTCCATATCTGCAATATGCAGGTTTTGATATTTTTGTGGATAACTTCTGATTTTAAGAGGATAGGAATGCTAGCCGATACTAAAAATTCATTTTTACATATCTGTAGAATAATATTATTGTCTCATCCACAAAACTACCTCACATCTCAACTGCTGAAGTTTGATATGCTTCTCTGTTAGGAGTTAAGGTATGAAAATCTTTTTTGTGAAATGTTTGAGGTATGGAAGAGAGAATCAGCTTGTTGTTATGTCACTTTGATATGTGTTCATTCATAAGTCCATTTCCCCTTACTTCCACATGGGTCTCTGTGTGTGCAACAGGGAGGGGGGGTGTTACATCTAAATTCACACACACACACACACACACACACACACACACACATTTTGAAAGGTTTTCTCTCAAAATATGCACTTATCTTGATGTCAAGAACTGCACCACAACAAAATAGCCTGCTGGATCAGGCAATGGCCCATCTAGTCCAGCATCCTGTTCTCACATTGGCCAACCAGATGCATGTAGGAAGACTGCAAGCTGGAGGTGAGTGCAACAACACTCTGCCCACCGTGATTCACAGCAACCAGTATTCAGATGTATCTGGCAATGTAGGTAGAACACAGCAGTTAGTGGCCATTGATTCCTTTGTCCTCCATTATTTTTTGTAATCCTCTTTTAAAGCCACCCATGTTGCTGGCCAACATTGCCTCCTGTGGGACTGAATTCCATAGCTGAACTACGCATTGTGTGAAAAAATACTTTCTTTTATCCTTTCTGACTCTTCCAACATTCTGAGAGGTGTAAAATCCAGTGAATAATTGTGTTGTGATCTGTACATTTGTCAGAGCAGTGTGGATCATGCCATTTTTTGTATCAGTATCGACAGCGATCAATCTCCTCAAGCATTCCTTAGGGCCCGGTGAGTCAAATGTTAGCGTAGACAGGTAAGCAGACAGCAGGGAAAGCAGCAAAGAGGGGCGATTCATTGGCTTCCATCAACAAACAAATTAAACAGACCGAGGCAGTGCAAATGCCTTTGGAGTTATAGAGAACAAAGTAGATTCAGCTATCCAGAAATGCCTAGGACTCAGATGCAGAAGCATGGCTAGCCCTACCGTTAGGCAAAATGAGGCAGCTGCCTCAGGTGGCAAATACTGGAGGGTGTGGGGAAGCACTAGCAATCTCTTTGGCCACTCCCACTTTGTAAAGGACAGAGCTGTATGTGCTAAGTGATCTTTCCTGTGCCTTCTAAACTAGCCTGGTGCCCTCAGATGTAGTAGAGAACACTGCCTTGTCAGCATTGTAGGAGCAAGATTCAAAAACTAATCAAGTCTCTTTCTGTAGTCTCCTTAGCCTAAGGCAGAAAAACATCTTGGATGGTTCCTAAACATTCTTCCATTAGCAGACTGGACTGGCCAACATAAAGGAGTTCCTAAGAAGGATAGAGTTTGTGTCTGCAACTGTGTATCAATAGAAGACATAACTCATACTCCTTGAGTGCC
Organism: Zootoca vivipara; assembly: GCF_965207765.1. Lineage (NCBI taxonomy): Eukaryota > Metazoa > Chordata > Lepidosauria > Squamata > Lacertidae > Zootoca > Zootoca vivipara. Next base: position 19,703,959 of record NC_142591.1, on the reverse strand, counting down.
CTTTCTATGATGATCTCAGAAACAGTTATGGTCCACCCATTACTAAGATCGCAGAAGGTCATCTCTTGCAAAGACCAGTTTTTTGCTGTATGATGTTGAGAGATATATATACTTTGGAACATCAAAATTTCTTGTTAAAGCTTTATAGATTCGTGTAACAAAACTTGAGGGGAGAACGGGAAATGATTTCTCCACTAGGGGTTGGGGAGTAGAAACGTAAACCATTATTCGTAGCAGTACTCCTGTTGTTGTTGTTGTTGTTGTTGTTGTTGTTGTTGTTGCTGCTGCTGCTGCTGTGCATTGGCTGCTTGCTAAACACAATAAACCAAACTGACTGATCTTGGACAGGTCCTGTTTAAGGGGCTTCTGGGTTTGGGTCCTAGGTCAGACATGTGGAACCTCGAGGTCAGGGGTGGAATGTACTCCCCACAGGCATCTCTATCTAAACCTAAAAATTGTCCTCATACCATGACCCCTCCGCAGGCCACATTTCTCAATAGCCCCACTTTCTACCTTCCTGGAGTGCTCTTCTGTGAATGGAATGTGTTCTTGAGCTGTGATAATGCCTCTTGCTTGCCCGAATGCCGGTGTGTGCATATAGAAACATTGATTTGTACATGGCTAACATTTGTCACATCTGTTGCCCCTCTCACTTTTGCTTCTGGCTATGCCCACCACTGGAATGTAGCCCTCAGAATGTTAGCCAACAGGAAACACAGCCCTTGGGTTGAAGAAAGGTTATCCACCACGGCCCTAGTTTGAAATGCCTCCATTTCCCTCCTCCAACCAGCAGCCTTTCCTAGTGATGCCAAGATAATCAATGGATCTCACTGAAGCCTCATGGCACTGGAAAGCACTCCTGGAGTTTCATGAACTGATATGACAAGCAGGCTTGAAGTAAATACCAGATGAAGCATTCACAAACACATATGCACCCGGCAGAATGTGTAACTGAATTGCCATATGCCAAAACAAAATAAAGATATGCATAAATAAAAGCATAGTGGCATCTGGTTGGCCATTGAGAGAACAGAATGCTGGGATCGATGGGCCTTTGGCCTGATCCAGCGTCAGGGCTCATATGTGTTCCATATGGTTTCATTTTACAACTAATCAGGGCTTTTTTTTCAGCAGGAACTTGCCGGAATTCAGTTTCAGCCACTCTCAGGTGGGCACCATTGCCATTATAAGAAAAAAAGGGAATTATTCTGGGCAACAACCATACAAGAAATATGTAAAATAACCGGACAAGTAATATAAATTACCCCAGAATTGGCCCTACTAAACATCTTTCAAGATAATAATGCCCATTTAGACCACAAAGACCTCATAACCCACCTACTTTGAGCAACCAGAAATATCATAAGGCATAGCTGCCAAGTTTTCCCTTTTCTCGCGAGGAAGCCTATTCAGCATAAGGGAAAATCCCTTTTAAAAAGGGATAACTTGCCAGCTATGCATAAGGAGAGACCTGGCAGGAGTAAACATAGACCAATGGTACCAAGTAGTATGGGAAACAGCCTTACTAGAAAAACTAACCAACAAGCTGAAACTGGCACGGGGACAAACAGAAGAGGATGCCTTCACCCCAGTATGGTTCCCCTCTATCACACACACAGCCCAACAAGATAATGACAAAAAATTGCCACCAGCATACAAATCAGTATGGCTAACCTGACCCAAAAATACCCACCCACCCCACTCACACATGAAAACAAAGACCATCATAGCCAATCACAAATGAACAACCACACCCTTGGCCAACCCCAATCTCTCTCACCATCAAAAGAACACAAGCGAATAAAGGAGTACCAACACAAACAAAGCTGAAATCAAGCCCTACATATATTAAGCAAAACAGAAACATAGTCACCTACTCCCACTCCCATCCACCCCCCATCCCCTATCTATCTCGTTTTCCCTCTTTCTTCTTAGTATCTTAATAAATGAAACTGATTCAAAAAAATGATACATGTTAAAATATGAGAGACACTGAACACACCTTTGTAATTCAAAAAACCTTTAATAAAAAATATTTTTAAAAGAAAAAAGAAAAAAAAGAAAAATAGCACTGCAAATAACTGTGTATTAAATCTTCTTCACGTGTATTCTGCTTTCTCTATTTGACCAAAGGTGTCCTATTTCCTCGAGGAACCATTTTGTGGAGAACAGGGTGGGGAGGACAACAAGGGGAACCGAGTCACGCCGATATTAAATAACTTGTTAAAGGTCACACATTAACTCAGCAGAGGTTAGCGGACTGAATGCCCAATTCACTTTGAATTTTCACTGAAGATTTTTATGGTGATGCCCTGAACTACCGAAATAACTATCTTCCCCCTGCTCAGTAACCTTTCTTTTTCTGCTGTGATCTCATCAACTATCAAATCGCACTGTGGGGAAAGATCAGTTTGAGATGAAAAGCTGCCCGTGCAGCAGGAGGTCAGCGCTGGCTGGCAATTCAGCAGGTAGCTCTCTTCCCATTCTGACCTTGCTTTCATTCCTGTGTGAACAAATCCCATACTTTAAGTCTAATTCCTGCGTACAAAATTCTAATATATACTTGCACATGATAATTCCAGGTGTCAATAAACCACGTTGTTGGCTTACTGTAGCACTGTCTGAGCATAAGTCATTATTAATAAGGAGGACATACCCATTTATTACTCGGAAGCCTTTAGCTCACACCAGACAAAAGATACTTACCAGTCGAGAATCCACAGAAATGGGTGAAAAGGTTCTCTCTAATTTACCTAAAGGAAGCTCTTCTGAAGATGCATCCAGGTGGTCACTATTTTGCAGGAGAGATTCAGTTGCATACTATAAATGTAGGTTTGTACAATTAATCCACTTGCAGCAAACCCGCTTGTGAAAAATCCACCAAACGAATCTACTTGTAATGAATCGGCTTTTTAAAAACAGAACAAAACTCTTTTTTTAAAAAAAAAAAAAAGTGATGGGGAAATTCACTATAATGAATTTGATAATAATCAATGTGTGTGAAGGTGTAAAACTACCAAGAGCCTCACAACTCTGTTGGGATTGGGATTTGGTTGGCGGAAGAGGAGGAGGAAGAAAGGAAGTAGGGGCTGAATTTCAGGAACCTAGGTTGGAGGAAGGAGGACCCCCCTTTCCACCTGACTTCAGTCACTTTGGAGGGGGGGAGCAGGGATGCTGGCTCTCACCTCCAACCTTGCTGCGGAGCACAGAGCCTCAGTAGGGGCTATGGAGTACTTTGGGTGGGGAGTCTGAACAAGAGGCAGCAACATTTGAACAGAAGGCTGGATGAAGCATGAGTGCCAGCTTGGCCTCACAACTGTGGGTGCCCATGGCTGTGGGTGCCATGCAGCGTGCATGGCCCTGGCACTGAAATTTGTGGGTGCACGGTCCCCCTCATGAGGAATTTTGTGGGTGCTCGGCCCCCAGGGCCCCAGGGAGCCAGCACCTATGTGTCAGGGACTGGACTGAAGAGGAGGAATGGCGGAGATCACCCCCCTTCCCCTGTAGCTTCCAGAGAGGAGGAAGGCAGTCTCACATTACAGCAGGGCTTTGAGGAAGATAACAGCTCAGAGACAGGCGTACAACAGAGTTATGAGGTGTTAGGAGAAGGAGGGAGGGAGGCAGAGCAGCTAGTTGACATGTCACTAGGCAGCATAACTGACCCCCCCTTCTCCCAAAACACAGTGTTCGTTAAGGTGCAATATCAAAAGGAACAAAGACAGTTGTCTATGGGTGAATGCCATAGAGGCAGGTGTTGTTGCTAGAAGGGAAGGGGGAGGAGCTCAGTGCGAGCAACGCCATCATTGAGGAATGACTGGATTTCTTGTCTTTCACCGCGTTCACAGAATAAAATCATAATTAAAATCTTTCTTGTTTCCTCCCTGCTTCTTGGTGCCCCCAGGGGAGGGAGAGAATTCCTCAAGTCTGACACTATGGGATGAAGGATTGTAATCTTTGCAGAGCAAACCCACTTGCACCGCTTCCAGTCGTGACATTCCAACAAGGCAAGAGAGTCTTGCGAGTGAATATGCAATGACCCCTCTTTAAAAACTTGTTGCAAGGCACAGGGAAACTTGTTGGCACATCTTTGTCACTTTGTCCAAGTTCCAAGCTTCTTGCCCTGCTCCTGAACTCCTGAACTGTGTCTAGATAGCCCCATGTCTGCTGCCTGAATTTGCCTTAATAAAGATCTCTTACTTCCAATTAGGAGCATCTGTCTGGGCATGTTGGATGGGAGTCAGGACAATAACCTCACCTCAGAAAGGATGCTCATAATCATATAACCTATTGAGCCATGCATTCACCTTGTCTGTCTATCTGTCCCACAAAAAGCACTTGCCATTTCCACTCCTGTCACTAGAAAAATGCAATTTTCTTGCAAAGTGGAACTGGCAATTATCAGAGGGTGGAGAAATTGAAGGGAGAGGGAAACAGGGAAACACACACACACACACACACACACACAACCTGAACAAAAAAAGTCATGAAGGAGAACTTTACTTTGAAACAGTGAGTTGCATCACAAAATTTAGCTTTGGAAACAGAGTACAATCATTTTCACAAGGAAATTCTGGTGAGTGTCAAGGAGGAACTGTGAATAGAATAAAAACATGAAGCTGGATTTTACATTTTTTTTTATTAAAAATGTATTAGTGCTATGAATCACCAAATTAATTATGATTTGAGAAAATTAGAAGTTTCTAAAGCAAAGTGATGACAGAGAGCTCTTAACTTTGTGGTTCCCAGTAGTATTTGAGTAATTACGAGAATACAAATTATATTCTGTAGCATCAGTTACAATTCCTAGCCAAGTCTCTGAATTCATTGGCAGGACTACACAAAGCATCTGGAATGCTTTAAAAGTTTTCATACTCTCAGTGAATTCCCAATGTTTGCTCACACAGCCTTTGTGCACAGAGATTCACCTATGCATTTTAAAAACTTCATTCCACCTTCTGAGCGTTGCCAGTATGGCTGCCATACAGATTTCTCATAGGGTGTTGAGAGACATGTGTGAAGGCTGTATACGGAGCAGAGCATCTGAAGACAATCTGAAACAATGGGCAGGTTCACATGGCACAATCTCAACGTACTTTAAGCTCTAACCGGCAAGGAGATGTGTGCAATTAGGCTTCAAAGGTAATGCCCCTTTCCTCAGCTAAGTGTGTTGCAAGGTTCATTCTGCATGTGCAAAATTCTTCCAGCACCCAGGTGTAACTCGGCAGAATGCACTTCAGACATGCAGAAGGGGTTAGGCTCTCTCCAAGCATCACACAACAGCAGCCAAATCATCCAGCTGCAGCATAGAAGGAGAGGAGAGAAGCGGAGCTGTTTCGTTGCCTCTGCTGCCTCAACTGCCATGATGCAGCCACACCCATCAGAGGTGGCCATCAGGGAGGGGCCGTGCCTTGTATCTGGTCTCCTGTCAGCCATGTCATTATGCTTACTGAGAGGGAGAGAGGTTGGTGTGGTGCAGTCACAGTGGTAGAAGTGAATTAGTTCTGCCACTGTGCTCACACTGCACTGACCTCCCTGCTATCTCCCCCTTCTGGTAAGCCCAGTGAAGCAATTCATTGGAGGCTATGTGTATGTGTATGGTACCAATCTTTGTTGTGTTCCATATGGAAGTCTGAACTGTCTCCATTAGGGTGATGACTTTTTTACAACCTCATTTCCCTGTATCATAATTTGATGAGCTTTCATTAAAGATTAGATGAAATCTTACTTTCAAAGAGATTTGATTTTAAAAAAAACCTCACGCACGAAAGGATTTTAAAAATTTTATTTATCAGTTTTTTGACCATTTTTGAAGCCACTGTAAGCAGATATAAAATTGAACCCAAGCTTTAGAGTAACATATATACAATATTATATAGGGTCATCAAACACACAAGGAAGCTTTTTTTTAGCTGCAGTAACAGTATAGACGCCGCTAGAGGACGATGTTTTGCTTACCTCTCCTGTAGGTTCTTTTCCCAGCATGTCCGGCAGGGTCTGCTGGCTGAGTTTTGAGGTCCCCAAAAGGGGCTTTTACCTCACGCAGGTGTGACATTTGTATACCCTATGTTGCTAAGAACACTCCCCATTGTGGAATGTGGTGTTGTGTCCAAATTTGATACGAAATATAGATAGAATTGTTAATACAATTTTATGAAATGGTAAAACGGCATACAAAAAAAATTAAAAATGGTTTGTGCATAACCTTTTTAAATATTTCAATGGAGTATACCTCATTTTAGTCATCAATAGGCAAAAGTTCATCCATTTGTGCTACAGGAAATAATTTTTGAGGGGAAAAAATGAAAAAGTCATCACCCTAGTCTCTATCCTAGATGTTTCATGGTAAGAACTGGGACTTAAAAACAACAACAACAACAACAACAACCCTCCTCCTTCCCCATCCCCTTATGTATCATTTTGATGTTAAGCTTGGGGATTTGGACTGCCTTACAACTTATCTGTGTGAAGTGTTCCAGGAACATTTTTGGCTAATGACTGGTGGTAAAAGTGCTTTAAACAAGTATATAAATTCAGCATAAGAAAGGATCCTGCGAACATCACACACATACAGTATGACTGCTGGGATCAGAGAGAAAGTTCAAAAGCAGAATTTGGTATATAAATGCCCGGAGAAATGAAAATGAGAAATGTCATTCAAAAACAAATTCAGGAAACAGTATCTATGCTGCAGGATAAGACCAAAATTACTCGAAACCTGGACGTGTCCTGCAGCCATTACCCAGATGGCACATACTGATAATTAAACCATGCCTGGACCACTGGCAGCTGTCAATCACAGTGTGTATAATGAACATAAACCACCTTAAAATTGATCTTACACAGAAACCACTGTATACGTATTTCGCTCCTCGTGTGAATGGATTTCTCCCCTTTTATTACACGGCATTTCCCATGTCAGAATGACTAGTGGGCCTCTTTGATGCTTAGAATTTTGTTTTGTTTTTAACCAGCACATTTCAAAATGAGAGGCTTTCCTGTGCCTCACAAAAATCAGAACATCTGGCACCTGGCTTTTTTCAAGTGACAGCTGTCAGCATTTCACAGTGCTGCACATCAATCAGCTGTTCCCTTTTCCTCTCTTTATTCCAGCATTCATTTCCACCATGTACAGTGTGGTGAATAATGTACATGCAAGTATACACAGGCTGACTTCAATGCTACCTAAGAGACGGACTGGTCCTTCCTTTCCTCCACCCTGTAGCCCCACCACGTGCCCTTTCTCGAAGGTCTCTAAATCTACTGGAGCACACTCATTGAGTACTTTTTTTCCAGGCTGGAATGTGTTAATCCCTTCTAAATATTCAAATGCATATAGCAGATAAATTATATGTAATCAATTATTTCCTATTTAGAAAGAAAGCTTTGATCACCACTACTACTGCTGCTACTGCTACTGCTACTGCTGGGCAGATATCTGTGGTCAGATTCAATTGAAACCCACCTATGTTTGAGAATATAACATTTGAACCAGATGATCAAATGCTTTGCGGTTGGAGTAATATTAAAACAGAGTTCCACCGGTTCGACTGTATTTTGGGGACATTGAGAATTTGACAATATGTTCCATGCCTCATTTGGCACAAAAGTTATTAGACTGCAGTCACAGCTCAATGAGTAAATCCACACATTTTATGGTTAGCGACCAATGTAATTTGTCATAACTCTGGTCCTGCTGGTGGTTTGGCTTTACCTGCTTAAAATATTGACTCAGCTAGCAAAGGGGCTTCTGTTTTTTTCAGCAAAACAGCTCATCTTTTCCACCCAGGTTCTGTCTATCCCAGTAAAATGCAAACTTGAATAAATATAGCAAATGCAGAGCCAGAAAAAGCCCTCTCTCGTTCGTATCTTACGGGTTTGCCCATTGTTTGTATCCTTCTGAAAAGATCCTTATTTATATTCATTGTAGTAACTTGCTTTGGGGGGCAGCCAGTTTTTTCTTGTTCATTCCGAATTTCTTCAATGCCAGCCAGAAGCTTCATTGTGGCTAAGAAGATGGACATGCAATGCAGTCCAATGCTAGGTGCACCATGTAATCCTAATATCTCACTTGGGGAAGGAGACTAGCAATGAAAAGCATCTTCCTGGAGCGGGAGTCAAAATAACAGCTGAAGGAACACATTTCATCTTAGATGCTGAGAAGGATGAACCATTAATAGAGGAGACCCAATTAATTGCATGGCCTTATGATTGGTTCCTTATGTGGTGATGCCTATACTATGAAATATTCTCCCCTTGGAGATAAGCCAAGCATCAGCTCCTGGGTTGTGCTTTTAAAGAAAGTCTGTTTGCTCAGGCATTCCCAGGCCATGAATGCCAGTTTTCAGCACTTTTGTTTTCTATAGTTCAGTGTCCTTCCACTCTGGATTCCAAATGTTGCTAGACTATAATGTCCATCATCCAGCTAACGAAGGTCAGGGATTATGGGTGTTGTAGTACAACAGCATCTGGTAAGACCCAAGGTTGAAGAACACTACTGTAATATTTTTTTTTTTTACTGATTAGTATTTTACTGATATGTTTTTATCGGTATGTTTAATTGATATATATATTATGATTCATTGTTATATGGTAACTTCTTCATTGATTATAAACTGCTTTGGTACTCTCTGGAGTGAAAGGTGTTACAGAAATAATTTTATGAAGAAATAATAAATACATACCACTCCACTGAAAACCTTAATATTTCTCTAGATATAAGGGTGACTCCCAAGTCTAAAGTGCCTTGACAAAAGTGTCCCTTGGTGGGGCCCCTGCTCGCTCACTCATCCCCAGCAAACTTAACAGGATGCAATGCTATGCTCCAAGAAACATTGGGCAACTAGTTCCAGCTATCCTTTTAATTTCCCAGAATGGTTCACAGCAGTGTGAGGTCAGGGGCCCTGTAGGAAACCTAAAGTAGACACCTGGCACTGCTTGAAGTGTCAGAGGAGAAAATAATTAAAGGGACCTAAGGAATGCATCACTAACAGGCCTATTCAGGGTGCTGGTATTCCTGGCTAGGGTTGCCAGACTCAATAGAGGACAGGACTTCTGTGCCTTTAATTGCCCTGCTCTCTTTTGAGTCTGGAACCCTTAAAGAGAAACCAGCAACATAATGGAGAGCCATTACTAGACAGTAGACCAGTGTTAAAAATGCACTGGATGACATAAAACATCTAAATGCATGCAAACTTAATTTATAGCTACATTGTAGTGTAGACAAAATGAAAATTCATTTGAACGGAAGCCTTCCATGTAGTGATGGCCATAAAATAAGATGAAAACATGGCAGGATGTTTTGCTGGCAATGCAACAAAGCTGAAGAATAGCTGTGCTACAGCAAAGGAAGTCTTCTTCAAAGAGTTCCAATCCCCTGAAAATTATTCAGGAGTACACTTCAGAAAAGGCCAACAGCAAGTCAATTAAAACTGCAATTAAAACCAAAACACAACATGGGAGTAATGTTTACTCATTCGATTAACAAAATAGAAATAACCATATGTGTGTGATTGCAAATGAAAAGAATGATTTAAACACAGAGAGAGACCATTCTGTCTTTATTTCTTGGGTGTGGATGAAGAGTGGGAATAAAATCAATGAAGTCTGTCATGTTACAAAAGAAATAGACCCAGCCAATATATATGAAATGGTCTTACAGGCCAACTTTCATGGTTAATTTTAGATTTACATTCCTCAATCAAAAGTGCCTTGCCTAACTATTGGAAGAGTCAAAACATACTGGGGTTGTCAAGATAGATGCACTTCCTCACACCTCCCCCTTTCTTAGTAAACTGTCTTGAAAAGTGGGAAGTTCTTATATAAAGAAGTCTTAGCCAGACAATGGAAGCCAATCAGTAGGACCAAGTGGACAGTCCAAGGGTAGAAGTCCCATAGTTTGGGTGCAGCCACAGAGAAGGCTCTCTTTCACATTTCCTGGCCATTCTAGACTATGCCATGGTTAGTGTAAAAAGAGCTTCCCATCAGATCTCAGGGCAGGTTTAGTCAATGTGGCATGCTTCAAATGTTGTTGGACTACAACTCCCATCACTCCTGGTCATTGTCCATGTGATATGTGGTAGTAATATTTCAATAGTTTAAGTAGATGGGGGGGTAGTTTAACCCCACAACTTTCTTAAGATGTCTTTCCCTTTTCTGCTTTTCTTGCAACCAAGTCTTAAAAACCTGAAAAGCTTCCACCAAGGATAGCAAGTGGAGCTCAGCATATACAAAGACAGGCATCCCTAAACTGCAGCCTTCCAGATGTTTTGGCCTACAACTCCCATGATCCCTAGCTAACAGGACCAGTGGTCAGGGATGATGGGGATTTTAGTCCAAAACATCTGGAGGGCCGAAGTCTGGGGATGCCTGTACAAGGACATTCTTGCTTTTGTAAACAAAAATGGCCAACACTCTGTGAACATGACAATGAACAGTACCAGAATTAGGGTGGTGCAGGCAGTTCTCCTGCACAGGGCGTTGAGCTGTGGAGGCACAAAATTAAAAAAAGAGCCACAATTGAGAGAATCCCTTTGGGGGCACCAATTTTTGGCCTCGCTCAGGGTGCCATATTACCAAAGATTACCAAAGTCTACCCCTGCAGTGAATCTTGAAGGTTGAACACTTTGCCTTGATAGAAATGGGGGTGGGGTGGAAAATACTTGTGCTTATACCAGGGCCAGCCCACTGGTAAACCACGATGAGGCAGCCACCCTGGGCAGCAGGATCCCCAGGGGCAGCAGATTCAGCCTCCAAGGAATGCATTGCCCACTGTGCTTCCACAAGCTCATTGGATGCTGGACCTGCCTCAGCAGCTGCCTCCCACTCCATGGTCGCCTCTACAGTATACCTGTACGAGTGTCTCCACCCCCATCGTTCTGCCCAGACACTGACGTCCAGCGCTGAGGGCCTTCTGGTGGTTCCCTCACTGCAAGAAGCCAAGTTACAGGGAAGCAGGCAGAGGGCCTTTTTGGTAGTGGCACCCGCCCTGTGGAACGCCCTCCCATCAGATGTCAAAGAGAAAAACAACTATCTGATGGTTAGAAGACATCTGAAGGCAGCCCTCTTTAGGGAAGTTTCTAATGACTGATGTTTTAATGTATTTTAAATCTTTGTTGGAAGCTGCCCAGAGTGTCTGGGGAAACCCAGCCAGATGGGCAGGGTATAAGTAAATAATAATAAAATAAAATAATAATAATAATAATAATAATAATAATAATAATAATAATAATAATAAATAGGAGGCACTGCTGGTCTCCTCCCATTCCTAGGAATGAAATCGTATAGGCTGCACTCTGGGGTCTCCTGGGGTCTGCATCTACCTCCAGCTATCAGGCAAAAGCTGATTTCATTCCCCACCTTTGTTCCCAATGTAGGTCTTCATTCCCCCACTTCTTCCCTTGCCAGCAGGGTGGGTGGACCACATTTTGGCCCTGGCTTATACATGACAAACTTGCCTACATTCTTAAAACATTCTGCCAAGCATTGCATAAAATGTGCTTTCCGAATAATTAAGAGTTTGAGAATGTAGCAGGGGGTGGGTCTTTAAAATAGCCCGTGTGCTAATTCTACTGATGTGAATTGTCATACCTGTCCAGTTTAAGCTGCGTGAATTACCCAGCTAAAGCAATTATTGTATCCTATTGTCATCACATCATTAATTCTCTACAGGTTAAACAAACCCGGCATCATACTTGCAGATTTCATCCTGTATCAGCAACTTTCCCGGCAACTTTGTTTTAATACAAAGTAATTGAATCAACCAACCTCCATTTGCTATTCAAGTGTGGCGTACACAGCACAATGGGCACGAAAGGCAGTTGTTTGGAACAGGGGCTCTTGTTATCTGAAGCTGGCATTGTACCAAAACAGGCAGCCGGAGAGCCCTCTTCTGCAGCTTGTGTGTGTGTGTGTGTGGCAGGGGTTGGGGAATGAGGATGAATTTTGATGATGTGGGAGCAAAAGTCGCTGGCACTCTTCCCAGGTCCTTGCTGATCCAACTGGAAAAAAATAACAATGTTAGAAAAATGTGTATCTTAGGGGGAAAGTGCATAAGAGATGAGGTGCCTCTGTCTCCATCATCATCATCAACTTTCTTTTTTTATTTAAAAAATAATTTTTATTGGATTTTACATAAACAGAAGGGGAAAAAAAAGAAAATACAAGTAATATGAAACAATATCATCAAATCTTGTTCTTCAATGTTCTTCGCATATAAAAACAAAAAGAAAAAGAAAAAAGAAAAAAGAAAGATATAATCATACTTTTCAACTTTGAATCTAAACCTATCAGACTTCCTCATTCCCCCTTCTTGAGTTCTCAATAATTCACTAATTATTGCAGTTTCCAATTCTAAACACACATTCTTTCTTCTAAATTATAACTTCTTTTTAACTAATAACCCTTCACACTTCACATTGCTTTTTTTTTACCCAATATTCTCTACCTTTTACCCAAAAATGTTCAAACTTAACTAGCAAAGTATTTTACCCCCTTATCATTCCCACCCACAAAATTAAAACTACCCCCCTTTCCTTGGAATCGGTGTCTCCAGAGAATTCAGCCAGCTCCTTAATACATTCTGAGTTCAGACCATTTTTTATCAGTCAATAAAGATTAATAAAATTCTCCCTCACCCCACTCCTGCTCTGTCCCAATCTAAACATCATCATCAACTTTCATGAGGAATTTGAAAACATCCTTCCGCCATGCAGTGGCTGAAGAATACTGTTCCTGACAACCCCGAGATCACTGAGATAGCATTTTAAATTGCAAATTGTTTTGTTAAACAAATTCTAGAATCTTTTTTGGGGCTGTTTTAGATTCTATTCTAGATTCCATTCTAGAATTCTATTAGAATAGAATAGAATTCTATTAGAATAGAATAGATAGAATATTCTAGATTCTATTCTAGAATCTTTTGGGCTGTTAAATTGCAAATTCTAGAATCTTTTTGGGCTGTTCTCGTTTTAAAAATTGTGGGTATGTTTGCCGATGCGAGCTCCTTTCAGAGGAAAGATGGGATATAAATTCGACAAACAAACAAATATTTCGGAGCAGGGATCGGTGAATTTTCGGTGTTCTTGCCTTTTTCCCCATTTTAAGTTGCGTTTTCTACATTTCCACAAAAGTCAGCATTAAGAAAAGTTCTCATTTAAATCTACCAGAATTTTAGTGAGAATTTCTCCTAACATACACATTTTTTTCTCCGAATTTTACCAAATCACACATTTCCCCTTATATAAACACTGCCCCGGTATATGGCTTTCCCCTCTATAGTAATGCATATTTTTGTATGCATTACTTTACTGGAGAGCTGCATTGATAAATTTGGAGAAGTGCAAATTTCAAAGGGTAGTTATATTTCCATTTTCACAGCGTTTTAGAAAGTGCGAAATAGGTAGACTGGCCTCTCAATGAGAAGTGAAGCAAATTTCAGGTTCCGGTTTCCGCCTGCAGGAATGGCGGACCTGTTTTCCATCTCTCTGACCTTCGTAAGGAATTTGGCGGTTGCTAGGGGAGTAAATGGCAACCCCTTACCCTCTCCGGGGGTTACGGAGAGGGGCCGCTGGCCCGCGATGCCCCCAGACCCACTCCGACTGTTTTTGGAGTGGGGGGAGCTTGGGCTGAGCACTTACGAGGGCCAGGACTCCCGGACGCTAATCTGCATGGCGGGGATTTCCATGGTTAAAGAAGATAATTAGGCTTAAATCTATGGACATACTTCAGAAGGAGGGGAAGAAGCGCTGTTTACTGCTGAGAAATTTATGCTGCTGAAAGGAGAGGAGTCAAAGATTGTACTACATCTGGAAGAAGGATTGATGGGGACGGAGCGATAAGGGAAGCGAGTTTTTATTTTTTTTTTCCTTCAGATTGTTGCCTCGTACCTTCCCGGACGCGATGTCCTGGCTTGTTTGGAGTGAAAGAGAAGCAAAAGACTGTGTGAGTTGAACTTTATAACTGTTGTTACTGAGCATATTTTTTTAAAGATGTGGAGTTGCCGATGAGAAAAGCCTCCCCCTAGTCGGGCGGAAGGAGTTCTGGACGCGCTCGGAGGATTTATGAGTTGTGACGCACTTTAAATTGGAGCAGCGACCTGAAGCTAAGTTCAGCTATAGGGCAAGGAGATCCATTAATTTACCAAGAGTTTATGGTTTGATGTTTGGGTCTCCTGCCTGAAAAAGCTGTAAATTCTATAATGATCGTGAATCTTCATGGCTATGAGAGAAAGCGAAAGTGATTTGAGCTTTTTGAGATGGCGCTGCTTCGGGCTGCTTCGACGCAACAAGGAGCTCCATTAAGAAGATTTATGGGGAGGCTGGACTGATTAACTCACACAGGAGAAAGAACATCTGTGAAACTTTGTTTGATATTTATCTCAGCGGCTGGGAAACAATCGGATGAAAGTGGAAAACATCTATGTGACTGTAAGGGGAAGATCTGGATTATTATGAACTTGGAGGACGATTTGAACTTTAGAAAAAAGACGGCAGTGGACAGTTGCGAGGAATTCCCAATTTCTTGAAGCATGGGAACCCAAATAAAAAATTCTTTAGATGATTTGGCATAACATTCGGTTTGATTGATATATATATGTGTATAATTTGAAATATTGAATGTGATATAATTGGTTTTAATTGGAAAATTAATAAAAATATTTTTTTTTTAAAAAAAAAAGAGAAGTGAAGCAAATTTATCCTCCCATTCCTACTGGGGAGAAACAAAGAAGTTACATTTCAGTCCCTTGTGTGGCTTCCCCTTTCCTTGCTGAGAACTGTTTGGCAAGATTTTAGCTTCTTAGAAAAGAAAAGAACATCACTCAGAGAGCTCCAGCTGCTATGAATGCCCTCCATTGGATTTCAGGAACCATTGTTTTGTATCAGTTACAGAATATCTAAGAGTCAATTTAGTAAAAAAAAGAAAAATCTGAGAGGGAGAAGCAATGAAAAAGTAGGACGGAGGAAAAAGGAAAGACTCCCGCAAGTGACGAGGGACCAGGAGCAGGAAAATGTTTCTGAGGTTGACCTGCATAATGTACACCTGGCCTCACCAAATGTGAAGCATTTTTGGACTCCAACCCGAAGCTGACCACAAACCATTTCACTAACTTGACTATTTGACAGGAATGCAGCATATTGACGCTGCTTGAAATGAGACCATTTTTTTCCCCAGGACGTCTTTTGCTGAGAGATCCTCCATCTGCCGGCTTGTTTTGAAGCCCAGCCTCAATGGGTCACTTTTAAAAATTTGCATGCTTTTATATAATTTAAGGCTTAAACGTCCAGCCAATGACACCCTCTAACTGGGATACTTAAAAAAAATAAAATATGTATCTCACACTGTAGGACAGAGCAGTGAAGCTCAGAATACGTTTTTTCTTTTTTTAAAACAAACACCCTTTAAAAGGCTTATTGCGCTTTCTGTCACAAACAGTATCGACCCTGAGTGTGGGTTTTTATGTCACCTATATGATGCCTATAGGGGCACATGTCCCCACAGACGCCATCCTTTGTGCCCTCAGGCTACCCCCCCCCCAACTGAAATTAGGTTTGAAACGAGTACAGTGGTACATCAGGTTACAAACGCTTCGGGTTACAAACACTTTGGATTACAAACTCCTCTAACCTGGAAGTAGTACCTCAGATTGCAAACTTTGCCCCAAGATGAGAATGGAAATTGAAGTCCAGCGGAAGGCCCCATTAGCGAAAGCACACCTCAGGTTAAGAACAGTTTCGGGTTAAGAACGGACCTCTGGAACGAATTAAGTTCATAACCCGAGGTACCACTGTATTCTATTGCAACCAACAGAAAGGGGTTGCTGTGTGTACACGTCTCTGTGTGTTGCCCAATACATTTTTTTTGTTTCACAAATGGGCCCAAGAGCAGAAAGTGCCTGGTGACTCCTGCCTAACGTTGACAAAAATGGAAACACACAAACACACACTCTGCTTTGCACACATCATTTATACCCCACCTTTCCTCCAATGGGCTCAAGGTACATAGTCCTCTTCCTCCTAACTTTACTCTCACAACAACCCCGTGAGGTAGGTTACAGGCCAAGGGACTGTGACTGACCTAAGGTCACTGCATGAGCTGAATGCAGATTCAAAGTATTATGCCCTGTTGCATGGACTTCCATCCAGATAGGAACCAGACCCGGACCTATACATAGCTGCCAAGTTTTCCCTTTTCTCGCGAGGAAGCCTATTCAGCATAAGGGAAAATCCCTTTAAAAAAGGGATAACTTGGCAGCTATGCCTATATACCGGTAGCTTCAAATCAGATCCTCAGCCCAAGAAAACTGAGGTATGTACGTCAAATGGGGCAATGTTGCAGCACTGATGCAAACTATATCTTCACTCCAGGCTGGGCTGGGATTACCCAGTCTCTGAAACCCTGGAGAAACACTACTAGTCAGTGTAGACAGTAGCATGGGCGAGAGCAGCGCTGCCGTCGGGGCTGGTGGACAGAGGCGGAGCACAGCCCGGCAGAGTGCAAGTTCGGCATTCCGCGCCCTCCCTCCAGCTCCCCGTCGCGCCCTCCGGCAAGGCCAAGCGTGGCGGGGAACCAGAGAGCGCAGCCAAGCCGCTGTCGCCCTGCTGCGTTTTGCTTCCTCCAGCCCCCAGCGGAGGAATGCTGCGCGACGCTAGCTGTGCATGCGTGTGCGGCGTGACTCCATCCAAGGGAGCCACGCAGTGTGCCCGGCTAGCCCGCCATCCCAAGAATGAGAGCACGTGCCTGTCCTGCTGTGGCGCCAGAGCAGCAGCTGCGAGAGCGGGGCTGAAGCCGCTGCTGTGCGGCGGGCAAAGGCTGAGCAGGACCGGGCTCCGGCGCTGTGAGCTGTGAGGGGTGCATCCAAGCAGCCGGCTGCTCGCCCCGCAGGCCGCGCTGCCTCGCATCTCCCGCGTCTCGGCCACCTCCTTCCTCCCAGCAGGAGACTCGTGAGGCGCCTTCGGCAGAAAGTGCGGAGGGAGCATGCGCCGGGCGGCACTTTCAGGTGGGGCTCTCTCTCGGAGCCCCCCATCAGCCCCCCCCCCGCAGAAGCTTCCCGCTCCGCTGCCTGACACCCCTCTCCCGTTTCTCCCGTGTAGGGAGGGGGCGGCAAAGGCACCTTTGCGCCACAGTGCTGGATGGGCTTAAGGCGGCCCTGATAGATGATCTATTGTCACCTTAACATCTGTTGTGGCCCCTCCCCTCCTGTGCCTTGGCCCCGCCCCTTGCCCCCCCTAGTTTTGATCCTGGGTACGCCCCTGGACAGTACTGAGATGACAGAAGTAAGAGCTTCCTATGTTATGAACATCTTCTGAATAAACACACATCTCTTCTCTCCCCCCCCCACCTCCCGTTTTGCTTCCATCTTGAAGTTTGCTTCCTTTTAGAGTATGCTTCCTTCTACCCCTTTAAAATGAGCTAGCAAATGTTTCATTTAGTTATTAGCCTGCAAGGTTCCCTCATGCTGATATGGTCTAACATGAAGAATAGCCTTAATTATTGCAAACTCTAGGTCACTCTAGGCCATTGATTACAGCCGGTGTCATCTATGCCTACTAACTACAAGTTTGTTTCACCCATGTAAAGGCACTCTGGGAAAACATTTTTTTGTTTAAAAAAAAAGAGATGCTAAACCAATTTTGCAATATAAACCTATGCATGTCTTCCTAGATGTTAGATCCATTAAATTCAACGGAACTTACTCTCAGGTAAGTGGATATAGGACCACACCCAGGGCCAGATTTAGGTTTAATGAGGCCCTAGGTTTAATGAGTCCCTTTATATGTCCAGCTGTCCTTTGTCAACAACAAATTGTTGCTATTTTCTTTGTTGAATATATGCTATATGGTAATTTATGGACCTAATAGGTATCTAAAGCCATTTGCACATAACAAAATATGCATTTTATCAAAGTAATTGTTGAACTGAAATACAATTAAGAAGTATATTAATAGTGAAATAATTAATAAGCTCTAACTTAAAATGATTCTTGTTTCGTTTTTATCTTATATTTTGGAAATGTACACCCAGTGGTTTTTATTTCTTTAATTCCCCCCCCCTTAGTGGGGCCCTAAGCTATAGCTTGTTTAGCTTGCACATAAATCTGGCACTGACTACACCCCCAAAAAATCTTTGCAAAGAGCTTTCTGGATCTGTGTGAAATAAACAACTTGTTCAAAATAAAAGACAAAGGGGGGGGAGATTTATGTCACATATATGGCAGATGCAGGTAGCCTGCGGGATCAGTTCAGCTTTTGGCTTTCCTTAGCGTGATCCTGAATGCTAAGAACTGCTGCACATGGGAAGAAGAGTGTGGCGTTTCACCTCTAGGGGTCTAGCAAGAGTTAAGTTGCAAGGGAGGTAAATAGCCAATAGGAGCTCTCCAGGCAGAAGCAGGGGTATATAAGGAGAAGCAGACAGTCTGAGGGGGAGTTGAGTTGAGGGGATTTGATGAGAGAGGTGGAGAGGGTTTTGAGATAGAGAGAGGGTTAGAGAAGCTAGTGAGGTGAGCTGTGGTGCAGAATCTGTAAGAGTAATAAGAAGGGAACTTCAGTCAGGGAGGACAAGGGGGGAACTAATACTAAAGGTTAAGTTTAAGTAAACGTATTTGAGAAACCGTGAATAATTTTGATGCTTGTAAGATCATCACCTAAGTAACCTTAATTGTTTGTTCACTGTTCACCTGACTGGATTCCAATCAATTGTGTACCAGTACACAGACTTACTGGTTGGTGGCAGCAAGGGAAGAAATAGGCGAGGGAGGTACTGGGTCAATAGACCGTTAAACGTCCGGGGGCCATTTACCAGTGTATCTCACCACAAAGAGTGATCTACCTCTGTTCCTGTCCTAACACCTTGCTGTCCTAACACCTTGAAGAGTTCCTCTGTTCCTGTCCTAACACCTTGCTTTCGTCCCCTGCTAGGCTGGGGGGAAAGGAAGCCACCTGCCTCCACCTGCCCAGCACAGTAAGGGTGAGAATGGAACAGGAAGGGTGCAGATGGGAGGACTTGGGTAGGTGGGAAATGTGGTTCTTGCTCCGGCATGGAATGCGGGGGGCAGGGAGGTGCTGAGTGCAAAAGCATTTCACCTGCCGAAAACCCTCCAACGACGCTATTAAGAAGCAGAGGTTCTCCTGTTAATTAGAGCTTAATTGGATTAAATCTCTTGCTAGAAGAGATGAGATCACAAACTGCAGAACAAAACCAGCTGCAAGGACTTTAAGGTTTGAACTTCAGATAAGACTTCATTCGGTACCCCTTAGGAAAGGGCCATTTCCCCAAGCCCCTCCTAAATAATATTCTGCACCATTTTTGTTTGTGGTGCTCAATGCTCTGTAATGATGCTAAATATCCTACGGATATTTAAATGAGGTTCCACTTGTAGATTCCCATTTTAAAATTTAATTTTAACATTGTATTTAATCTGTATTTTAATTGAATTGTTTATTTTATGCTTGTTTTGATATTTTTGTTGTTAGCCGCCCTGAGCCCGGTCTTGACTGGGAAGGGCAGGGTATAAATAAAATTATTATTATTATTATTATTATTATTATTATTATTATTATTATTATTATATCCAGGGCATCGTGGACAATGCAAAACTGTGGCCAGGCTGCCATCACTTGTAGAGTTAGCAATGAAACAAAAAACCCGTAGGAACCAAAGGAAGGAATGGTTGCAGACAATGAGACTTTTTAGTTTAGAGAAAAGGCAAGCAAGAGATGACATGATAGAAATTCATAAAATTATGCATGGAGAAAGTGAATAGAGGGGGGACACCCCTATTTCTCTTATAACACTAGAAGATGTGGACAGCCAATGAAGATGAATGTGGGAATATTCGGGGCAGAAAAAAGAAAGTAATTCTTAACAGAACACATAGTTAAATTATGGACCTCACTCCCGAGGGAGGCAGTGATGGCTGCCAACATGGATGGCTTTAAAAGAAAGAACACACCTCCTTACAAAGGATATACTTAAATGTTTAAAGGGGGGGGGGAATGTAGATAAGATTCAAATTCCTGGTATGACTTCCTTGTATCACTATAAACTCATTACTGCAAATTGCTGTGTTGTAGTTTTTCCTCAAAGAGCATCTTAATGATGCAAATACGCACAGCCTTTCCCCTTTATTTAATATAATCCCGAAGACAGAGGAAATTTTCCACATTTATTTTATATAGGAAGCTAATGTCAAAAGTGCAATCAAATTAAAAGCTGGATGCAGGTGGAATATAAGAACACTCTTCAACCACCTACTGATCAAATAATTACTAGGCAAGTGTTGCTATTACTGATTCCTTAAAAAAAAAATCAGATTTCAGGTGATTACAAAAAAGTTACTTTTACATTTCCTGCAATTAGAGGAAACACAAAATGCACCTGCTCTTTCCAGTGTGCTACTAGCATTAGGGCTAGAGGTTAATGTGGAATATCTCGCCCTCTAAATGCATTTGTAGACTAAATGCCCAAATAATTTAATAAGGAATAGCTCAGTTCCTATCTCACATGACTTAATAGCAGGATGCTCCTTGAAATATTAGGGCACAGGGATTAATTAAGACTATTAGAAAGAGGCATTGTGCTTTATTATGATAGGCACTGTGGTATTCAACTACATTTTACTCAGAGTGCAAATATTGAAATTAATGGTCCTAACTTAGTTGTGTTCATTAATTTCACCAATATGTATGTGAGCATAGTGTACCCTGGAACTCTGAAGAGGGTAATGAGAACCAAGGAACAATTGTCAGAGTTGAAAGTGTTGGTGGGGGGGACGGGCAACAGGGGAGCCCTCCTGCTGTTCCTCCTGAATTCCTAAGCAGTTCCCTTCTGCTGGAAGACAGAGCTAAGTGTTCCACACAACCTATTTACCACCTCTTAAATAAACCTCCTTCTGTCATGTGTTGTGGAGGAACCTCTCCTATCTTGTGTAAAATGAGAGTAATCTTCTAGCCCAGGTGATTTCTGTCTGTGGGATGAAGGATGAGTACCATCTTGTCCTTAGCCTCAACCTGCAAAATTATTTGGGCCAGCCCTGCTGTTCCCTATGCATGAATTTCCACTCAATGTCCACCTGCCATGATGCTCCATATTTTTTTGTAGATCAGGGATGGGGAAACTCAGACCCAGGGGGCCAAATGCCGCCCTCCAGGTCTCTCTGGTGCTTGGGCTTCTGCTCAGGGGGCAATCCCATCTCAGCCACACTTCTCCCCAAACCTGCATCACCCCTACCACATCACCCCTACCGCAGAACAATGTGATAGCAAGTGTCATGAACACTTCTGCTCAAGATATAGGAGCACACCATGAGTTAAGAAGCAGCCAGCAAGAGAGAGAGAGACTCACATTCCTCTCAGACAGCTGTAAGCAATGTTTATATCAACTCCCCCTCAAACTGATAATGAAAGGAATACAGAGAGCGGGCTAGAGAAAAGCAACTCTCTCAAGAAACACAGGATGGTTCGGAAAGCAGGAGGAGGAGCAGTTCCTCACCGGAAGAGGAGTTAATTAACCCCTCACCGGAAGAGGAGTTAATTAACCCCAAGCAGCAAGCATATGGGAAAGGTCTTAGATAGAAAACAAAGCTGGAAACTTAAGGGTCATAGGTTCAGGATATTCTGCAGGACCCGGAAACACTCCTCAGAAGGGTCAACTGATTCGTATGTCACAAGGCTAATTGTTTGTATTACAATAAATCTTCAAGCTAATTATGACTTGCATGCTGTGTTATCAAGACAGCAGCCTGGGCTCCAGACAGCAAGGTACCATATAAGTCTCTGTCCTAAAGCCAAGGCATGTGGCAGATAGGCCATAGAGCTCCCCTCAGCAGCTTGGGAGAGCCATCCATGTAGACCTGCGTCTTGCAGAGGACCCTCAATCCTAGACTGAACCATGTCATGTGTCAGCCCTCCACCAGGGGGGCTGAGGGATATATACCCAATGCCTAAGTCAAATTCAACCTAGATCTGGAATCAATAAAGTTCTCGCCTGTTTTCAGATCCCAAGTCCAGTTGGTTCACCTTCATATGTTAGGCCTTGCTCCATGGGGAGAAGTCACTGTGAGAGGGTGCACAATATGCAGATAAGGAATATACATACAGCCATCCTTAACAACAAATATAAAATCAAAACTTTGAGAAATCTATCCCATAGACAAGATTCTATAGTTTTCTCTTTCGGGTGGCAGGGTGGTAGGAAGCTTTCAATTATACCAACTTGTAGAAAAATGATAAGTAAACATGCCACTGATCAAAGGCACATAATTATCCTCTCTCACAACAATAAATGTAGACGAGGATGAAAATTGACCTGAAAAATATCAAATTCTTTGCAGATGCAGACTTTCTTCCACGAGGTGCTAAATTGTGTTGTCAAGTGTCTTGTAACAACTGATTATTATTGATTCACTGTTGTCAGTATAAAAAAGAGGGGGGGGGGAGTTTTCTAATGGGAGCCAAGTCATTAGCAAACGAAGTTTCAGAGCTTTTTTCTGCTGCTGACTGGATCCATCCCAGCTTCTTCTTGGCTGAATCCTCTTTGAGAAATCTTTCAGCAGTGGGTGGGATCAGAGGTACTTCACCCTCTTTCTCTTCCAGGGAACTATTCCCCCTGGTTAGTGATTTTTCCTCAGCGGGTTGAATCTCCTCTTCCCCACAATTCCAATGAAAATTGGCCCCATGCTGTTATTAAGCCTTTTCTTAAGCTTAATAGCAGGGTGAGGAGGGGGATATTTTGATCAGAACCAGTTGAGAGAAGACTCATCAGTTCTCCTTGTGTCACTCAGATCACTGTGGAACATTGAGAATGGGATAAGCAGGTCTGGGCTGCATTGGGGGGGTCTGCACCCCCTTCTTCATACTGCTTGGGTGATCAGTGAATGTGCACAATGCTGGCTGTTATGTACATTACCTGCTCAATATACATTTCCCTTGACAGACACACTTCTCTCCATCTGGCAAGCAAGAGCTATGTTCACAGTTCTAGGCCACATTTCATAGAATCATAGACTTGGTAGGTACCACAAGGGTCATCTAGTCCAACCCCCTGCAATGCAGGAATCTCAGCTAAAGCATCCATGGCAGATGGCCATCCAACATCACTAAAAGTCAGCACTAAAAAATAGGTCATGTCAGACTAATCTGATCTCATTTTTTGACAGAGTCACAAGCCTAGTAGATGAAGGGAAAACTGTGGATGTAGCCTATCTTGATTTCAGCAAGGCCTTTGACAAGGTGCCCCATGATATTCTTTTAAAGAAGCTGGTAAAATGCGGGCTAGACAATGCTACATTCAGTGGATTTGTAACTGGCTGACTGACCGAACCCAAAGGGTGCTCATCAATGGCTCCTCTTCATCCTGGAGAGTAGTGACTAGTGGGGTGCCACAGGGTTCTGTCTTGGGCCCAGTCTTATTCAACATCTTTATCAATGACTTGGATGATGGGCTTGAGGGCATCCGGAGCAAGCTTGCAGGCGACACCAAATTGGGAGGGGTGGCTAATACCCCAGAGGACAGGATCACACTTCAAAATGACCTTAACAGATTAGACAACTGGGCCAAAGCAAACAAGATGAATTTTAACAGGGATAAATGTAAAGTACTACACTTAGGCCAAAAAAAATGGAAGGCACAAATACCCCAGAGGACATCTACCAGGCTTGTAATTCTGTCAAAAAATGAGATCAGATTAGTCTGACATGACTTATTTTTCAGAAGCCCATGCTGACTTTTAGTGATTTCTTTCTAGGTGCTCCCATGTACACATTCTTCCATGTACACATGAGCATGAGTAATGTCGTTTTGTGCTTCATTGCATTGACCCATGAGAACATGCCCCATGGCCCTTGTTATTTCATATACTTCAGATATACCCCCCTCTCTCAACAGACTGATAGTGCAATCTTGTATTTTTTGGGGCCCCCAAAAAATAAAAGGAAAAAAAAAACCAATGATATACATTTCCAAAATATAAGATAAAAAATAAGATAAAACCTACATACAACAACAGTGTTTTGTGTTGTGTAGGCTCCTATGTGTAGGCCTGCTAGCCTGCTTCCTAAAAATATCACTGGTTTGCTCATTTCTATATATAGGGTGCCTACATTCTGCATGGACTGGTTGCATAGCAACATGTGGAAATGGCTTTAGATACCTATTAAGTCCATAAATTCCCATATCATATAAAGGTAAAGGTATAGGGACCTCTGACAATTTGGTCCAGTCGTGCCTAACTCTGGTGTTGCGGCGCTCATCTTGCGTTATTGGCCGAGGGAGCCAGAGTACAGCTTTCAGGTCACGTGGCCAGCATGACAAAGCCGCTTCTGGCGAACTAGAGCAGCACATGGAAATGCCGCTTACCTTCCCGTTGTAGCAGTACCTATTTATCTACTTGCACTTTGACGTGCTTTCGAACTGCTAGGTTGGCAGGAGCTGGGACTGAGCAACGGGAGCTCACCCCGTCGGAGGGATTCGAACCGCCGACCTTCTGATCGGCAAGCCCTAGGCTTAACCCACAGCACCATCATATATTCAACAGGAAAAAAAAACAGCAACAATTTGTTGTTGACAAAGGACAGCTGGACATACAAAGGGCCTCATTACGTTCAGTAGCTTAGGGCCTCATCAAACCTAAATCCGGCCCTGCTAGCATAACTTTGACTATAGTGGAAGAAACAGACCACACAGAATTATATCCTTTCCCCATCTAAAATGCATCCATCAGATAAACACATGATATAAAGGCAAATTCTGAGTAGGTGAACTGGGGCCCCACCAGACCAGAAAATATGTAGCTGTGCACCCTTCAAGACAACTTGATAGCTTTGACAAAGCTACACAAGTACCAGATATTATTTGGCCAAATACCATAAACCTCATGACCGCAGAACATAGAAGCCAAGAGCTTAGTTGGATGGAGAAAAGAATTACAGAAGGCTAATGAGAACAGATTAGAGGGGATAAAACTGCCAGAGACATAAACCCATAAGCTTCAGGGCATAAGTCATCCACAAATTGACAGAAATAAAAAGTAATCAAGCTGTAATAACCGATGTGAGACTTTCTTGAAGCTTCCCATAAACAGAATGGAAGTACCTGCCTCAGTCAGTAGTGTGCTTGCTTCTATGCTGCAAATAGAAATGCCCGGTTATCTTTTGTAAAAAATGCCCTCATGTCCTGCTTGCGGGCTTCCCATAGGAACCTGGGGGAAAGGATGTTGGACCAGAAGGGCTTCTTCACAAGGGATGGAAATGATCCATATAACTTTCACATTATCATCTTAAAAGATAAAGGGACCCCTGACCATTAGGTCCAGTCGTGAACGATTCTGGGGTTGCGGTGCTCATCTCGCTTTACTGGCCGAGGGAGCCGGAGTACAGCTTCTGGGTCATGTGGCCAGCATGACAAAGCCGCTTCTGGCAAACCAGAGCAGTGCACGGAAACGCTGTTTACCTTCCCGCTGTAGTGGTACCTATTTATCTACTTGCAGTTTGACATGCTTTTGAACTGCTAGGTTGGCAGGAGCTGGGACTGAGCAACGGGAGCTCATCCCGTCACGGGGATTCACACCGCCAACCTTCTGATCTTACTTACTCATACATATACCCCTTTCTAATTCTGCATTAATCCAACAACTGTTCTCTTCTAAAAGGAAATGGCTTTAAAAATCCTCCCCCCAAAACATACAAATTTAAACACATTACAAAATGACCGCATTTCAATTGTCACGAACCATATTAAAGGGTTACAGACCCTCCAAGTGTCCCTATTTTCCAGGGACAATTTGGGATTTACAGAAGTGGTCCCATTTTCTGATTTGATCCCAGAATGTCCTGCTGGAAGGTATGGTAGGGTGTCCCTATTTTCATGGGACGAAATGTTGGAGGGTATGGAGTTATGCAACCCCCAAGCCCAGGAGATAAGTAACTAGAGACTGGCTCTTGTTTCACATCCCTCAACTGTCCTAATTTTCCTGGGACATTCCGGAATTACAGAGAAGCTGGGATGGTGTCTGTAATTCTGGAATGTCCCAGGAAAATTGGGACAGTTGAGGGATATGAAACAGGAGCCAGTCTTCATGGACTATTAGCCAGCAATCAGCCTAATGTAGGAGCCATAAACCAATTCAGGATTCACCAAAGAAGAGGGTTACGGAATTAGTGATTTGTATTGCATTGAATATTGAATTAACAGGTAGCACAGCAGCCCTGTTTAGGGAAGTTTTTTAATGTGTGATATTTTAATGTATTTTAATCTTTGTTGGAAGCCACCCAGAGTGGCTGGGGAAACCCAGCTGGATGGGCGGGGCACAAATATATTATTATTATTATTATTATTATTATTATTATTATTATTATTATTCTAGAAGACACTTGAAGGCAGTCCTGTATAGGGATGTTTTTGTAATGTTGAATGGGTGACATACAAATAATTGTTGTTGTTGTTGTTGTTGTTGTTGTTGAATAGGATAACCCTATTTTCATTGGAGAAATGTTGGAGGGTATAGCACTGTGTTTTGGAACTCTGGAAAATCAAGGAGTAGATTTGGAGACATTAATACTGCCTCCTTGTCATGATTGCATCCCTACATTACAGCCCTATATATCAGAAAGGATCTCCTGTCTGATATTATTTATGTATCACTGCACCACATGGTACAAGTGGCAACCGTTTTCTGTGCCTCCAATTTATGTGAGACCGCTAACACGCATGTCCTTTTGGACCCGGAGGGGAGAACGGGGGCGGAACGGGTGGTGGTGGAGCAGGACAGAATGGGGGTGGGCAGGATGGGGCAGAGTGGGCTTACACATGCTCCGCTGACATGCATAGGGGCCAGGAACAGAACCCCCTCACAAATTGGTTGGCGCTTGTACTTTAATATAATGCTTAGCAAGAAAGAAAGGTCCCTGCCCTGATGGGCCTGCAATCTAAATTTTGACAATAGCAAAGAAAACAGAGGAGAGGGTAGCATAATTGCAGCTGGCAGATAAGCATAAGGCTGTCCTAACCCTGCCTACCTGGAAGTAAACCCACTGAATCCAATAGGGCTTTCTTCTGAGTGGACATGCTTCGGATCAGATTGTGCTGTTGGACAGTTTTCAGA
The DNA here is from genome assembly GCF_965207765.1 of Zootoca vivipara. Lineage (NCBI taxonomy): Eukaryota > Metazoa > Chordata > Lepidosauria > Squamata > Lacertidae > Zootoca > Zootoca vivipara. Next base: position 19,676,868 of record NC_142591.1, on the reverse strand, counting down.
AGTGACATATAACTTGAATTTCATTGGGATTTCAGTGTGTGAGGATATCCATAGAGTTGGTGTACATTTAAACTGGTGGTTCTTATCATGAGCCTGTAGAGAGATAGGTCTAGTTTGAAATTCTAAGGCCCCATGATTGCATTTGTCACTGCTAATATTTGCCATATGACAATAGCGTGATGAAAGTTTCATGTTAAGCTTTCCTGGCTTGACTGTTAGCTGCATAATAATCATACACCAATTGTATAGCATCTGTCTCCAGAAGCAATACACTGTGTCTTCTGTGTGCAATGAACCAATAAATTCAGTACAAAAAAATGTTAACTATTTACTTTTCTTATAGGCAGCAGTTTGTGTGTTTGGTGAGGGCAGTAAATCCTTCGCCATGGTAACCTCATCATCCACATTCTGTACCAATAAAATCTCGTTTATTCAGTCCATTTCCTCAAGAAATTTTTACATGTGTTTGTTTTAGTGCCGGGGCCAATTGTATTTATTTATTAAATTTATATTCTGCCCTCCCTCCCAAACGATCTCAGGGTGGCACCCCCTCTTCATTTTTGTGGGAGCATTCACACTATGTGATAATGGAGAGGAATTCCAGCTCCTTTCTATATGGGTGGAAACATCATTTTAAAAAATACCCCCAGCACACACACACACACACACACACACACACACATTTTGGGGTGGTGGCAGTTTACCTTGCAGATGAAATGTTTGAGGGTAGTTCCCCCCATTTTTACTTGTTTTTGTCAGTGAGGGGTGTGGCTAGGGTTGCCAGACTCAATAGAGGACAGGACTTCTGTGCCTTTAATTGCCCTGCTCTCTTTTGAGTCTGGAAACCTTAAAGAGAAACCAGCAGACCCTTTGTTTAATTTCCAAGCAAAGGGTCTGCTGGTTTCTCTTTAAGGTTTCCAGACTCAAAAGAGAGCAGGGCAATTAAAGGTACAGAAGTCCTGTCCACTATTGAGTGTGGCAACCCTAGGTGTGGCTGGAAGTGCCATGATAGGAGGGTTACATTCAATCCCTGGTCCTAAGGTTCCCAATCTCATTCCAAAGTGTAAAAAGAAAACACACACACACACACGAGAGAGAGAGAGAGAGAGAGAGAGCTACCCTCAGCCGTTATGTCTGCAAGCCCTGGATTTCTAAGAAATATCTGCCGCACCACCCCAAACTACACAGCAGTTTCTTTTCACTCTTCCCCGCTGCCATTCCGCGAACGGTCAAGTTGTAAAGCAATCTGACATTTTGTCTTGCCCTTAATTTCTTCAGTTCACGTCATTTATCCTGCTTCTGTTTGCCATGAGAACAACGAGCTACCCTTCTTCCTTGACCTCTCAAAATCGTGCTGAGCCCGCTCATTCATTATATATTTATTGCATTATTATTCCATTCTTTCTTTAAGGGGTCGCCAACCTTTTCAGCATGCACAGGCACATTTGCAAAATGGATAAACACACACACACACACACACTGCGGCCAAGCACATACCACAACCTATTCTATTGGCTACAAAAGAATGCTTCTTTCATGTCTAATTCCAGCAGGGAGAGAGGCAGGGAAGATCCTGTGGGCACCAAGGAAGGCCCATGGGCACCACATTGGTGACAACGACACTAATAAAGACAGGCACTAATAAATACATGACTTCCTCCTTGCCCTGTCCTAAGCTTGCTTGCTTGCTTTTTAATTATTTATAATTTTCAATTACAATTTTTCCACATTCATACCAATACAACTATAGTTCCCTTCCCATGCTCATTTTAATTTTCCATTACTACTGTATATTCTAATTACTCCACATTTTTCTATTTCCCTTTCTCATTGTATCTCTGCTTAATTTATAGTGCTGAATTTAATCAGTGTGTTGTTTTTTTAAAAAAAAGTTTAGGGGTACAGTACTCTGTTTTTCCTACTCATATTGAAAGACTGCCCCTCAAAGAGGCCAAACTTAGATTCACAAAATGATCTGTTCACAATGAATCTTCAGTTATTCTGCAAACGTTTTCCAAACGTTTTCCAATCTTCCTTAAAAGCTCTTCCTTCCTAAATTGCCATGTCGCTAGTCTAGCTTAAAAGCTCACTCATTTGGTTTTGTTGTTGTTGAGATTTCATGAAAAAAAGCGCAACAACTTTTGTGCTCGGGTTTTCATTTTTTTTTCAAATATGGCAATGCTATTCCTTCCTGTTATTCTGTTTGTTGAGCTTGCTAATTCTACATACTTCATCAGTTTCGTCTGCTACTCCTCCCTTGTTGGTACTGTTCCCTCCCTCCATTTCTGAGCATATTATCATACGAGCTGATGTAGTTGTGTTAGAGAAACAAATTCTTTTGATACCTGGGGACATATGAAATCCGTATTTATCTTTGGAACAATTCACCCTGCGAATTGGGTGAGTGTTACTGACTGATGGAAGTCTGGCCAGGGAGCTTTCAGACTAGGTCTGAATGTGAACTCAGTTCTCTCCAAGTTTAACACCACTGTAAGGTAAAGGTAAAGGACCCCTGGATGGTTACGTCCAGTCAAAGACAACTATGGGGTGTTGCACTCATCTTGCTTTACAGGGCAAGGGAGCCGGTCTTTGTCCACAGACAGATTTCCGGGCCATGTGGCCAGCAGGACTATACTGCTTCTGGCCTAACAGAGGACCATGATGGAAGCTAGAGCGCATGGAAATGCCGTTTACCTTCCTGCCACAGTGGTACCTATTTATCTACTTGCACTGGCGTGCTTTCGAACTGCTAGGTTTGCAGAAGCTGGGACAGAGCGACGGGAGCTCACCCATTGCACGGATTCGAACCGCCGACCTTCCGATCAAAAAGCCCAAGAGGCTCAGTGGTTAAACCACAGCACCACCCACTCCCTTTTTAATTGACTCTCACAACTGGGTCCACCCATTGCACCCATAAGAACTTTAAAAAAAAAAAGTATTGAAAGCAGAGACCTTTGGGATATGGATTCAGAAGCCAATTCAAAATTCTGTGTATTTTCTGCATCCCTACAAAAAGCACATGCATTTTTCTACACAAACATCCTACTAAATGTTCAGGTTCCCTCCCCCCTCAGATACAGACCTAATTTCTAAGTGGATCAGTGCATAGTGACAGGGGCTATTCTGGGCTCTGTTAACAGTTCCTTCTTCCTGCAAATGTGGTTTCCCCACCCTGCGCTGTATGTTCAGTCATTCCGTCCTCATCGCTTATCTTATTGATTTCTAGACTTTATGAAAGAAATCATATTCTTTTTGATTCGTTTAGAAAATAGCTTCATAGAAGGGGAAAATAAAGTGTCCTGAGTTTGTAATAAGGATGGATTGGAGTGCTGAATATCAAGTTGCTGGCAAAGGCCGGATATACAAAGGACATCTGAGAACTGCATTTCAAAGCGGAAAGGACAGTTGGCATGAAGTTGTCAACCCTTATTATCCCATCCATGTTCTGACACTTGTGACTTGGCTTTCTTTCCTACTCAGTCCCTCTCACTGTTAATATGCAAACCTCTGGCTCTCCTGCTGTTTACTTCCTTCTGCTTATGATCCCATCCACCCTGAACCTTATGCTTGAGGCCTACCTAGGAGTCTTGGTAGACCACAGACTTGACATGAGTCAGCAGTGTGATGCAGCAGCTAAAAAAGCCAATGTAATTCTGGGCTGCATCAATAGGAGTATAGCATCTAGATCAAGGGAAGTAATAGTACCACTGTATTCTGCTCTGGTCAGACCACACCCGGAGTACTGTGTCCAGTTCTGGGCACCACAGTTCAAGAAGGATACTGATAAGCTGGAACGTGTCCAGAAGAGGGCAACCAAAATGGTCAAAGGCCTGGAAACGATGCCTTATGAGGAACGGCTTAGGGAGCTGGGTATGTTTAGCCTGGAGAAGAGAAGGTTAAGGGGTGATATGATAGCCATGTTCAAATATATGAAAGGATGTCATATGGAGGAGGGAGAAAGATTGTTTTCTACTGCTCCAGAGAAGCGGACATGGAGCAATGGATTCAAACTTCAAGAAAGAAGATTCCACCTAAACATTAGGAAGAACTTCCTGACAGTAAGAGCTGTTCGACAGTGGAATTTGCTGCCAAGGAGTGTGGTGGAGTCTCCTTCTTTGGAGGTCTTTAAGCAGAGGCTTGACAGCCATATGTCAAGAATGCTTTGATGGTGTTTCCTGCTTGGCAGGGGGTTGGACTGGATGGCCCTTGTAGTCTCTTCCAACTCTATGATTCTATGATTCTAATGTAAATGCTCTCATCTGCCTTGAAGTAAATCTGGGCTTTGAAAACAGTTGCCCCCATACTTACACGCATATACATTTGTATCTTAATATTATCTTCCAGAGATTCTGACAAATAATAATAATAATAATAATAATAATAATAATAATAATAATAATAATAATAATATATTACTTATACCCCGCCCATCTGGCTGGGTTTCCCCAGCCACTCTGGGTGGCTTCCAACAAAATATTAAAATACAATAGTCTGTTAAACATTAAAAGCTTCCCCAAACTGGGCTGCCTTCAGGTGTCTTCTAAAAGTCAGATAGTTCTTTATTTCTTTGACATCTGAGGGGAGAGTGTTCCACAGGGCGGGTGCCACTACCAAGAAGGCCCTCTGCCTGGTGCCCTGTAACTTGGTTTCTCACAGCGAGGGAACCGCCAGAAGGCCCTCGGCACTGGACCTCAGTGTCTGGTAAACTCGATAAACTGATCAAGTGCTTAATACTATCTCCCAGAGATTGATTGTTATGCATCTTATAAGCTGGTGAAATGCTTCGCGGAGCTATCCTATCCTATACATTCCTGTTCAGGTCGATGAGTATAGGATTTCAGTGTTTATATGAAGTCTGTCCTCCAGAGGATTGGATATCAGACTGCAGTTCCAACCTGCCTTGGCCATTGGCTGTTTGGCACTGATAGGAGTTGCCAAATTGGAGTTGCCATCCAGGCTGGGGAAAGCTGAACTGGAAAATAACTTTTGTTCGTAGTCATTTTCGAAGTGGATGTTAATTTAGTTTTTACTAACATAAAACATAAACCCAAAAGCATATTTGGCGAAGGCTGTGGCTGCAGTTGCATAAATACAACGAAAGGGAGGAATTGTGCTGCAAAAGCTACTTTGGGTCAAGCTGGCATCTAAGTGCTGTGTCAGGGACCTCAAACGAGATGGCTAGCTTGACCATCTTGTATCCAGCTGTGGCAGCAAGCAAAACACTGGCACCATCTCCAGAGGGCCCTGGGCACCCACATAAGTTTTGTTGCAAGTGCCCAGGATCGCCCCCCTGCCTTTGCTGCCGCCCACCTCCTCCTCTGGTGCATGGAGACAGAGGCCCCAGTCTAGCCGCCGCCGCAGTACCAGAGCATGCGTGCCATAAGAGCCAACTCCTAAGGGCTGGGGGAGCTTCAACCCCCACAATATTTGAGAGGGCTGGGCCCCCACAGAGTTTATGGCCTTTCCCATTCAAATGTTGTGTGTGCACTGTGTCATGTGATTGATTATATGTACTAGGCAGGGCTTACCTGGGCCCACACAACATCTTATTCAAGTTGTCACTCCTAGTGTGCACCACACTGTTATGACAGCGGACGTGATATCATGATGTCACGCCATGTCGCGACATCATGATGGCGTTGTGCGGTCGGAGCCACTGTTAGGCACCCACAGTATGGGGCCCAAGTAAGCACCCCTGAAGCAGAAGGGTGATCATATTTCCTGGAACCCAGCTTGTCATGAACTTAATATAGCAGTGAACCAACTGCAACCAATTAAACTTCAAGGCTAATTCTTCGTCTCCCTCTTTGCGAAGGCCTTGGTATGGCTTCTATGAGAGAGAGAGAGAGAGAGAGAGAGAGAGAGAGAGAGAGAGAGAGAGAGAGAGAGAGAGAGAGAGAGAACCAGTCATTTGATAAGAAAGAGGAGAGGTTGGAAAGGAGAAGTAGGCTGCACACATGAACCTGCAGGGAATAAGAGTTTTGGTTTGGATTGGCAGTGGGGGCCGGCCTGCCAATTGATGAGAGAAGAAGGAAATGGATTGAGGCAATGCTACAGTTCTAGAAAAAGAGGTGCGGGGACTCACCATGAATACCTCCCTTGTTCTCTTATAATGGCAATGGTGCCCACCTGAGATGTGCTGGAACTGAGTTACAATGAGTTGTGGCTGAAAAAAAGCCCTGCACTGAAGAATATTTGATGCATGAACGAAAGAAAGAAAGGAAAGAAAGAAAGAGAAAGAGAGAAGCTTGTGTGTGTGTGTGTGTGTGTGTGTGTGTGTGTGTGTGTGTGTGTGTTTTAAATAATGGCTGCCTTGTTATCTTTTTTTTCACTCCTGTCAATCACCAATATATTGTCAATATATTAATAAAAAAGCGACATCTGAAAGATCTCACACCTTAATTTTGTCTTGGTAATGGCTTATTAAGAGACATCCTTGTTGAGCAAGGCCTTTATAGCTTTAGGGAAATCTGAGTCCCCTCCTCATGCGGTACCGGAAACCTCTCAAGTTCCAGCATAGAAGTTTTCAACTCACATAAGAGGTCAACTCTCTGACAGCTTTAAACTCCCATTTGCTGCACAACTTCAGAGATCTTTGCAGGCAACCATTGCAGGCACCTCCAAGAATGAGCAGGAAATTAAGGAGGTTGAGAAGCTGGCTGATGACTTGGGTGTGTAGAAGCTATAAGCTGAATCAGGGAATCATAAGGAGATTTGAAGTGGGCAGATGGAAAGTGTCCTGGGGCAAAAAGAAGAAGAAAACTCTCCAAGTCTGTGGCATCTTTTTGACTAACTAGTTTGATGGACATAGTATGCGAGCCCTGAGGGTTACTTCCGTTTTTAGTCCAATGCTTAGCACAGCACAGAGGCTATCAGGGGACCACATGCATCTCCTGCTTTACGCCTGCCTTGGCAAATGACCTTAGGCAAGTCTCTTAACCTCATTGTGCCTCAGGCATGATAATAGCTGCCCACTTCTGTAAAGTGCTATAAGAGCATGGAGAGAGGGAATCAAACTATGCAAAAAATGCAAAGTGCTTTCTTTTCTTACCTACTTAAGTTACCAGATATAGATACGGTCAAGTTGTCTCAGATGATATTAATGGCAGCCCACGTCCCTGTGTAGCAGTGGGGTAGAAGCTGACCTTCTGAGCACCACCATCACATGAGTACATCACCATCAGCAGCAATCTGTTGTTGCTTTATCCCCAAACCAAAAAGAAAGAAAGGAAAAAAAGTGGGGAATATGAGGCCAGGGGACCAAATGCAGACCTCTAGGTTTTTCTATTCAGCTTGTGGGACTCTCCTAACACTCTCCTTACACAAAGGTTATACAACAACACTATAAATAAGTCAGAAATTAAGTCTTTATAACCAAAGAAAAATCTCTATATAGAAATCACATCAAAAATATTTTTGCTCTACTGCGCCATCTGGTGTTGCATGTCTATAACACATTCAAAACACTGCTTTTTGCTGCTGATGCTGATAATGATGATGATGATGATAACATTAATGATGATCATGATGATAATGCATCTGGCTGGGTTTATTTATTTATTTGTATGTGTGCACACATACAATTATTATTATCCCATATTAAAAACTGGGAGAGGGTGGCTCTCAGTACAGCCCTCCAGTGTACACTAGTGGCCAAAATTGTGGAACGTTCTGGAAAAAATGTATTTCCAAGGTTTGATGGCTCATAACACCACTTTGTTTTGGAGTAATACCAGTGCCTTTTTCTGTGGGGACGCAGGGAGAAGAAATTCACTGTACTTATTCTCCCCCCCCCATTTGAACTGTATTTATTTTCCGCCAGTGGTGATTTTCTTGAGTCAAAATGAGGGTACCCCTAAACATTTTTTTAAAAAGAAGTACCGAGTTATACAATAAAATTATATATCAATGGAAAGATAATTTAATGAAGAATGTAATGCAAAAACTTTTATGGAGGATTATTCATTACAATAGCAGTAATAAAGAAGAAACGTGAAACATACAGAAAAAATGAGATATACAGTGGGTTTTGGGTTGCAGTTTGGGCACTCGGTCTCTAAAAGTTTCGCCATTGCTCCTATAGGTGGAAGACTGTCTCTGGTGTTGCCCTTTGTACCCAAATGACTCAGGAGGAAGGAGCTGTGGCCAGTGGGCTTTTACAAGGCTTGGCAGCTTCTATGTTACATTATGAATCTTTGCATCTGGACGTCCATTGAGATCAATGGGGCTTACGTACACAAGCAATTCTGTGCTGAATCATGGTGATAACCACCACCACCACCACCACCACCACCAATTTATTTATACCCCACCCATCTGGCTGGGTTTCCCCAGCCACTCTGGGCGGCTTACAACAGAATTACAACTTAAAGAATTCAGCATCACACTATTACTGCTGTTCTCTCTGCAAAAGCAAATCAGCTTGGCAAACGGAATGATCCCCTCTTTCCTATGCTTTGGGGGTGTCTATGACCCCCTCAAAGCTCATCTGGAGGAGTGCAGGGGGGAGAAGCCTCATTATGCACACAGCAGTCCTTACTTCCTCCGAAGGGATTTGTTAGCTGAATCCTTCCCTTTGTGTGACGGTCTGAGTGCCTGCACCAGTGGAGTACTGGGGGAACTTGCTTCCAAAGTATTTTGAACCGATCATTAGGTGTGAAAAGTTTGGGTTTTTTAGATTCTGACGTCCTGTTTTTCCCCACCAGCCGTATCTTTTTCTATCATACTTTGCAGTTCAGGAGTAAAGTTTGTTGATTTCCCAGTCCCTCTTCCACTGCCTGATGGAGCAATAGTCAACATTGGACTAGATCCAGTACCACTCATCTCACTGCTGCGTCAGGGGCTCCCACTTCGCCTCCTTGCCGCCGCCGTTCCTCCTCCTTCCTGCCCTGGCCTCGCGGTGCTGCTGCTGCCGCCGGGCCAGCCTGCTCCACAGGGCTGCGCCGATGCCAAGGGGCGGGGCGGGCGCCCCGGCCACTTCCTAGGTATCCTAGGCTAGATTAGCAACATACATCCCAGCTGAGAACATCAAGTCTCTTGAGCATGAGGCAAGAGTCCTCCTGGCTATAAAAAGAGTGCATAATTAAAGCACTTTGACTAATCAGACATCAAAGGGCAAAAGATACAATGTGGAATTACTTATACCTTGAACGAACCAGACAGCTGTGATGCAGAAACAGGGCTGAGGAGAGCAGGCTTTGAATGTTAAATGGAATGTATATTAACTGTCCACTTGACAAGAGCAGAATTTCTCCACGGAAAGAGGTTTCATTCTAGTCAAGGGTCTCCTTGCCCTACCTGCCAAAGGAGGAGAGGCAATGTAAGACAGAGCTCAGCAGGGGCCTCACACAGCTAACCGGACTGCTGGAACCAAATTGACACATGGAGGAAGATTTTGTGGGTTGGGAAAGGTGAGGGAGCCTGAAATGCAGCAGATAATGAGTTGCCAGCAGGCCTTGGATTGGCCTTGAAAGAGTGTCGTGGATCTAAGTCATGGGTGTGGAAGCTCAGGACCAGGGGACAATTACAGACTCTTTACTTGGCCCTCGGAACTGCCTAGAGGCCACATCTTCTCAGTGGTGGAGGAAGGGGGTGTGATGGGGGTGGTCCTCCCCGGGTGTCTTCACTGAGAGGGATGACATTTGGCGCGCCGCCTGATCGCAATTCCCAAGCCTACCATGAGCCGCCGGAGTAATGGGGGGCTGTGTCGCTTTGCCGGCGGCATTACCCCTTCCTCCTTCGTTTTGACAGCTGGGGGGGGGGGCTTCGGAGTCGCAGGTGAACAGCACGCTGAATGTCCACCATGGGCAGCTCGCTCTGCCCCCATGAGCGACTTGCTCCACCCCTGTGGGCGGCTTGCTCCACCTCTGGCTGCAGGGCACACACTGCTCTGGGCACCTGAGTGGCTATCCTGTGCCTGGGAGGGCACCCTCCATGCCCCGGGCCACTCGGGAGTGCACCCATTCTGGGCAGCGCGGGCATATGCTCCGCTGCTGCATCCTCTCTGCCTAAAACACACCCCTTACTGGCACAGGCTTACTGAGAGAGCATCATGAGAATTTCAGGAAACACCCAGGAGTCCATACCACTGGAGAGATGATTTGTGGAATGAAAGAAACACCCTGTGGCCACCTTGAAAATGAAGTAAACACAACAACAGCTAAACCAGTGCCTTATTATAAAAATCATTGGCCTTAGGGTACTGAGAGGGGCTCCTTTAACTTGTGATTACTTGTGCATGCGTGCATGCAAGCAAGAGATAAATACATAGAATCATAGAATCATAGAGTTGGAAGAGACCACAAGGGCCATCCAGTCCAACCCCCTGCCAAGCAGGAAACACCATCAAAGCATTCTTGACATATGCCTGTCAAGCCTCTGCTTAAAGACCTCCAAAGAAGGAGGCTCCACCACACTCCTTGGCAGCAAATTCCACTGCCGAACAGCTCTTACTGTCAGGAAGTTCTTCCTAATGTTTAGGTGGAATCTTCTTTCTTGTAGAAAGAAGATAGACCGCGCCAGTGGTGTGAAAACCACAGGGCTTGTGCCAGGGAATTTTTAACCTGCTTGATAATCCAGCCCTGGCGAAAACAGCCTTAATCTCCATTATCAGAAAATTAAAAAAGATCAAATGAAACACTATTCACTGCTGAAGAGGAATTTGATAATCTCTCTCTCTCTCTCTCTCTCTCTCTCTCTCTCTCTCACACACACACACACACACACACACACACACACACACACACACACACACTACAAGTGTCTTGGAACAATATTATGCACATCCATACATTATTGTATAGAATACTGTATACGACAGAATATAGAATCCAGTGGAATGAGGAGACTACTTCAGATGGCTTGTATTCATCGAAGCACAATTGGTAACCAGAAATATATTGCTTTTAAAAGAAAAACACAGCAATGGGAGAATTACATCTAAAAAAACAACTGTGCTGGAAAGAAAAGACTGGTTCTTTTCATCATTCAAGCTGGGACCTGATTATGAATCTTTCCCCAAGGTATTGGACACTATCATTCATTTTAGAGGAACATGAAAAAGGCTTTGTTGAAATGGATGTTTTACTGGTAATCTGTAGCTGTTGGGTAGTTTTTGCTATTCCTTATATTTATACCTGGTTGAAAAGTTATAGACATACAATGTAGATACTACAAAATAATAACAATAACAATAACAAAATTCCTCCCAGTAGCACCTTAGAGACCAACTAAGTTTGTCATAGGTATGAGCTTTCGTGTGCATGAAAACTTAGTTGGTCTCTAAGGTGCTACTGGAAGGAATAGTATTATTATTATTATTATTATTATTATTATTATTATTATTATTATTATTATTATTTTGTTTTGACTACGTCAGACCAACACGGCTACCTGCCTGTAACATAGATACTATTTGGGGTCCTTTTTATTTGTTGTGTGAACGAACAAAAACTTGAACCTGGATGAATTTCTAATATTCAGACACAACATTTCACGTTTCCTCTCTGGGTTGTCTTTCCAACCTGCAGGGACACAGAAGGTGGACAAATTGCTATGAACTTTGTATTCTCAAACATCTTCCCTGGCTAACCATTTGCCACGTTATAAAAGATGTAGGCTGTAGGCAGAAGAAAGATGCCTGCACAAAGAGGAGGGGGGGAAATGGCAGCTTACCACCGAAACAGAGAAGAGCCCTGTGTAATTCTATCCACATAGTTCTGTGGTGACCTTTGAAATGCCTGCTAGGCCAAAACAGGATTATCTTAGGAAACCAACTCTCATTAAAGTATTTTGGTGAGATCTCTCTAGTTTGTTGTGTGCCCCAAGTGGGGAATAGAATGAGCTGATCAGACATGTAACTTCTGCTGAGAATTAAAATTCAGAAGTAGAAAACTAAAGCTACAAATCCAGTCCTATCACCAAGCCCTCAGGCTTTCTACAGTGGGTGGGAGGAGAACTAGCAACAAACCCTTGAAGTAGTTATTTTTAAGAGAGGCAGAATAGTCATTTTACCTGTAAAGCACAAGCAAATTAACTTTATTTTTCAGTAAAAAATAAAAATAAAAATCTGGACCTCTCTGTCTTCCCGTTAATCAATAGCTTCCTAGAAAGAAAGAAAGAAAGAAAGAAAGAAAGAAAGAAAGAAGAAAGAAAGAAAGAAAGAAAGAAAGAAAGAAAGAAAGAAAAGAAAAGAAAGGTGGGCAATACAACCCTAGGGCATTAAAAAACATAGAAAAACAAAACAGTAGAAGCACATAAAAAGTGAAGCGGGGAGCCTTACATTTTTAGAGATGCAAAAGAACCATTGAACTGCGCACAGTGTACATGCGTGGCATGTGTACGGAAAACAGATTTGGGCCATAGGAATTGTGATACTTCTAGCAAAAGCTGCATTTCTATTCTAGAAAGCATCCTCTTGTAGCCTCAGTTCTTGAGTATTGGCTGGGGCAAAATTCACAAAAGGGCAACTGTAGAAATGGACCTAAATCACAAAAGCATCAGCTGGGGGGAGGGGGGGGAGTCCAAAAAGCAGCCAATAGGCAAATCAAAGGGCAAAACTCAGTAAAGCAGACCAGAATCAAGCATCATGCAAAGGCAGAGGTCAGACAAAGCTGCTGCTGCTGCTGATGATGATGATGAAGATGATGTTATTAATACCCCGCCCATCTGGCAGGGGAAACCCAGCCACTCTGGGTGGCTTACCTGCACTGATGATAGTCATTGTTTGGATGGGGAACTTTTATCCATTTCCCCAGTCACAAAATCAATCAATCATAAAACGAAGAACAAGCCACAGTCACAAATACGAGAAAGCCACACAAACTAAAACACAAAAAATAGCAAAAACAAAAGTACCAAATATAAGCTCCAAATATCACCTCAGAACACTGCAATAGGAAATGGAAGGCTTTGATTACAATGAGGGGGGGCAAATTAGCAGGACAACAGTGAAAACTGGAGGGAAAAGGCTTTGATTACAATGGGGGGGGGACGCAAATTAGCAGCGTAACAGTGAAAACGGAAGCTCAGGAGCACGTCGTCCAGCTTCTGAAGCAAAGTTCACAAACCGGTTTCATTTTCTTTTCTGTTATTTGAAGTTGGTAGCTAGGCCTAGGACTGGTCTTGGCTCTGATGAAGTTCTCAACCCAGTTTGTCTGCCTGGTTATAAAATTATTGCAGTTCTTCTTACAAAATAGATAGTGTAATCAAAATATTCCACTGCTGTTACTGGCACTCCTGAGATAACCGGATGAAATTATGTTTTTAACCATAACTGTATTTAAATGTTTTAAAGTACAATTGCTTTTAGAGTGTTTTGACTATTTTAGAATATTTTGATATTTGTTTTCATATTGTGAATGTGTTTGCGGCCCTGGGCTCCTTTGAGAGGAAGGGCGAGTTAGACATTCAATAAATAAATGAAGCCATCCAAAAAATTCCCCCAGGTAATGATGGGAGGATCTGTCAACCTGGGTGCTCTGTTTCTCTCTTTTTCAAGCTTAACAATCCGTTTCCACTTTTTGCATTTTTTTAAAAAAAATCCTTCTGAAAATTCATCAGCATTTCAGTGCATTTTTAAAAAAATAATAAGCACATTCTTATAAGCTGTAATGTATACATTTTTGCAAGCAATAGAACCCAATATAATGCTTTTGGGATGCATTTTCCCCAATATATGCATTTTTGCAAACATTTTCTGACTGGAAAACTGCACCGCAAAATTCAGGTAAGTGTGAATTTCAAAGGATCACTGTGCTTTGTGTTGCATATTTTTTCAAAAGGTGTGAATTCAATAGAGTTGGCTTGAAATGCAAATTGAATTAAATTTATCCTCCATCTCCACTTCCAGCAGTCCCTCCCCACTGCAGAGTTTCCAATCTATGTTCAACCTAGTGTGGATAAATCTGCCTGCATGGGGTGATACAGATTTAGGGAATGATGGGGAGAAATGGAGCTAAGCACTGCTCTTCCTGCTTGCATGCCTGCTCTTAATCCTCTCATCGCAGAGCTGCTTATGTTAATATAATTTCTGTGTAATGTGTAGTTTGCCCCTTCATGTCTGCTCAGAAGTCCCTAGTAGATTTCCCCCATCATCGTTAGCATTAGCATCTAATTTTTATTCATTTGCACCTTTAAGCATTACATTCTATCCCACTGATCATTACTACAATCCTCCTTGTAAAGCTTTTGTTTAAAAGACACACAGAGAGAACAAGAATGTGAAGAGAAGGGAGTTTGCCCTTTCATGTCTCAGCTGTATGCTTGTCACAGCACACACATGGAAGATCTAAGTGAATGGCTTCCTTTGATATCTCATCCTCAGAATATTGTGCCACATCTAGGAGTGTGAAGAATAAATAAGGAAGCTACATTTTGAACCCATTTTTTTAAAAGAATAAAATAAAATGTCTCACGTTATTCTAAATCTCCAACAAATGAAAGCGACTTTATTATGTGGTAGCTGGGAAAAAAAGATTTGGCATTTCTGTGACCATTTGCATCGAATGCACCCACAAATCAAAACACATTGCACCATGCTCCATTCAAGTTTTTATGCAGCAATTAACCTTGAAGGAGGACAGGATCTTCTCATTTTCTGTGAATATTTAGAGTAGTTTAAAGGATTCTATTCCACTGAAGAAAAGCAAGGGTGAGCTACAGGAAGCGAAACCCAATCTTCTTTTCCCCAAGATCTGCCAGAGCCTTGGCAATGTCATATCCTCTGAGGGTTGCATGATCCTGGCTCCAAAATATGCATGGGAGAAAGAAGCTCAGAAAATGTTAATTCTTCCATCACAGTGCAATAATCTTATGAAAAGATGTGTTTTCTGAAACAGAGGGGTTATTATTAAGAATGATGGTGGTCATCCATTCTATAACTCTTCACATTATTACATGCCCCCCTCTTCCTTGAGTAGTGGGGAGATCCAGGGTAGCAATGCATGTGTTTGGCTTCCTTAGGAGAAGAGAAGCCTTGATTTACTGAAGTAGAGAAAAGATGGAGGCTAGCAGCATACACATTCCTTGCAGGCTGAATACCCTTTGCTCCACACCGGATCTCCAGAGTGAAGTACCAGCACCAAAAAGTGGTGCCTTCATAGGTAGATTTCAGTTTGCTTGCTCTGTTTCACAGAGTTGCTATTCTCCAAAGTGCAGTTCCCTAACACACTACTACCCAGCTTCCCCAAATGGTTCTAACAAACCAGGGGAGATCTGCTTTATCAACAACAACAACAACAACAAAAATGCGTTTATTGTAAGGACCTGTACACAAATATCAACACAACACAACAATAATTAAAAATATTAAAATTCATTGCATACTATCCCAACAAAAACATTCATCCCACAAAACAGGAAGGGAAGGAAAACAAGCAACGAGTTAAACAGACGGTGAAGGGGTCTTTACTTTGTCATCCATAAATCTTTTCCTGGCTTTCATGGCCTTCATCACAAAGACCGCTACCACATGGGTAATTCGTGGGCTAGCATCAACTAACAAATTGTTTACTCTATCTTCAGGATTGATTATAGAGTTGGATATAATTTGCAGCATCGCGTCTCTAAAGCCCGAATAAATGGGGCAATAGAGGAGGTAATGTATAAGATCCTCTTTAATTTTCATGAAGCAAGGGCATGTTCTACTGTGATTTTTGTGAATCTACTGGTCAGGTATGCAGTTCGCAATGTTTGAAACCGGGCCATAGTGAAAGCTCTCCGAAGGGTGGGATCAGTGATATCCACCAAGTAGTTGGCAAAGATTTTGACTGCTTTTACTTGGGGAAACCAATAGGAAAAGCCAGAATTTTTTATCTTCGTGGTGTCTAAAAAAGCATCTTTTTCAAAGATCCATTCCCGAACTTTATCAGGGCTCCACAGTTTGAGAGTATTAAACTCGGGTAGATTGTATCTGGATAGAATATCTAATAGGTTTTGACGCCAGGTGGTATTATGTTGTAAAGATACAAAGGCTTGTTTAGCCAATAAGGTGTTCGAGGCATCTGCAAGGTTGATGAGCTTTATCAAAAAAATCATCTTTTGACAAGCAGGTCCCATAAAGTGAGCTCCACTGACCATTTAGGAACACATTTTGTAGCTAATCATGGCTTCTGCCAAAGGATTCTGGGAAGTGTAGCTTGCTGAAGGTGCTAAAAGTTGTCAGGACACCCCTATTCCACTCATAGGACTACAATTCCCATAGTTACCCAGCATAGCTGCCAAGTTTTCCCCTTTCTCATGAGGAAGCCTATTCAGCATAAGGGAATTTCCCTTAAAAAAAAGGGATAACTTGGCAGCTATGTTACCCAGGAAAGGGAATTGATTAATAAATCACTTTGAAAATTATAGCTCTGTCAGGGGAACTTGCAACACCCTTAATAACTGCAAATGCTTCTCAGCACCCTTAACAAACTAAGGTAAAGGTAAAGGGACCCCTGACCACTAGGTCCAGTCGTGACCGACTCTGGGGTTGCAGTGCTCATCTCGCGTTATTGGCCGAGGGAGCTGGCGTATAGCTTCCAGGTCATGTGGCCAGCATGACAAAGCCGCTTCTGGCGAACCAGAGCAGCACACGGAAACACTGTTTACCTTCCCGCTGTAGCGGTACCTATTTATCTACTTGCACTTTGACGTGCTTTCGAACAGCTAGGTTGGCATGAGCTGGGACCGAGCAACAGGAGCTCACCCCATCGCGGGGATTCGAACCGCCGACCTTCTGATCGGCAAGCCCTAGGCTCTGTGGTTTAACCCACAGCGCCACCCATGTCCCTTTTTAACAAACTAGTTAACAAACTAAACTTCTCATAATTCTCTAGGGGAAATCATGACTGTTCAAAGTGACACAATACTGCTTTAAATGGGCAGGTGAAAGCCCCAGACATTATTTTTACAGGTTCAGCCAATAAAGTGATAGTCTGCCAGGTAATTTTTACTGAGTCTGAAAAGTTAGTGAACTCAGCGGGCTACTTCTATTGACCTCTGTGAGATGTACTTCCAAGTTAATGCATTTAGTATTGGTGCAGCAGTCACTGCCTTACAGATCAAACGATTACCTGTTTTCATACTAGCAGCAGCAGTTTATAGCAAGTGCACTTGGACCAAAGGGACAGCAGTTCATTCTTTCCAGGTTAAGTTTAATTCCAGTGCCACAAAGATATATGACATGTCCATCCTGCCCCGTCAAAGAAGAATCACCATTATAAAACAGCCGTACTGTGAACGAAGAGGAAGCAGAATTAACCTGGCAAAAGCCATGTCACAGGGTTGCAGTGAAACCTTTCCAGAAAAGCAACAATAAAAATAAAATAAAAAATACAGAAGTTCAAGTTTGTGCAGTTCGTCACCATAAGCTGACAATTCTCTCTCTCTCTCTCTGGAATAGAAAAAGCAGCAAACACAGTGAAGCTTCAGGGCTATGGGTGGGGTAGATAATTTTAACACTTTCTCTTTCTGCCACAGTCTTAACCTTGCTAGTCACCTGCGAATTGGGTCAACGAATCAAAAGGTGTGGTGTGTTACAGTGTCTATTCCTGGGTGGTTGGTTGTATAAAAGGGTTAAGGACATAGGAATCACCCATGTGGTCACACTATTGTCCTACCTAGTTCAGAATGGTCCGTGCTTTAATTGGCCAGACTTGAGGCTTGCAATTCACCTTTTTTGCAACTCAATGTCATTAGAACGTGGTGCGTCCAGTGCTTTTTTTCTGGGGGGGGGACACATACCCCTAAACATTTTGTGAATCCAAGTTTGGTGGCATTGAGGGGCAGTATTTCAATATGAGTAGGAAAATGAGAGTACCCCTAAACATATATATATTTAATACTCACAGTCCTTTATACAAAACATGGTAGATGCTGTGGTCTAAGCCACTGAGCCTCTTGGGCTTGCTGATCAGAAGGTTGGCAGTTCGAATCCCCACGGTGGGGTGAGCTCCCGTTGCTCTGTCCCAGCTCCTGCCAACCTTGCAGTTCGAAAGCATGCCAGTGTAAGTAGATAAATAGGTACCGTTGTTGTGGGAAGGTAAATGGCATTTGCGTATGCTCTGGCTTCTGTCCCATTGCACCAGAAGTGGTTTAGTCATGCTGGCCACATGACCCAGAAAGCTGTCTGTGAACAAACGCCGGCTCCCTTGGCCTGAAAGTGACATGAGCGCCACAACCCCATAGTCGGTTTTTTACCTTTACCTTTACCTTTACGTATGCCTCATAACCTTTCCTCATTTCAGCAAACTAATTTAGGTGGTGGGGGGTGTTGTTTTGTCATTGCTGTTGTTAAACAGTTGACAGTCAGAAACTGATCTCTCGTGAAACGTCCAGATATCTATTAGCAGATCTCAATCTATCATCTACCCACCCTTTGCTGTAGGAGATGTGGCTCTCCAGGATCTCAGACAGCCTACCTGGATGTATTGGGAACTGACCCTGAGACCTTTTGCATGCAATACATGTGCTATAGCACTGAGCTACAGGCCTCCCCGAGCGTTACTTGAAATAAATATAACAGCTATTTCTTGTCACAACAATCAAAGGGTAAACACGGTAATGTGCTCTCAAATCCTTTGTGTAGCGCAGTCATCCCCAAACTGTGTCCATGAGAGAACTACTAGTCAGAAATAAATTAGCCTGTGTCAGAAATAAATTAGTTTTAAGATATAACTCTCTTGGGAGGCCCAAGTGCTTGCCTAGGAAAGAGATTTATCTGGTGCATTTTGTTGTTGTTGTTGTTGTTGTTGTTGTTGTTGTTGTTGTTGTTGTCGTCATTACTATTGCATGATTAAGTGCTCTGCCTTTGCTTTACAGTCATCCTCCATTGGGGTGAGGGGCAAGTAATTTTGCCATGTGTCAACATCGGATGCAATCCAGTTTTTCCAAGCCTCCTGCTTCGAGATGCTGGCAAAGTTCTCCAGACACAGGCTTGGAAAAGAATTAAGCAGGCTTGTTTCAGCCCACCTCCAAGGAGAGGTGAGTTTTAAACTCCCAAAGTAGTTTTCAGCTTGGATTTCCATTCGATCTGAAGAACAATTAACTGCTTCACCTCCGTACGGTCCAACCTACAATGTCTATAGCAATGGCTTCAGGCAAGGAATCCCTGCAGGGGCAAAATCTAGGGAGCCTATTTCTCACAAAGGATATCCTCTCCATTTTCCAGTACCTCCTGAATATGGTCCCTAGAGCTTTGGCCACTCAACCACATCCTATTGCAAAAGGAGTCATTTCCATGAGTGTTATATATTTGGTGGTCTGTGTTCACCTGAGCTTGAACTTGAGTCTGGACTAAGGATTCTAATTCAATACATGATATCCAATCACATAACATTATCAAGTTTTGTGCTACTGGAGTTGGCCCTTAAGCTCCGAGTTATGATTTGCTGCTTGGGGGTTTAGACAGCCAATCATGTTGAGAGTGGGAGTGGCCCAGGCCTTCAGAAATACATATAAGCAGCTGATTTGCCCCTGTTGTTCAGTTCTGAAAGCTCAATAAAGTCTCTTGCTGTTATCCCTGTGTCTCGCCTCCTCGAGACCCACCTAGAATGATGATGTTGATATATAATGTTTAGCTTCAAATTGGTTATGTAAAACTCAATAAAAATATTTTTAAAAGCAAAAGAAAGAATGGAGGGATGATGGGTAGATGAATAGGGTATGTTTCTGTTTGTTATTGGATGGATGGAGTAATATATGCATGTGCGAGACAAGGGTGATCATGTCCACTTTTACCTCCAGCTGTTCCCACTGTTGGTAAATTTCTCTCAAGGGAATGCAGCCTTTAAAGGGGGTGGAGTGTTTTCTGCAGATAGCAAAAGATTATGAAACACTGCTGCAGAGTAGTTATTTGGACAAGTGTTAACGTCCTTTCAGAAAGTTCATCAACACTGGTGTCTAAGGAGTTGATCTTACAAATCTGGGGTTCCCAACCTTTTTAAGCCAGTGGCTACATGTGGGAATTTGATAAAGTGTTGTGGGCACAGGTCACAAAATGGTTGCTGCAGGGTATGGAAAGGAAAGAAGGTAAAAAGTGAATTAAGAATAGATTTGCTTGCATCTGCATTATTTCTACATGACAATTTCCCCAGGTCGCTATGAAATTGCATATCACATCTGTCCTCATGAACTGACCTGCAAAAATCATAAACCACAGATATTAATGGCAGCAGTGATATTACCACCACCTACAGTTCTTTTTCAGACAAAAATCTGTATTTACAGGTACGGGATTGCAACTACCAACATGTATTTTGTTTTTAATACACAAAGTCACCCCAATCAGAGCAGTCATGTGGTGAAGGAGCAAGTTAAAAAACCACAGGCTTCTTCTTCTTCTTCTTTTCTTTTTAAAGAAGAAGACAGGAACCTAAAATAATATCAGAATGAATTTAGCATGGACGGAAGTGCAGTAATAAAAGATCTGTTGAAGTCTGAGGTTTTAAAACAACAGGAATAATGCATCAAGGTCTTACCAATAACATTCTTGCTATATATAAAGGTGATATGGGGGATGGGAGAGAGAGAGAGAGAGAGACAGAGAGAGAGAGAGAGAGAGACAGAGAGAGATTGAATATAACACCAATAACACACACACTTTTCCATATAACAAAAAAAGAGCTGGAAAGATTAAGAGAGGATTTGGGTAGGTGAAAGACAGAACTATGACAAATACAGAGTGCTGTGCTCTTCCCTTTTCAAAAAAATAATTCAAGACTGATGAAAAAGGGCATTCTGCAAGAGCTCTAGATAACAGCAGAAGGAGAGGCAAGCCAATGAATTATGTATGGGAGCCCCCAAAAGAACGTAAGTGCTTTTTCCTGTCTTTTCCAAAACCACCCAAGAGGCCACGGGGATGTGGAGAGGGGTTGGTGGTGCTCGATCCTTTTCAGCAGCAAGCAGGCCTGCGCGGACCAAGCGGCTTGTTCGTAGCATCGCGTACACATGACCTGACTAGATATGTGCCACCTCTCTGGGGCTATAATAAGAGAGATTGGCGCTGAAGGGGGATATGGAGGCAAAAGACATAAAGGTCAAGGTGTACAACAGAAGTAAAACCCACTGCGGGGATTGTGAAAGAGCTGTCCCAAACCTGAACGTGAAATGTAATCTCTTCGCTGCAATAGGGCAAGTAATGCTTCCAAAGATCTGCTTCCAAACCACCTCTATCAAAGGTGTGTGTGTGTGTGTGTGTGTGTGTGTGTGTGTGTGTGTGTGTGTGTTTTAATCCTTACATTTTCATTCCAGTGCAGAATTTATTCAGCGTCGAGATTTAGGCTGAATAAAGACTGAGCAAGCCTCAAAACGGGGCATTTGCGCGGTGTTCCATTTGGTGGGCCAGAAGTTGCACAGGCCTGATTCAGAACACAAAGAGACATCACCTAAGCTACACATGCTGCAGGGTCAGGTCCCAACCCATGTGGGGTCTGTGTGAAAGTGTAAAAGCATCTGAGATCCCCTCCCCTGTGACAAAAGGACTTTCACCTCCCCTATGTTTTGCTCACCCTAGAACAGGGTGGTTGTTTCACAATTACATGAAGAGCAGGACAGAACATTACAGAAGAACCAAATGTTCATATTGTAGCAGGAGGCTGCTTTTACGTAAGGGGTTATTTTAGGTAAGGGGTTATTAAGGGATGCAGGTGGTGCTGTGGTCCAAACCACTGAGCCTCTTGGGCTTGCTGATCAGAAGGTCAGCGGTTTGAATCCCCGTGACGGGGTGAGCTCCTGTTGCTCCATCCCTGCTCCTGCCAACCCAGCAGTTCGAAAGCACGCCAGTGTAAGTCGATAAATAGGTACAGCTGCGGCAGGAAGGTAAATGGCGTTTCCATGCACTCTGGTTTCCGTCACAGTGTTCCGTTGCGCCAGAAGCGGTTTAGTCATGCTGGCCACATGAACTGGAAAGGTATCTGTGGACAAACACCGGCTCCCTCGGCCTGAAAGCGAGATGAGCACCACACCCCATAGTCGCCTTTGACTGGACTTAACCATCCAAGGGTCCTTTACTTATTTTATTTTTTTACCTATTAAGGTACGGGTCACATCCTCACTAAGAACAAAGCTGGTTTCACGAGCATTCCTTTGCTCCAGGGAATCTTGGGAACTTTAGTTTGGGGAGCGGAATTTGAACACCATAACTGAGAGTTCTCTGTATCCTCATCCGACTACCACAGGGGGCAATACTGTATGCAAGGACAGGCAACAGCTCTCTGATTTCAGACAGGGGTGTCTCTCTCAGCCCTCCATGGAGATGGTGGGAACTCGACCTGGCAGCTTCTGCTTGCCAATCAGAATTTCCACCATTGGCATTTCCCCTGTAGAACATAGGGTGTTTCTTCCTACCATTGATCCATCTAGCTCAGTATTGTCCACACTGGCTGGCAGCAGCTCAGCAAGGGTATGCACCCCAGCCCTACCTGGAGACACCAGGGATTAAGACCTTTCACATGCAAGGCGTGAGTTCTATCCCTGAGCTGTGACTATAATTCCTAGGATCTTTGGGAGAAGTCATAATAGATGTAAAATCTATGATTTGGTGCAGTTGTAGTCACTCCTTTCTTGTTACTCTAAGGCAGTGTTTCCCAACCTTGTGCCTCCAGCTGTTTTTGGACTACAACTCCCATCATCCCTAGCTAGCAAGACCAGTGGTCAGGAATGATGGGAATTGTAGTCTGAAAACAGCTGGAGGCACAAGGTTGGGAAACACTACTCTAAGGGAGCAATGTTTTGGGAAAGATTTTAGGGATGTGTTTTTAAAATAATGTTTTGTTGCCATACTTCAGGTTTTAGTTATTTCTCCTTTCTCTCTAAAAAATGAGACTGCATTCAGAAAATTAGCATTTATTTTTTAAAAAAGTAAATTGTAAATGTGAGGCATGGATCCATAGTGGAACCCTGATATGGGGACTGGGGAAGGAGGGCTTTAACTTTTAAGCTCCACTGGATCAGCATCCCACCCCCCCATGCCTGCCATTTGTATGTAAGCTTTCCACCTCCATCTGGAGAAGAAGTCTGGATCAGGACCCCTTATAGCTTCCCGCCTCCACAGCAATTTGCTTTTTTTTAAAAAAATGCTGTTTGCAAAATTGCAGAAATGGCATCTAGTTTCCCCATAAAAGTTAGATCTCTGAGTGGATAGTAGATGCGCTCTTCATTTTAATGCACCTGCATTAATGGTAACGTGCCAAATCGAGTGCACAGCTTGCGATTTCCAAGCAGGCAGCGATCTTTGGTGTGATAATAGGGGAGTGACAAAGTACACAATAGCACACACCTATTTTCATCTGCCAAGCATCAGGAAGGTTGGCAGGATCCACAGTAACCAGCAAAGCTTAGGACTTTGTGCAACTCTGAGAATATTGCCATCATAAAGGTGATAATTCTCGGATAAAGCTTCCTTCCTTTGCCTGTTGTTTTCAAAACATACATTACATCATTTTGAGCAGTTGGGCCATACTGTGAAATGCCCCTTTTCTATTAAGATACAAAGGCATTTTAGGGAGGCGTTTTTATTTTTAGTCCTCTCTCTTTATCTGCTTGGCTTGTTCTGCATGAAACCACATTGCTTAGATTCAAGTATCTCATTTCTATACAAAGATAGCACTTTAATCTGTTCCCTTTCATAATGTACCAGACTCAAGAAGCCCCTCTAGTCCAGCATTAAGAAGCCATTCAATTCATTTGCAATCTTAATGACAAAAAAGAAGAAGAAGAAGAAAAGAAAATGAAAATGATGATTGCTTGTTTGTTAACAAAGGGCTGCGGTGGTTAGCCACTGGAAAGACTATTTAGCATCATAAAATTGCCCTTGAAATATTTGACATGCTATGTATCCATTTGCAAAGAAGGAAAGGGAGGGTGGGAAAGAAAGAAAGAAAAACCCATAAAGCTATTGCCAATTACAGCATAGTGATTCATTAGATACAGTAGTTCACTAAAATAATTTAAGAAAGAGATGAAATGGCTAGGCAAATCAAATCAATTAAAGATACAAGAGGACTGAAGTGAAAAGTGACCTCAATCCAGTTGCAGCTAGCAACAATTAGTCCCTCCTAGGTAAATAGAGCATTTCTAACCAAATAACAACCTGACTGATAAAAAGACAGTATACCTCTGAAGAGGAGCTAGGGTAGCAGTCTGATGCAGCCCTGAGAGCTGTAAGGAGTGGCACTTTAACTCTTGTGACAGGCCAGCTATATTTTCAGCCCCGGCTGGTTGCGAAGAAGGAAGAGGGATAGCTCGCCAAAATCTTCAATTTAAACTGGACAATCATGGCCTTTGCGGGTAACTGGGCACTTTGAGCCAAAGCTCAGTCTGCAATTGTGTGGATGATAAGACGGAGGGTGTTTGTTTGTTTGTTTTTATGTGTTTTGTGTTCTCATTTTGTATTTATGTATGGTGAACCACCTTGTGGTTCTTTGGATGAAGGGTAGTATATAAATTTAATTAATAAATAAGAAACAAATAATTGCACGCATCCATAAATTGCCATCAAGTTCCAGGACTTGGTTTTCGAGGAAAGGCATGCAGAATGGATCGATTTAGAGCACAGAAGCAGTGAGGAATAGAATGGATCCTTAACCCTTTCTCCACGTCTCCATTCCAAATTAGTCCCAACCTTCCCACTTGCAATGTTCAAAACATATTTTGAGACTGAATAAATACCAGAGGGATATTGGAAACACTGGAAGACATGAAGTATCTCAAGAATGTATAGTGGCCTAGCATAATTGGTCTTTCATGTCACCATTATATGTGGCCTGTCAGAGAAGAAGGGCTTCACTGTTCTAAGTCTGACAGTAAAAAGGTAAAGGTCAAGGGACCCCTGACCATTAGGTCCAGTTGTGGACGACTCTGGGGTTGCGGTGCTCATCTCGCTTTACTGGCCGAAGGAGCCGGCGTACAGCTTCAGGGTCATGTGGCCAGCATGACTAAGCCGCTTCTGGTGAACCAGAGCAGCGCACGGAAACGCTGTTCACCTTCCCGCCGGAGTGTTATCTATTTATCTACTTGCACTTTGTGCTTTCGAACAGCTAGGTTGGCAGGAGCTGGGACCGAGCAACAGGAGCTCACCCCGTCATGGGGATTCGAATCACCGACCTACTGATCAGCAAGCCCTAGGCTCTGTGGTTTAATTTAATGCTAAATCATGCTGACTTGACTGCCTTCCAAGCCAAAATTCCAAATTTACGGGAGTGTTCCCTGTTCTGAGATAACACAGCTGCAGTACATTGGGAGGCTTCCAAAAGTAATTATGTTGCTTACCTGCTGGCTCAGATCATGAGACCCCCCTGGTGTCAGGTATAGGTAATTTAGCAAATGCACCTCATAGAGATAAGCTTTAGCATTTGATCTGATCTGAGCTTTGGCACAGACCTCAAAGCTGGCAAGGGTGCTTTGGGGTCCATTGACCAGATTGGGCTCCTCTCTGCTGCTGTCCTTGTACTTGTGTTGTATTACCTGCTTGCATGTTTGTATGTTGTTACTATTCTTGTGAATAACTTGCATGCTGTTTAATAAATCCTAAGACTTCTTCAACACTTTGCTTCCAAATCCCTGAAAAATAACCCCGTTGCCAAGGGGCGTATGAAGGGGGTGTGGGGGGGAAGTGGTTCGCCCCGGGTATCACTTGGCAGGGGGGGGCAAGATGGCCCGCTTCCTCCCCCCAGCTGTAGAGCGGCCGAGGGCATGCATTCAGTCAGTATGGGCTCCGCTCGTGTGGCATCCATATGGGCTGCCGCTCGTGCGTGCCATCCATACGGGCTGCCGTGCCTGCACAGTCCACACAGACATCATGTGTGCATCGCTGGGTGGTTCTTCCTGCCCCTCGGCATCCTGTCCTGGAGAGGGTTCCTCTGCCACTGCCTTTGCCTTCTGGCTTTTAAGTTAATTTTCCAAATGTATCTGCCACATGTCCAGAATATTATCAATTCATTTGAGATGATACAAAGTAAATTTGGCTTCAGGTGCTGTGCACTTGTTCTACTTGTGCAGGGAAATATGCCACTTTCTAAACAGATTCAAACATGGACCCACATTGATATCTCTGATCCTGTCACCGAAAGTGACAAAAGTTGGAAAATATATGAAATGTGTCTGTAATTAGCTGTTTCCTTTTTTGAGGCATAATCTCTCTGTTGCTAATTTTCTGCTTCTGAGCAGATAAATAGGCACGCCCCTGTGGGTTTTGGGGGGTGGGGGTGGGAATGAGAGTTGTTTTTCTAAGCAGCTGTTACGATACTGTTCTCACACCACATCATGCAAATTCAAAGAAAAAAAAGACTCCAAAACAGTGAAAGGTGAAAAATTGTAATATTAGAATTGAATTATCTCTTGTTTTGTTCCCCCAAGAGCCTGTGGGTTGGAATTAGGGCTGTCCTTCCAATTGGGCTGAGTGGCGCAGTGCGCCAGGGCGCCCGCCCAGCAGAGGGCACATCAAGGAGGCACACGGAGCTGCCCGCGCCTCCGCCTCGCCCGCTTCGCTCCTTTCCTGGCAGCGGTGGCTGAAGTGAGGTGGCAGCAGAGCTGTCTCCGTTGAGGGAGACCCGGACCTAGACCTGGGCTACCTTCCGCCCACACTCCTTCAAGTCACAGTGAGCACAGACAGCGCTGCCCCACACTACTCTGCAAATGAGATGCCGCGGAGCATTGTGGGGCAGCACTGTCTGTGCTCGCTGTGACTTGAAGGAGTGTGGGCGGAAGGTAGCCCAGGTCCAGGCCAGAAAACCAAGGCTGTGGTTATGGGAGAAACAAGACCCCCTTAGGATCTTAATGCTGTGAACCCCTTCAACATAGGCTTGGGTTGTATATATATTTAAATAAACTATACACCACAAAGACACTACTGTCTTGCACCTCTCAGAGATTGGAGTGGCGTGAAACCATATTAAGAAAAAAGCCAAGCAATGAAAGGCAAATGGGACATCATTGCTCCTTTCCCTTATTTGTGAAACTCCAATAAAACTTCCACAATTCTTTGATTAAAATTTATTAGCGATGCTGAGAAGCTGAATGAACCTGTTTGTGCTGGAGCATCCATTGACCATTTTTGTGCCGCAGCACTCTGGTTGAAATGATGCTATATTAAATACTTTTGTATCTGTAGTGCTATGGAGAGATGGTGGCATGTTAAATATTTGCCTTTCAGTTCTTGCAAATGAGGCATACAAGTAGGTAATATGCATCTTTTGATAGACCAGCAGTGGGTGCTCAAGGTGACCTGGTGACCCTGGGCAAATCACTATTGGGGAACAAGGTTGTGCAGCTTGTTCAAGTGTGCGTGTGTTTGTGCACGTAACCAGACATTAATCTTAAAAGGTATCCTCATTTTGCATCTTAGAATAAAATCAAACAAACAAGTTCGGTTGACCCGAGACAAGAATTAGCAATTGAAATTTGAGTCCACTCAAGATGCTGGTGGGAGGGTCAAGCCCTTGATGGAAGATCGTAGGACATGGATGAGGCCATGACATGGGAAGTGAAGCACAGAAGAGATGCTGCTAGCAATTGAGTTCAACAAGCATGAAAAGCACAGCTCAGCTGCATCAGAGAAGAAGCAATCTGGAGATAAATAGGTGACAACTATTTTAATGGGAAAGCAAAGATGGAGGGAGAGGTCTGGCAGAGAAATCTGGAAGAGAAATGCATTAAGAAAAACACCCTGGTGATTATTGAAATTGGGATGTAACCATACTTTAGTAACAAGTGGTTGAATAGAGTCCATCATGTTTGGTCAAGCCACAAGGTCTCTTGGGATGGACAGTGAGGAATTTGAAGGCTCAGATGCTCTTGGAATGGGCAATACATAACTTCTGCTCCAATCTTTGGCATGCTATTACACCTCTGCTGAGGGAACTGCACTGCTGCCAATATGCTGCCAGATACAGTTCAATGTTCTGCTTTTAGCATTTGAAGACCTAAACATCTTAGAACCAGGTTGCTACCTTGCCTAGCAATTGCACTCCTCAAACTGCTGAGTGTTCCTCATGCCCTAGAGGCACACTTAGCTGGCACTGGAAACTGGGCTTTTGGTGTTTCAGCTCCAGCTGTCTAGAATTATCGTAAGTACCAGCCAAAATTAGACAAGCACAATGTTTATGCACCTACTGAAGACATTTTTTTTTAATTATTATTCAAGAAGGCTTTCTGTGATGGATGGCCCCATCACTTATGGAATATTGATTGCATATTTGCAGTTATGATTTTATTGTTTTTAGTTTTCTAAAAATGATTTTATTGCTTTTTAGAAATAGGGCTCCGTATTTTTCCTATTTTTATCTTGCCTTTGGTGGCCTCTGGCTGGAAAGCAGTTTAGAAATCTGTTAAATGAAATGAATCAATCACTCATAAGAGTGATCCAAATGTTGAAGACCAATCCCGGATTTAAAAATAATCCCCAAGGTGGCCATGCATTATCACAACAACTTCAGAAAAGACTATATAGCAAACAAAAATGGGAATGCAACATTATGAAACCCAGAGTTCATTGCTGTTTTTTTTTAATAAAAAAAATTAAATACAAAGACTATATTAAAACAATAACTTATAATAAGCACAACAAATTAGTAATAGCAATTGAAAATATAAAACAGCAGGGGACAAGGAATTTTGCATGAATAATGTTATGTAAATCAGTGCATCTTGATTTTATGTGTAGTTGTTAGTAGTTATGTGCGGTGGAGATGGGCTAAATGTCATTATGAGGACTTTTTTGCCTTATATACTCTAAACCCTGGGCCATCATTCATGTGGTAAGTGAAGACTTTCCAGGTTTCATTAACTACAATGAGTATGAAAAGCACACTGTTCATACACTGTATTGTTAACATTATAATACACTGTATTATAAATACGGCAATGAAATGTTAAAGAAGCCATCTTTGGCTTCTGAATTCCCACTCCATATTTTAGGGTGTGTTTTCTAAGAGGAAGTATGCTGTTGGTTGTTCTTGTAGGAGGTAAATCTCTAAAACTGTAATTAGGGAAAGAGTTATGAATTATCAATGGCCCAAAAGCCCCTGTTGAAAATCCAGGCTGGTTTAATTATCCAGCCCATTGCATTCCAACTCACAGCACCAAAGCTTTTAAATCTAAGACTATAAATCCTAGATAGGGAGTAAATATTTTCCCAGAGAACCACATTTATACAAATTGCTGTAAAATGTTTGATTACACGTTATAAATATATAGATATATAGATGCGTAGATAGATCTAGGCCCTACAAAATTAAGGATGTCAGTGGCACAACCATTTATTATGGGTGCCCAGAGAAAATGTTCAAATTGCTTTTCCACCTGTGAATGCGCGTTCCAGCTGTTTTGGATCATACACAGCCCATGTGAAGGCTCAGCACTGGGACTGCAGAAATGTATTTTTTTTTCTCTTTTTCATCCTGTGAACCATCTTGGGATCTTCATACGAAGAGTGATATACAATCTAATTAATTTTAATTAATTTTATTTTAATTTATTAATTTAATTATATAATTTAATTTTTATTTTATATTATCTATTATACTGAATTATAATTTAATAATTTAATTTAATTAATTTTAATTAATATTAATTTAATTAATTAATTAATAAGTAAAGGGGCAAAGAAAGCTAAATCTTGGCCTAGTAAGGTCAAGGAAGGAAAGGAAGCAGAAGTTGTTTCAACTCACATGTTCATCTTTGGCCAGAACTGGGAACTAGTCAAACACATATGACAATTTGCATTCACTTTGTTGTTGTTGTTTTGAAGTCTGGTGATAATACGTAATTCATGGCTCTACAGTCATACCTCGGTTTAAGTATGCTTCGGTTTGAGTACTTTCAGTTTAAGTACTCCGCGGACCCGTCTGGAATGGATTAATTCACTTCCCATTACTTTCAATGGGAAAGTTCACTTCAGATTAAGTATGCTTCAGTTTAAGTACGGACTTCCAGAACCAATTACACTCATACTTCGGGTTAAGTATGCTTCAGGTTGAGTACTCCGCGGTCCCGTTTGGAACGGATTAATCCACTTTCCATTACTTTCAATGGGAAAGTTCGCTTCAGGTTAGGTATGCTTCAGTTTAAGTACTCTGTGGACCGTCTGGAACGGATTAATCCACTTTCTATTACTTTCAATGGGAAAGTTCGCTTCAGGTTAAGTACACTTCAGGTTAAGTACAGACTTCTGGAACCAATTGTGTACTTAAACCGAGGTACCACTGTATTATAGTGTTGTGACACATGTCTATTTGCATTTGTTTTACTGTTGCTTTGAAGTCTGGTAATAATATGTAATTTACGGCTCTTTTATATACATATATTTTACATTGGAATAACTAAAGGTTATTCATTTTGTTCATTTTGTATTATTTCCAAACCTAAGGAAGAGACCTCTTCATCCACCCAGAAAAGCTTGTGGGGACAAAAGTTTGTTGAGACAAAAATGTCTTCAGTGGTTCTGGAAAAGTTGAGATAGCAGGTTACTGTTGTATCTCACCAGTGATGCTGTTTCACAAAACAAGGGAAGCTACACTGCGAGTCCCGCTCCACCTTACTGGAAAGTGGGCTTCTGTCATTCTGCGGACTTTAGAGAGAAACTCTCCTTCAGAACACAGTGGCCTAGTGGTAATATAAAGGATAAGGCGGTCTCTCAAGTTTCCTGGTTTTGAGCTGGATAGGGTCTTATATGTTGTACAAATAATCACTCTAGCTTGCGAAACATCACATCCATTTTGCCTTTTTTCATCTTCCTACATTTGGACAAAGCAAATAAAATATAAGGCAATCAAAACCAGTTCTTTGGCATACAAATTAGTGTTCTAGCTTCATTTTGTGGAAGGGTAAAAGTGAAGGCAATATATAATTCCATCACACACACACACACACACACACACACACACACACACACACACACACACACACGGCACAAGCTGCTTTCCTTACTGGTGACTTAGATGCTTTCGGCAAGATTTCTCACTTTCTATATTAAATAAAACAATAGATTCCTGTTCGCAGACTTCTGATTTCCTGTTGCTAATTAAGCTTTAAAAACACCCTTTTTACAAGTGCAAATGGACTAAATCTATAACAAAAATGTCCTGGAGGTACAAATAGATTTTGATCATTTCCTGTGAATAATCTCTTTCCGTCTTTGACATCCTGTAGTATAGCTTAACTCCCGGCCCCCCACCAAAGCCATTTTCCTCTCACAAATGTCTTATCCTTATTCAGGTGCCATTTGAGACAGTAATGCACAGTTCAACACCCTACAGTTTTCACTTTGTTCTTTTCTTTTTGAACTTGCACATATCAATCAACCAGGTTTTGTATACTCGGAAGCCCAGGGGAAAACCACTCACTTAGAGGCATCCATGTACCCAAAGAGTGGTAAAACTTCAAAACATCTATTGTGTGTGTTCTTCCTTATGACATGCAAAACATGTTTTTTCATCTTGTCTTTACCTCATGCACACACATCGCACACAAACACACACAAAAACTTTGTAATAAAGTATCATAAGCAATAGGAGCCCAAACGGCACTTGAGAACTGAACTATAGAATCAGCACCATTGTGGTCAATGCTTATTGATGATTTTAAGTATTATATGTTGTATTTTTAGTGGCTATTTGCATTAATTTAGGTGGCTATTTGCATTAATTAATCAATCAATTTTTTTCTTGGCAGCCGCTGTTCATCTTTGTTTGACAATAAACCATAAGCAGGGGGGGGGGGTCCCCACCTTCCTGCACTTAGAAAAATAGCCTATTAAGAAGAAGGCTCGATAACTCCTCCTTGAGATGCTATTTTTTTGTCTACTAGAGAGAAGAAGAAAACACAGTTTGTAGAGTTCAGCAAAATCTGTGCCATTTGATTCTGCTGATTGTGTGACTAAACTTTGAGACCCGAAGGCTGGGTTAGCCACCTGCAACACAGCTTGAAGCTCTCAAGATCACACAGTTCACCAGTTGAACAGCTGAGCTGTTTCAGATGCAATGAACAAAGAAAAAAAGAGAGGGAATTATCAAAGTGTAGCCATGCCAGACTATATCAGGAACAAAAGGCCAGGATCCAAGCACTTCTAGAATAGGTGTGCATCAAAATCCCCAGCATCCTCCAGCCCAGATTCCAATCCAACATGGCAGTATGTACACGAGAACAACAATTTATGCATAGAGCATCACTCTCAGCACATGAATAGAGCCCATTGTCAAGTCTACTCTAATAAGCTCACACACAAACACATACCACATTTGAGGCCTGCCCAACTTGTGACACACTAAGTCAAATGCATCTCACCAGCACTATGAACTGCCATATCTTGGTGGGGTGGGGTGTGCAGTTTGCTGAATGGCAAGCTTTCCAGCACTTCGCCACATGCATTGGCAGCAGTTGCACATTGCAGAGTCCAGATGCCAGCACTTCTAGGGATTTTTGGCTCAGTGAGGAGAAATCCTCCATTCATTTATGGAGGCTTATGAGTGTACTGAGGAACAATTGGATATTTGGCCTGTGCAAACATACAGTTCTCCTTCCTTTGTACAAATGACTTAAAATGCTAGGTTTGGGGGCAATAACTGGTTTCTTCTCTCCAAAACCAAGTCAGTTATAGCTAGGGATGGGGGAGAAATTCAATTCAGTTCACATTTAAAAGCAAATGTACCTATTCTGAACTTTTTGAAATAAAGTGGCAAACCAAAACACAGGCATCCTCTGAAATTTGCACTTCTCTGAATATTGCAGTACAATTCCCCAGCCAAGTAATGAATACAAAACAAAACAAAAAAGAATGCTGGTGTAAAATGTGCATAAAAATTGATACGTTCATGAAAACAAATTACCAAAAATGATTTTATACTGAGGAATACTCGGTTTATATTGGGAGAAATTTGCACTGAAATGTTTATATTGGGAGAAATGTGCACTGAAATGCTGATGGATTTTCATGGGGATTCTTTAAAAAATAAAAAGTGCTTCACAAACTGATGTGGAAATGTGGAGAGTTAAATTTAAGATTAGGGAAAAATGAGAAACTGAGAAAAGTCGAAATTGACAGATCTGCCCATCCCTAGTTATAACCCTAGGATGAATTTGAAAGAAAAGAGAGAGTTTGCACCAAGGAAGTCTTCTGGAAGCACATGGAGTTGGTGGCAGAAGAGTGGTGTCATATTTGTAATATTTAAGAAATTTATAGATGAAAAACGTAATGTATGAGTCTTAAATGTCAGCAGTATGCACAGCTAGAACAGAATAAATGGCCAATGCAGGTGTGTGATTTATCGATTAACTTTGCACAGTCTGAAACAAGCTATTGGCTATTTGCATTTCCAGTTTGTGGTAATAAAACTCTAACTTTTTCAATTTAAACCTTCTTCTGGCATTAGAGTATGCCTGCTTCATCTACCATCCTACTAGAAATTAACTTGGGGAGGAGATGCAGGGGGGATCTTAAATAAACAATTTTGTTGCCTTTCAAAAATGTTCAGTCTTTCCAAACTACATATATTTCAAAGGTAACTATGTATATAAAGAGCTCTGCTCCACTGATTTTTTTTAAGGCTGCAGTCTTAATGCAAAACCAGATTTGCTTCACACTTAGTGGGGAATGGAAGTGAGGTGAGGCACTCGTCAACTGACAATAACTTTTCTCAGTAGGGAAGAAGAGATTTTAAAAAAAAAAAAACAACAACAACAACAACAACCCCTATATAGACCCTGATCTAATTCCAAATATAGACTTGCTCAGCCCAACACACATGCAACCTGGGACCATGTCTGGAGATGTCCTTCCCATGAAACATTGCAGTCCACAAGCAGACACATCCTATCAACATCTCAACAGTGCCAACTGGAGCCATATTGAACGAGTCATATTTGAATGTGTAGGGCAGGACTGGGGAACCTTTGGCATTTCAGAAGTTGATGGACTACAATTCCCATCACCCCTGGCCATTTCCCATGCTAGGTAGGGATGGGAGGAGTTGTAGGCAACCTCTGGAGACCCAGAGGACATTGCCATCACTCTTTCTTAACAGCAAATTCAGTAGGTGACTGCTGAGAGGATTGTGGCTGTAACATGGCCACCGGGAAAGAAGAGGGAGGTATCAGCATGTTCAGGGGAAAGCCACAGTTTAGAGGAGTACAAAAATATTTAGAGGGGGAACTCTAAGGGGAGAAACCCCCCCCCCCGGCCTATGAGTATTGAGAATGCTGAGTGGCAACAAAACACTGGGAGATATGGAAAAGCAGGAGAGGAGGAAGAATGGAACTCTAAACTGGGACATTCCATATGGCAACATTTTGTTGAAGCTACAACTTATCCAGTCTCTGCACATGGTTCCTGAAGCAACAAAGGGAATGTGTGCACTGCAGTAGTTTCCACGCACATGTCAACCTAGCTGACTTGGCATTCCGGGGTACAATATCACAGACAGCAAACAGGCATGTTCAGTTTCATGTGTAGCTAGGTGTGTAGCTTTCATAAGCAGCAGCCTATTTGAAATACGATATGGCCTCTACGGTTTTGCTTAAGACATGGATGTGCGAGAATGGCAATAAAGAGATAATTCCCTCCCATCCTGTATGTGTGTTTCCCTAGTGTGCACTGATAACAACACCATTTATGATACAAGTTTGAACACTAAGGACACATTTAGAAAGGCACTACTGATGGTTGTATACAGCTATGATTGCCTTCAGACATTGTTCAGACATTATTAAAGCAGCAGTGCCAGCTGAGTGAGCAGACAGAATTGCATTTGTCTGGTAGGACTTCCTGTGATGTTTACCTCTGACTGGGATACATCCTTTGAATGTCAACTGAATGCAGAAGCGACTGCACACTTGGTAGGCTGCCGCATCTCTGATAAGGCTCAAGGAGGCTCTCTGACATGATCTCGTCATGAAAACTTAATCAAGTCCAAGCCTTGGGATCTTTGAGAAATGCCAGCAGCCTGATGCTTGGGAAAGCTGGAATGCTCCTCCGTGGCTCTCTCGGTATAGCCCCCCTTTCTGCCCCACAGAAAGCAGTTGTCTGGGAAATCAAGTGGGGGCTGGTAAACAACATCTTTGAAGGAAGCTCCTTCTGAGATTTGGTATCCCACCAGCACATCTCAATAGAACCTTTGAAGAAGCTTACAGCATTGAAACCCACAATACCGCTGAAGACCATCACCAGTACACAACGCACAATATTATGTGTATTGCAGCTTGAAGAGCAGCTCGAATCCTTTAAAAAGGAGCTAACTGAAGACAGGAGGATCAAAATGATTAAGGGAAAATGTACAAACAAAACGGTAGTGGTTGTGGGATACTGTATTTAAAATGCAGTCAAACCAACAATTCATGTTTTGCTAGATAGGCACATGATAGGAGCTGAAGCTCACAGAGTTTTCCTGTAAGTTTGCTAAAGAGAATCTCCCACTGTGCCCTAACGGGGTGGTGGTGATGTATCTATATATATTATCTTACCTGCCTGAGCACATCTTCTTTTTCATCACTTCCCACCAAGCCAGAATTGTGAAAGCATCTCCAGTACTCAGGTTCCATTTTAAGCTGGACCAAAGTATGTCTTTGTAACTGAATGACCATTTTAAGCCTGCCTGAACAAAGCTGCTGTATCTGTTACTCTTCAACTAGTATTCTGAGTAAATGTTATTTTTTTACCTTTTACAAGACTGTGTGATTGAAGGGGGAGGAAGGGGGGAAATACCAGGAGAATCGAGTTTGCCTTAAAGCATCTTGGATTACTTAAACTGAAAGGTTAAAACTAGCCTATCTAAGCTTCCATTTTAATCTGCAAAGGGATGCGCTCTGCTGAACCCACAAACATGAGGAAGGAAGGGTAATATCTAATAAATATATTCTCTCCTAGCAACCAATCACATCCCTCCAAGTAGCAGAGGGTGGGAAGGAATCCAGCGCTATTTGGTGTACAGTGGTACCTCCGTTTGCACACTGGATCTGTTCTGGAGAATTCGAAACCGGAGGTGCCGCTTCTGCGCACACACACAGCATCATGAAGGATACACAACCAGAGGTCTGCATATCCAGAGGTACCACTGCATTTTATTTCCCAAAGCTTGCCCATGTAAGATGTTTATCTATCTTCTAAATGGTGCAGCAGGTCGTTCCATAGGAAGGGAATTCAAAACTACAGGCACCACCGCTGAGAAGGCCCCCTCTCTTCTGCCTGCCAGTCTAACCTTGAACGTGGTCAGCATTCCGATTCAGACCTTATCTTGCCATACGGAGAAGGTCATAAGTGGAAAGGCATTTGGGAAGGCCGAAGAGGGAAAACTCTTACGCACAACCTTAATTAGGCTTGACGGAGATACCAGTATTAAGTGGGCTTCTGAGGCCATTCCCCATGAAACATGCCCATGTGCCTCACACCTCAGCTTAAGACTGCAGGGGAGAGGAGGGATGGGGCAAGTTTAATGCACAAGTACCTCTTAATGAGGGTGAAAGAGGAGAGCGCAAAATATGGTCTGAAGCGCAACATCAAAAAAACTAAGATCATGGCCACTGGTCCCATCACCTCCTGGCAAATAGAAGGGGATGAAAAGGAGACAGTGAGAGATTTTACTTTCTTGGGCTCCTTGATCACTGCAGATGGTGACAGCAGTCATGAAATTAAAAGATGCCTGCTTCTTGGGAGAAAAGCAATAACAAACCTACACAGCATCTTAAAAAGCAGAGACCCTGATGTTGGGAAAGATGGAGGGCACAAGGAGGGCACAAGGAGAAGGGGATGACAGAGGATGAGATGGTTGGACAGTGTGTTCCCAAAGCTACTAATATGAGTTTCACCAAACTGCAGGAGGCAGTGGAAGACAGGAGTGCCTGGGATGCTCTGGTTCATGGGGTCACAAAGAGTCGGACGTGACTAAACAACTAAACAACAACAAAAGAAGTCTACTGGCTATGGCCCACACTGTTTAGGGGTTTATACAGTTCATAACAGAGACGATTCTGTCATAAAGTAATAGATTTTTTTACTTGTATGGATCATTGACAGGTAACACAGCTCTGTGTTTGCATGCCTGCATATTTACTATTCCATCCTAATCTTTATCTTTCATGACCAATGCTCTTGAATGTAAACACTTGTTTTCTCTGCTCCAATCACTTCTGTTCCAGGACTTTGGAATCACATGGCATGAGTCTCTGCAAAATAAAATGTTTTGCACAGATAAAGGTACCAATGCGGTCCTGCAATAATGAGTAGCAGGCTTCCAGGGAGCTTTGCCCAAACCTTTCCAAACTTGCAGAAATGGTCCAAATGAAAATTCTCATGGGGTGAGCCAAGGTTAAAATCTGGCAGAGATCAGAAGCGAAGAGAATTCCATTAACTCCGTCTGTGGGTCCGTTATCGCAAGCTGCCATTTGATCAGGCCTTGTCTCAGCTCCGGGAGGTTGGCAGTGGTACGAAAGGTTTTCACAAGTTGGAATGAGTTGTGAGTGCCACTACAAATTAATTTTTCCTTATGCAGAATTAGTCTGTCAATCACTTTCACAGAAGGTTAGGAAAATGCTCACATTCCTCAATGCAAGAGTACTTCCTGATTTTACTAGCTGCTAATGCAATACTTTGCCACTTTTATGATCTTGATGGGAGAAGTCTGATGCCCCTGAATATATATGATCATGTGGATTCAACTTTCTGGTAATGGTCATGTAACAATTTACTTTCAATCCGGTGCTTCCCAGGCCCCATCCATCAGCCAAAGACCGAGCAACTTCAATGAGTTTTCTTTCCCTCTCCCTGGTAGGAATCATATATCATAGAAATACAGTGGTACCTCGGTTTACAAACACAATTGGTTCCAGAAGTCTGTACTTAACCTGAAGTGTACTTAACCCAAGGTATGAGTGTAATTGGTTCCGGAAGTCCGTACTTAACCTGAAGCGTACTTAACCTGAAGCGAAATTTCCCATTGAAAGTAAAGGAAAGTAATCCAATGGAAGTGGATTACCAGACAGGTCCACGGAGTACTCAACCTGAAACGTACTTAACCCAAGGTATGAGTATAATTGGTTCCGGAAGTCCGTACTTAACCTGAAGCGAACTTTCCCCTTGAAAGTAATGGAAAGTAGATTAATCCATTCCAGACAGGTCCGCAGAGTACTTAAACTGAAAATACTCAAACAGAGCCGTACTTAAACTAAGGTATGACTGTATAGACTTGGAAGGGACCACGAGGGTCATCTAATCCAACCCCCTGCAATGCAGGAATTTTTCACCCAACATGGGGCTTGAACTCGCAACCCTGAGATTAACCAACCTTGCAAATGAAGAAGTAGTGACTGAGTTTGCTTTTTTCCCTTGCTCATCCCAGTCCCCATTCTTTTTGTGCCACGTGTCTTTCAGTCTGTCAGCCCGAGGCAATGGATTACTTGAGCTTCCTGATTGTTGCAAATCATCCTGGGAGACTTTTTCAGATGAATACTGGGATAAAAGCACACTATACGAACAGACACGGTTAGCAGCAGCAATCACCACAATCCCACTTCACTTAAATTCGTTCCCTTTCAGTTAAGAACAGAAGGACAGCCCTGCTGGGTGAGATGAGACCAAAGGTTCACTATTCCAGCATCCCACTTCTCACAGTAGCTTGCCAGGTGCTACTGGGAAGCCCCCAACCATCATGCAGGACAAGGATGAAGGCAATAGCTCTCTCCTGCTGCTTATTTACCTCCCAGAAAACCGGTCTTCAGATCCATTAAGTGTTAGGCATTTTATGATGGAGCACTGAGCATTAACGTAAATCCTAGCAAATTGACAGAAAGAAGAGCGTCTAATCAAAGTCCACCTTGAGTCTCCTGAGCTGCTGTGTACAGATGGAGTAATTGTAGACTGACGTTAGTTTGCTAAGGCCTGCCGAACCCCCTTTTCCTTTTTTACCTGAACTGCTTCATCCGCTGAGCGTGAATAATTTGTCATATGCATAAAGCTAATTGTCTTTTGTGTTTATTTTAGGAGCTCATTATGAAAACTACATAAATGACACTGAACGAGGTGTTGACTCAGCATGAACTATTACGGGGAAAATACACAGCACCGTGCGGAATTGCCTTTTGCATGGCAGACAGTGATGAGTAATGAGTGCCACTAATGAAGTATAGCAAAGAATCATTAAGAGAAAAAAGAGGAAGGGGGAAGCGAAAGAATGCCTCCTAATTGTTTTACTTATTTATCACTTTTGTATCTGGGTGCCATGTCGTGCAAATAAATCCAACATGAAGGAAGCATTCACCATAATCCATGAGCCTGTCAGAGCAAAACAACTACATATTAAGTTAAATCTGTAATTTATCATTCCATGGTTTCTTCCCGCTTTAAATGGCTCATGTGAGTGGGTTGGTAGGGCAGCGTAACATTTACTCTCACCTTGCGAGCCTGAGGAAAACCGCATACTCACACCTGGTATTTCTGTTAGGTGAGAAGCTGTGAATTGTGCCAGTGTCAGCTTCCTTAACTATGGCATGTTGTTGTTTAGTCGTTTAGTCATGTCCGACTCTTCGTGACCCCATGGACCAGAGCATGCCAGGCACTCCTGTCGTCCACTGCCTCCCGCAGTTTGATCAAACTCATGTTCACAGCTTCGAGAACACTGTCCAACCATCTCATCCTCTGGCGTCCCCTTGTGCCCTCAATCTTTCCCAGCATCAGGGTCTTTTCCAGGGAGTCTTCTCTTCTCATGAGGTGGCCAAAGTATTGGAGCCTCAGCTTCATGATCTGTCCTTCCAGTGAGCACTCAGGACTGATTTCCTTCAGAATGGATAGGTTTGATCTTCTTGCAGTCCATGGGACTCTCAAGAGTCTCCTCCAGCACCCTAATTCAAAAGCATCCATTATTCGGCGATCAGCCTTCTTTATGGTCCAGCTCTCACTTCCATACATCACTACTGGGAAAACCATAGCTTTAACTATACAGACCTTTGTTGGTAAGGTGATGTCTCTGCTTTTTAAGATGCTGTCTAGGTTTGTCATTGCTTTTCTCCCAAGAAGCAGGCGTCTTTTAATTTCGTGACTGCTGTCACCATCTGCAGTGATCATGGAACCCAAGAAAGTAAAATCTCTCACTGCCTCCATTTCTTCCCCTTCTATTTGCCAGGAGGTGATGGGGCCAGTGGCCATACCACCCTTCATTTCTCTGGTAAAAATAAGGACATCCTAATTCTATTATTGGGGACCCAGGTGGCGCTGTGGTTAAACCACTGAGCCTAGGGCTTGCTGATCAGAAAGTCGGCGGTTCGAATCCCTGTGACGGGGTGAGCTCCCGTTGCTTGGTCCCAGCTCCTGCCAACCTAGCAGTTCGAAAGCACATCAAAATGCAAGTAGATAAATAGGAACCACTACAGCGGGAAGGTAAACGGCGTTTCCATGTGCTGCTCTGGTTCGCCAGAAGCGGCTTTGTCATGCTGGCCACATGACCTGGAAGCTATACGCTGGCTCCCTTGGCCAATAATGCGAGATGAGCGCGCAACCCCAGAGTCGGTCACGACTGGACCTAATGGTCAGGGGTCCCTTTACCTTTTTAATTCTATTATTATTATTATTATTATTATTATTATTATTATTATTATTATACCCTGTCCATCTGACTGGGTTACCCCAGCCACTCTGGGCAGCTTCCAACAAATATAAAAACACTTACTGTAACAACTTCATGGTGAGTACCGTCACCTGTTTTTCTAGGGGAAAAACACTGGACAGAA
Source organism: Zootoca vivipara (assembly GCF_965207765.1). Taxonomy (NCBI): domain Eukaryota; kingdom Metazoa; phylum Chordata; class Lepidosauria; order Squamata; family Lacertidae; genus Zootoca; species Zootoca vivipara. The sequence goes on along the minus strand of NC_142591.1, from coordinate 19,636,188 downwards.
GAATTACTGAAGTAATGTATCCACAGTGTTTGGAACACTTGAAAACAGCATGCCAAATAATAATGATAACAATGCAAAAATGTTCTGTATGGTACAATCAAGAATGGTCTCTGCCACCAAGTAACATAGACCCCAAAGATTAATAAATGAGGTGAGAAAAAGTGCTTTTCGTATAGCTCTATTAAATCACTTCCCAAAGTGTCCACTCAAGTCATCTTCGTCCTCAAAGTATAGCATTTCTTTAAAACCTGAAATCCCTTCTGGGGATGGCATTGTAAACAAACATATAATAACCAAAAGCTGCAAAAAGAATTTGGCTAGCCCATTCCATCACAAAACAAGCACACTGAGCCTGGAATGCAGGCAAGAAAACAATTAATATTGCCATCACTTGCTTCGCAGGGATTAATTAGAAGGGGGAGGAAGAAATAACAGCAGGTATGGGAAACACAATCATTGCCTGTGTCTTAAGTCAGAGGAATCCGAGCTGACAATGAAAAATCAGCTTCCCGCAAGGTTTTCCTATAGGTTTGCTATTGTTGCCTGGTTAACTTTAATAATAGCCAGCCAATAGGAAAATGAAGCAGCAGGAGATGGCATTCCTGTGAGTCAAGCCAATCTTCAATGAGGCCTTCAGCCACCACCTGCCAGCTTCTTCCTGGCACCGGAGGAGTGAGGGACTGAAACTAAGACACAATCCATGCTAAAGAACATGCCAGACGGCATGAGGTTTCCAAAAGGTTGGTCACATCTGAGAAGTCATCTTTTTCAGACTCTGTTATCAAAGTCACTTTCACAAACACATGAATTTTGATTAGATGGTTTCTTGTCCTTTTTGTTCTTTTCTTATTCAATGTTTTTTTTTAAAGGACACACACACACACACACACAGAGAGAGAGAGAGAGAGAGAGAGAGAGAGAGAGAGAGAGAGAGAGTCAGGAAAGCATGGACACTTCTCTCAAAATAATTGAAGCATCCTTTGCAAATTCCTTCCTGGAGACAAGGGGCTCCAGAATGCCCTTTGCAACTTAATCAGCCTGCTTAAAGTTCTCTAGTAGAACAAAAGCCTTTCCATGATTGCTTTCTCTTTGATATTGAAAACAATAGAGGGGGGAATCACGATAAGAATCCCAGACTGATTATGGCAGTGCAGAGTGAAGTGTGTATTAAGAAGTCAAACTTTTTAGAATCATGCCTGATAGCAGCAATTGCGGATTCTCTTGCAACTGCTTGATTAAAAAGAACAGGCCTCGATGATCCTCAAAAAGGAGTGTGTGAGCTCAACAGTATTACAGTAGTTGAGAACATTTCGTATTTATCTTGCACTTTAGGGAACACAAAGCACTTTGCGGGCATAGCGTCAGAGTGGAGTTTGATGTAGCAATAAAAGAATATGTGCAGAGAACAAATGTCGGCTCACAAAATGGGACTTCCACCTCTTTCTGTGAACTCCCTATACCTGTTCTGGGGTTCCCTCTATCCTCCAGAGCATATTTAGAAGGCACAGGGGACACAGAGGGAGGAAAGTTCTGTTGTGCAAGTGGGCCTCATGCCACACACAACAACAACACAGTCCAAAAACTTTTCTCTCTGAGAAGCTCCTTTTCCCAACACACTGAGCTGGCAATCTCTCTGCTGGCTTCCCACAAAGATGATGAGTTTCTCAGGCTTCAGCTTGCTGCTCATGAAGGATTTGCTTGGCTTTCCAGTGATGAATCATCAGATAGCCTAAACCCTCTGAAATAGAAAAATACCAATCTTCCACATTCACTTAGAGTGGAACCACTCACTTAATGCAGTCTTTTCTCTTTGCAAATGTATACTTTTACATATATACTTTGTAACACCCAAGCTATTTTTGATGTCTCCTTTACAGACAGCAGGGAGATATCCAAAGTCTCAAGTTTTCAGAATCTGAAATGCAATGGTCCAAAATGAATCAGGCTACTGTCTGTGGCACTGAAGTAGAATCTGAAGTGACATGACCCTATTGCATAGTTTTGGCCTGAGTTTTGTTTATTGGTCACACGAGAGTCTAGCACATAGTATATATCAAATAATATCTGCTTAAGGAAACTCCGTGGAATTTCAGGCATCGTGTGGCTGATATTTGTTTACAGACTGAGCTGTTTCTTTTGCTGGAGGGGCGGACAGGCAAGAAGCATTGAGACACACATAAATGTATTTCCTCCTTTTCATTTTAAGTAAACATACCCACCCCCAAAGAGATGAATTACTTGTTGTGTGATAGCCTTAAAATATATTAAACACAATAAATCTTTGCCTGCAGGGATCGTGTACAGCAGAGGCTGTGGGTTTTAAACGAGGGTGGGTTTTGCGTGTGAAGAAATTTAGTCCAGTCATGATTTAAATAAACAAAACACTTGTTATCAGCATCACAGAGATGAGATATTTTAGTTTGGGCAAATACACACACACACACACACACACACACACACACACAAACACTGCTCAGTTATCTAATTCACAGCGAGATATAGCCGAAGGGAAAGAATGACAAGAGATTAAGGGAAAACGTAATATCTAAAGCATACATTAAGCATAATTAATAGCTGAAAACAAAAACTGAGGGAAAACCTCTCTCACACAAACACACCATGGACAGTGCACTGAAATAAATAAATACATCAAAGTCTCATGGTGTTACATATTCATTAAGTTAAGGGTGGGATTCTGTGTACCCCAGCTGGCCATCCAGGAGGACTTTTCAGTATGTTGTTCTAGACAGATAAATCGGTAGAAAGGTGACAACTTCACACATAAGGACTGGTCCTTTGTTCAGGTGCTGACGGAGGAAATTTAGGGACTCGGCTACATCAGTAAAAATTAAATAAATGTGTTATAACACTGTGACACTAGATGGCACTGTAGAGTTTGAACCTTTGCCAATGTAATTTCCCATTAATTAATTGCTTTACAATGCATTTCCCTGAAATGCTTTTTTTTAATGTGTCTAGATCCAGCCTTGGAGGGAAGCCTGGGGAGGGGGAAATCAAACCATGAGGAAAAATATGTTCAAGAACGAGTGGAGATTGAGGAAATTACTGGAGTGGAGACCCGAGCTTACGGCATTGCTACGATTGTGGTGCAGGTGGGACTGGTCAAACTTGGCTCCCCACCAGCATGTCCGTTGCTGGAACTCAGGTAACCCTGTATGCTATGAACTTGTACAAAAGGAAGCATAGTACTTACAAGCATGTCTGAAATGATGGAGTGCTGTACAAAGGAAGTCTTCCATTAAAATGAGGGTGAGGTGGTAGGGCGGGTTTTGCCATACAACAGGATGGAATGACCTTCTTCAGACAACATGACAGCAGGGTAGGTAATTTCTGAATGGTGCAGCAAGACCCTTTAGTGTTGTCCCTAGCAGAGATTTTAGGTGGGTTAGCAACCATTTGGACTTCAACGGGCACATTGTAAGCTGTTATATACTGAGCCAGAACATTGTTCTGTCTAGTTTAGTATTGTCCACACTGATTGGCAGTGGGGTTCCAGATAGTCTAGGAGTCTCTCTCCAGCAGATGCTCAATCTGGGCTGACACTATAGATCAGATGGGAGATAGGAAAAGTGTTCTATCAGACGCACCATTAAGGTGGAGCTAAAACTGCTCCATGCCCCTAGTGATCCCGACTCTTAAGTATCAAGCCTATCCCTCTCTGCAGAGGCTCATCCTGCCCACTAAGCCCTGTGACTTCTTCAGCTTATGACACCTCCTCTTCCCAGTCTTCTCGCTCTCCTCCCTTTGACCACTCATCATTTTCCCACCACCAATCCCCACGCTCTGAGCCTTATTTCCTTGGAGGTTCCCCAGCTGGTTCCTCCTGCTATAGCTCTGCATCCAACCAGTCCATGTGTCAGGGTGCTGTCAGCAGCTCCCGGCTGGTTGCTCAGGAAATTATAAAGACAAGGGAAAGTTTCTTACAGTCCTTTTTTATTTCAAGCTTTTCCGAGAGAGGCTATAGAATCCAACCTCTTGGGTGATAGCTTTGTCCTGAGTGAATCTCCATCCCCCCATCTCTCCCACTTCCTCTTTCGTCATCATTTTACCTCCTCTATGGGTGCCGCTAAATTCCCTTTGACTTTGAGCTCTTTCCTCTCCTACTTTTAAGGCTCACCGGGTTCTGGGAGATGGAGGGGCTGGAATGATTTCTAATGACAACATGTCAGCTGGTTGTTGTTCTGGCTCTCCCATGATTTCCCAACTTTCCCCCTCATCTACCTTTGAGCTGCTACCTCCCTCAAACCCTTGTTGTAATTCTATACTGTCTTCCTCTTCCTCCTCCCTGGAAGCATCAGGATGGGGAGGAGGTCTCCACCATTCCTCCTCTGCCCAGCCCCTGACAATTAGTTTTCTTTAACAGTGGAAGAAGGTTTTCAGATTATACACATCTCTTCTTCAGGCTTTGATTATGAGAGCAAAAAATAAACATCCAATAGTCTAGCTAGAAACCACTGGGTAGTCAGACTGATGGTTACTTGGTTGCAGAAGTTTCCTGGCCATTGCTGTTGGCATGGAGATAGTCTAGGTTGAATGCAAACATGCCATTCTGATGTCATGTGTGATGTCACAAAGAGGATATGCTTTAACTCTTGGTAAAGCCAAAAGCAGTTAACAGTCAGACTGCATCTCCGCACTGTCAAGATGGATCTCCATAATAGGTGATGAATATTTTTTATTTGGGGGATATATTAACTTTTATCATTGGGGAAAAAGTTTTAGATTGGTTTGTCAATTTGTAACCCATGAAGTTGAGGCCAATATATATACATTCACAACCCTGCACCCATCAAATTATTGACGTTATATGTGACTTTGGGACTGATTCATACAACCACATTTCCTTTCTCCCTTCTATAGCAGCTTTTTCTCTGTATTTGAAAAAAAAAATAACTAAGAAGGAGAAGATAAGGAACCAGGAATATGTGCCCTTTGTATTTGAGCTCTTTGCTCTCCTACTTTTAAGGCTTGCTGGGTTCTGGGAGATGGAGGGTCAGAAATGCTTTCTAATGACAACATGTCAGCCAGCTATTGTTCCGACTCTCCCATGATTTCCCTGATTTCCCCCTCATCTGCCTCTGAGCTGTGACCTCCCGCAAACCACAGTTGTTAATCTATACTGCCTTCCTCTCTTCCTCTTCCTCCTTCCTGGAAGTGTCAGGATGGGAAGGCAATCTCCACCACTTCTCCTCCTCTGCCCAGCCCCTGACACCATGATACTTACAGGTGAATTCAATGTTGCTGGGAAATGTGCTCGTTAGTGCTGTGAAATTGGGCCAATGCCAGGCATGTATTCATCTCAGCAGCTCCGTCACTTTGTGCTTAGAATTTACCAGGCGGCTTTCCTGCCAGACTGCGTAGCATCAACCATGTAGCTATTTGAGATTACCTAAATAATCCAATTTGTGGGAAAGCAGCTAAAGGGGGAACAGTACAAATCCTGTCTTCGTCTCAAGAATGGAGTGTCAGTAGAAGGAAAATCTATTAATTCTCCTGCAAAGGTGAAACAGCACAGATAAGAAAGACTGGAGCCACAAAAGCTTTGGTTCTGGACTATAGCTATGAACAACTCAGGGCCTCAGGCTGGTCCATATCTGAGCAAACATGTCCTGAGGTAACAACATGTTTCCTCAAAGGACATGTTTCATCCTGGCTACTTGTACTTTTTTCTTCTTTTTCTTCTCCGCTCCCCCTCACACATTCATGTTTGGACATGGCCAAACGGTAATTTCAGTTTGCGTTACCTCTACCTGGAAGCGAAGATTTTTGCCAGGGAAGGTCTTCCATCTTGCTGACAAGCTCTTCTCGGACACAAGAAGTGTCGAGCCATCTCAAGCTGCCAAGTGCCAGCCCCTAAGGCAATACTGACATTGAAAAGGAATGGCAAAGAGTTGTGATTTGTTTTCCTGTGACACGCCACTAAGGAATGAGGGTCACTTTCAAAAATGTGTAGGCATGCCGCTGAAAAATACAGTCAGAGGAATTTCAGCTAATATATTGGGGCAACTGAAAATGTCTCGTATCTCTACCAATAGGTCAGTGGTATTTAATTAAATGGTCCTTTCCCGCAGCATGTCCTGGATGTCCTTCAGTGCATTGGCCAAGAACTGTACTTGCTTCCAGACCTATGAAACAACATGTGGCAATGAGATTCAAGCATCTCCTCACTTGGTATTCATTTATCATTTGCTTCACAGTAGTAAGACAAGAGCAGAGTTCTCCAAATAAGAATATTAGGGGAAAGAAACACAGACATGCATTGGAATGAATGCAGAGTGGGGTGAGTACTGGATGAATTAATAGAACACCAGACCTAACACATTTTGAGCCAATTGGCATAAAAACATTAGTTTATTCACAAGCATCATGAATTGCTACAGCCCACACTGTTGGAAGGGAGCAAACCAGCGAACTCAATCTCCTCTCTAGTCCTCACTGCTGTCCCCAAGTGGTTTATATATATTTCCTGGCTTTCATTAAACAGCCCTTTAACTTCAGGAACTGACTGATTTTGCCCACTCACTGTACCGTGCCGTGTGGTAACACAATTAGGCACAGGATAAAACACAAGGCATCACACCAAAGTTAACCCAGAAGGAAATTAGCTTTTACTGGAGGTTTTTTTGAAAGGCAGCAATTTGAGCAGGGGCATATTTCAGAATAGCTTTAACAATTAAGCATCAGAGCAATAAAGACACACCGATATATACCCAAATCTAGACTTCCTCACTTTCAGCTCATCCTAATCCCTTGGCCAGCTGAGCATCTTTTGTCTCTGGCGCATGAGTCCTCTGCAGCTTTTTCTATACTGATGTCATTTTCCTGGTTTTTAGCTCTTTCTCCATCGTTATTCCAACTCTCCTCCTAATCACTAATTAGATTTGCCTATGCAGGTAATTTCACTCTCCTCCCACCTCTTGGCCAATCAGAAGTGAAGTTGAGTTTTGTTTTCCATAATATTATGTAAGCAAATATCTCCATTGGCTCCCCCCCCCCCCCGTTTACCGTAATATTTTAAAGTTTCAGTCAGCACTATTTGAGCATAGATCTGGTAGGTCACCTTCAGCCGGGGGTGGGAGTGGGGTGGGAATCCCACAGGCAAGCAGAAACCACTGAGGAAACTCTATGTCTAATAAGAGCAATTATCATCTCAGAAATTGGTGGAAACCAAGGAAGGACATCATCTTCCGATTGCAGTTCCTTGGGAGCTCATGTGAGAGAAAAGTCACCCTCAAAAATCCCAGAGCCAAGCAACATGCAGCTTTAAAAATAAGATGGAGCATTTTTATTCCACACCATAAACTGTTTATGGTGGCCTGAGGTACAAACAAATGATGTTATTCATGCAATTAACAAGTGCATGCATATTCTACAATGGTGCCTCGTGTTACAGACGCTTCAGGTTACAGATGCTTCAGGTTACAGACTCCGCTAACCCAGAAATAGTACCTTGGGTTAAGAACTTTGCTTCAGGATGAGAACAGAAATCGCGTGACGATGGCGTGGCGGCAGCGGGAGGCCCCATTAGCTAAAGTGGTGTCTCAGGTTAAGAACAGTTTCAGGTTAAGAATGGACCTCCAGAATGAATTAAGTTCTCAACCCAAGGTACCACTGTACTTTTATTTTAAAAAGTAAATAGTTGTGTAATGCTGGGGTGATCCCCTTCCCTCCATGCCTGACTCCAATCCATATTTCTGCCCTACCCTATGCCTGTGGTGGCTAACAACAACAACAACAACAACAACAACAACAACAACAATTGCTTGAAAAACATAATGTAGCATTGAAACCACACCCTCACAGGCAAGCTGCACATTCAGGAAACATCTGCTGCATTTAAGGAACATGAATGTTTTGGAGGTAGCTATTTTCTGGGGGCAGATCCCAGCCTCCAAGCTGGCAACACTTAGGTAAAGGCACATTCTTAAAAAACATATTCACAGTAATCTTGATAGACCTCTTCACAGCCAAATGCACAACAGGGTCTTGTATACATTGGTCTTTCTCTTTCCAAGATTTAAATAAAAACTATATCCTATGTACTCCTAACAGGAGATAGCTCAAACAAGCGAATCATCCTAAATAAGAATGATACTGGAAACAAATCAATGCAGTTCATGTGTGTATTTTCAACGAGCATTTCTTTTAATTCTACAGAAAATGAATCAAATTCATCGCTTCCCAGGCAAGAGGTTTAGTATTATTATTATTATTATTTAAAATGATATATTCTCCACAAGAACTGAAGTAGCCATCCTCTTAATTGCTACTCCAACTTCATAGTAAATAATAGAGAATTTTTTTAAAAAACGAAATAAAGCAAGAATGTGAAAAAAAATCAAGTTAAAAGCTCAAAGTGCAAGTGTATATGAAAGAAAGAGGAAAAAATATTATCCTTATATAGAACAACTGTGACTAAGATTTTTTAGCGGGGGGGGGGAGGTTAAGTGTGATTTATTTCTTGCGTCTTCAAGGCTGCTAAGAAAATAAGAAGGGCCATATAGGCCAAGGATTTTAATCCAGAATTTTAATTCATTTTTAGATCCATTGTCCTGAGTCCCCTCTAGATATGACTGTAATTAAGTGGTATTCCAAATTGTTAAAATAAAAACAAATCCCGTTTCTAACAGTAGCCTGCTGGAAGCTTCTGGAAAGCTAAAGAGGCAAGACCCCTCTCTGTTGTTTGCCACCACTGATATAATAGCTATTCTGAGGCATCTGTCCTGAACCTGGAGGTGACAGATATAAAACATGAGTAGGTTTAATGCTACGCTACTTGTGTTTGGGTTAGGAAAGATATTTGCTATACCAATGCACTAATCCAGTAGATCTGTCTCTTCTTTTGACTTTCTAATTAGATAGCTCTTTGGCTGCATCGCTAAGGCTAACATCATGATGCTGCTTAGTAGAGGAATTTCAGCAAGGCTAATCACAGCCCATGGGATGAAGATTTTAGTAACTCTGTTTTTCACACATCTAAAGCTATCGCGCGGAGCAATTTAATGCACCAGAATAACATAGGGCCCTGTCATCGCCTAATGCTTCAGTTCTTTTATGTTGGCAACATTATGAAACAGCTACTTTTCTTCCTCTTCTGTTAATTGGGTTTAAAGGCAAAAAATATATACAAATAAAATCCTCTTCAAAATGCAGAGAAATATGCCCAGCCCTCTAGGTTTGATAAAGTATGTGAGCGGTGCGGGGAAAGTAGCAGAAAGCTATATAAACAAGAGGCAAAGCTTTGATAATTATTGGATGAAGTAAAGATTACAGTGTCACTAATAACTCAAGATGCCAGGAAAGCTCAATGAGCTTGGACATGAACGTCAGCTTTGGGGACTCTTAAAGCTCACCTCAAAGAAAAGAATATTTTAAAATTTGAACTGGCTAAGGATTCCTAGCTTCTTCCTCCACTTGCTCCTAACACATGCCTTGGGGAGTATAATTTCCTGCCGATAAAGTTTGTAGGTCCCTGGATTCGAAGCAGAGAATTATGGTCCATTAGCATATGTCATTGCTAGCAAAAGAGAGATCTTGTGGCGTCTTTCCAGTGTGGAAGTGAGTATTCTCCCCTTCTCCAAGACTTTTGCTCAGGTGTGAGCCAGTGTGGTGTAGTGGTTAAGAGCGGTAGACTCATAATCTGGGGAACCGGGTTCACATCTCCGCTCCTCCACATGCAGCTGCTGGGTGACCTTGGCCTAGTCACACTTCTCTGAAGTCTCTCAGCCCCACTCACCTCACAGAGTGTTTGCTGTGGGGGAGGAAGGGAAAGGAGAATGTTAGCCGCTTTGAGACTCCTTCGGGTAGTGATAAAGCTGGATATCAAATCCAAACTCTTCTTCTTCTTTGGGGAGGTAGGGGGATTGTTGTGCAGGGCGCACAATGGATTTTGAGTCAGGACCAGCCTGGAGGGACAGAACTTGATGTTAAAATGTGGGCAAACCTCCCACGGGGGAATGCACATTTTGAGCTCTCTTCCCTTGACACCACACAAGGCATCCACAAGGCCTACTTGCAGGGACAAATTCTGAATATTTCTAGTGATAGACAATGCCCTCCTGGTATCCAAAATCATTCTCAGAAGCCGTTGCTGAAATACTGGGGAAGATGGAAGGGAATTTAGTTAGAACCTTCCTTGTTTTTCTAGGCAGCTCTAGCTCTTTCCTCAAGTGATTTGACCAATTACTTATGCTACCAGTAAGTTTATGGCAGGGGGAGGTGGTGGTGGTGGAACATGCAGAAACATTTTTCTATTAAAAGATGGTTCCAGAACATTCCCACAGGAAACAAAACCACTGTGGCTTTCATTCATCAAAGGGCTCCTCTGCAATTTGTCCATTCAGAAGGAGCACTCTTCCAACGTCTAGTTTGACTGGTTGTCTAACAAGGCAAAGCTAAATGGAAGTTTTCACCTGAGCAAATCCCTCCAAAGACAACAGGAAATTAGGGGAGCTAATGAAGCCTTCAGGTAATAATTGGAAAACATTTGCTTTGAATTAGGCATCCCTCTAAGTATAAAAAGTGCCAAATCATTAGCATCAACTATGAAATGAGAGTTGAATTTTATTAACTCCCGAGGAAGAGAGACTTTTAACATTTTGGTTTTGGGATATGATTCTTCAGCTCTGAAAAGCTGCCTTGAATCATAAAGCCTGAGCAGTTTAACACAATGCAATTGCTACATATCATAGTTACAAGACACATTGTAAGAGCTTTCCCGAATGCTAGTGCTCTCCAGATGTTATTCTTATAATCAACACTGGTTGGCGCTGATGGGGGTTGGAGTCCAACAACATATGGAAGGCACCAGGTTCATGAAGGCTGCATTATAGCTAGCATAGAAAAAGTAAGTTATGCAACTGCCTTATAATGGGCTTGGGCTATTGAAGCATATGGACCAGTGTTGCGTACTCTGCCTGGCAGTGCCTCTCCAGAAACTCAGACCAGGTTCTATAACAACTCTGCTAAACCCAAGATGCTAAGGATTGAACATGCTGCCTGTTTGATCACTGAGCTATAGACCCTACCTACAAAAGATGGTTTGGGATGCTGTAAGCAGTCACCTTTACAACCCACCTCACCACACCATTGCTAACTAGGTGTCCTGTGCCATGTTCCATACATTCCCTTGCAAATGCTTCAGCTGCAAAATGGCTACAAAAGAGACATTGCACATTCTTTGGTAATTCAAGAAAACATTTAGTAAACATTTTTTTAAAAAAACCTGCTAGATGCACTTTTCTTATGATGAACTCAATCAGGGTTTCTCCAACTTGGGTCTCCAGCTGATTTTGGGGACTACAACTCCCATCACCCCTAGCTAGCAGGACCAGTGGTCAGGGATGATGGGAACTGTAGTCCAAAAACAGCTGGAGACCCAAGTTGGGGAAACCCTGAGCTGAATAAACATTAATGGGACTCACCGATTAACCAAATATAAATGTGTGCCATGAAACTTGCACTCGACAAGTGCCACACAATGTCCATTTTGCATTTGAAATGAGACATTCCTTTAGAGTGGCAGCACCTGTAGTGTGGAACTCCCTGCCTATGGATATTAGGCTTTAGAGATCTGCTGAAAATGTTTCAGCAGGCTTATCCTGACACATGATTTGGTGGCATCTCTTCTCAAATTAGTTTTAGGTATTTTATTGCTTTTAGATTTTTATTTTTATTTTGACATTTCCTAAATGTTTTAAATACTTTTAAATTTTTATTTGTGTTTTTATTGCAGATGTGTTTGGAGCCTTGAGCCATACCTGCCAAGTTTCCGCATGAGAAATAAGGGACCGGACCGGAAGTAGCAGACCGGAATCAGCGCTGCCGCCATTTAGGAACTGGGCGGAGCATGCTCAGAAGTGACTTTTGATGTTGCTGTGCCCAGTTCCAAAATGGCCACCGCACCAGAAGTCACGCTGCAGCCATTTTGGAACTGGGCAGAGTAGCATCAAAAGTTGCTTCTGAGCATGCTCCGCCCAGTTCCAAAATGGCCGCCGCGCCAGAATAAACCGGGGAAAAACAAAAAAAATCTGTTTTTTTCGGCTGGGGACAGCTGGAAAAAACGGGGGTTTCCCGGGGAATACGGGAGACTTGGCAGCTATGCCTTGAACACCTTTGGGAGGAAGAATGGAATCTGAATGCAATAAACAAAGCAAACAAACAAGCAATCATAAAAAAGAACATTAATGGGAGAGGGAATTAGTATTGCATCATGCTTTCCCCCCAACCCACTGCATGCTCATTAGAATATGCCTTCCTTAGTCCTAGACCTCAAGACCCACACCAGCTTCCTCCTCCATTCAACTCTACAGGAGGTTCCCTCTTCAAATGTTTCCACTTGACTCAGGAGTTAGCTATACATACAGATCAGGAAGCGGTGTAAACATGAAATTAGCCACAATCCCTATGCACCCTGCATCTTGTGTTTTCTTTCATTCTCCTGTTTCCCACCCCCATGCCCCCCTCAGCTTTGGTCCGAATTGAGAGAGAAAAAGAGAATTACCTGGCTCTGCTTCAAGCTGGTAATGTGTATGTACACGGGCAAAGTGTGGGAAAATCCTCCCCAGGCTTCCTTAAATATAGTCATCTTGTTAAGAAAAAGGTCATTTATAAATGTTTTCATTTTTTAAAAAAAGTAGGCAAGTCCTGCCTTTATTATAACCTCCAAAGTAAGCAGCCATCCTCCAACAGCAATCTTCCCCCTTTAACGTTCTTGTTACACCTAAGCGCACGTTTATTTCCTTCCCCCTCATCTTTCCATGTTAAATCCATTCATTACTCAATCACTTCTGTGCTGCAAATGGCTTCCACTCATTACAGGCAAAGGAAGAATCGTTTATGAATAGATTGCCTCTCACTGTCAGAGGACTTACCACAGCACTGGCCTCTTCAGAAAAAAATACAACAATTGCTGGCATTATGATTATTATTATTTTAAGAGGGATTAAGACTTGTTTGTTGTAGGGCAGTTATTTTGCAAGGCAATTGTGGGAACGGACTGTAATTTTTTGAGGAATTGGGATTTTAATTTTAACCCCCCCCCCAAGTTCTAAGAATTCATTTTCTGTTATTACTTTAAAATAAAATAAGAACACCAAAAACACTTTAAACTTAAACCCAATTGGAAGCATAGATGGTACTGAAGCTTTGAATCAGTGTGTGTCTCTCTCTCTGTGTGTGTGTGTGTCTGTGTGTCTGTGTGTCTGTGTCTCTGTGTGTGTGTTGTAAATGAACACCCTTCACTTTGGAGCAGCTAAACTGTGAGTCGAGGCCCTGCTCCCCGCTTCGTGATGAAATAAGACACATGGACACAAGTGTTTTAGGTTAATGGGCTAAAAAAAGGCCACAACTTTATTGGTTACAGAATGTGAGAGGTATTGGCTTAGGCATTGGATCAGAACAGACTATACTTGACTCCTGCCCGCTCTGCAGGGAGTCACACAAGGATTAACCAACTGTAGGGGGAGTTTGTTGGTGCAAATCAACTGGAAGCTTTCCCCTAGAGTCACTGGAGGGTCGTGCCATGGCCCTAGCCACTACCTGGGCATCAGACAGGAACTACAACTGCCGGATTCCTTCAACGGAATACCCTTCAAGAGGAGGGGTAGGTGTTGGCCACAGCCTCCCCTCCAACACACAACGCATTTCCAGTGCCTAACCACCAAACCTTCCAAAGTTGTGATAATTTGCTACGAGGTAGGCGAAAAACCAAGTGCCCTGGCCACGCCCCCTGCGAGCGCGGGAAGCGACTCCTGCTCACAACCCCTCCCCGGGAAGAGGAGAAGCTTTGCCAAAATTTGGTTTAGCTTAAAACTGGCTTCTCTGAGAGACATCCCCAATATTCCACATTACCTGGTTCTCTCCTCATCCACTTTTGTATTTTGCAAGGGAATAGGGGGGGGGATGCACAAACTGTGTCAATGAGATCATACATTTAAAGCACACACACCCAAAAAAGAAGAATGCTGGGGACTGTAGCTCTCAAAGAGGTACAGTTCCTAGCACCAGTAACAAACCACAGTTCCCAGGATTCTTTCTTTTCCATTTTTGGGGGGAGAGATTTTGGATTCCTAAATCCAAAAAGGGATTGCAATTTCATAATTAATTACCTGCTGTAGCAATTAATGTGTTATGCTTTTCTTTATATTTTATTTATATAACCTCTTTTGTGTGTGGGGGGGGGAGGAGGCGTAAGCATTTCACTGCTTTCTAATCATCATTTATAATGTCAAACAGTAGTCTGAACTCTTCAGCAGCAAAGCTGTTTGCTAAATAAAAATTAATCTTAATTATGGTTAAACTAGAATGGCATCGTCAACCAATTCATCTGTTTCTAAATTTTGCTAACCCTTCTGAAAGGAAACAAAAAGAGAGGAAGGACGAGGAGGAAACACACAAAAGGAAAGCAAACCCTCATTTGGAAGCAGGGAGATTAACAGTTTTTGGCTATTACTAAAAAATATGTCACTTTGTTAGGAGCAGCCTATCTAAAAACAAAAAGCCAACAGTTTTCAACAGCAGAATTCTTTGGAAGGAAAACCCCATTCACAAACACTTCATGTAAGTGTGGAAAGAAAATCTTGACTGAAAGTAGAGAAGAATAGGCTTGCAGGCCAAAGATGTTGGACCTTTGACCTGTTTCAGCAGAACAGTTTGTATGTTAACATGCTACTTCTGTATATTGAAATGAGTCAAGGTATTCGGAAGAAAATACATTATGCAAGTTTGTGTATGTGTTCTTCATGATATCTCTCTGCTTTTCCCATAGCCATTTTGTTGGTAAGGTTAAGAAGGTAGCATATGAAAGCTGGTAATGCTGGTAAGCCAGAGCAGGGCTGCTCCAAATATGAGGCGGATTGATGCAACCAACTTGGGCAGCAGAATCCCAAGGTGATTAAATTACAGGCCATACTCACCACCTTTACTCTGAGAGAGTTAAAATCTGCAAATATTTCTTTCCCGAAGAAGGGAAGAACATCTATACTTTCTATGGTAGCATCTAATGCAGAGGTCAGCAAACTTTTTCAGTCCACTGTCCCTCAGACCTTGTGGGGGCCGGACTATATTTTTTTGGGGGGGGGAAATGAACGAATTCCTATGCCCCACAAATAACCCAGAGATGCATTTAAAATAAAAGGACACATTCTACTCATGTAAAAACATGCTGATTCCCAAACCGTCCGTGGGCCGGATTTAGAAGGCAATTGGGCCGCATCCGGCCCTCGGGTCTTCGTTTCGGGACCCTGATCTATTGTTTATCTCTTTTGAATTGGGTGTGTGTCTGAAACTCTTAGCAGCCAAGAAGGGCAAGGATCAAGAGGGCATGGAGTCGGCTGGGCTCCTTCAAGTGTCTCATCCTCATCCTCTAGCTACAGAAACTGAAACACTGTTGGCTTCAATTAGTTGCAGTCAGCATAGGCAGTGAATGAGCACAATGGGAGCTGGAGACTGACAACAACTAGAGGGCCCTGGTTGGCGAAGCAGTTGCTTTAGTCAAGTTTCATAGAATCATAGAATTGCAGAGCTGGAAGGGACCCTAAGGGTCATCTAGTCTAGTCCAACCCCCTGCAATGCAGGAATCTCAACTGAAACATCCATGGCAGATGGCCATACAACTTCTGCTTTAAAACCACCAAGGAAGGAGAGTGCATCACCCGAGCGAGTCTGTTCCACTATAGAACAGCTCTTATTGTCAGTAAGTTCTTCCTGATGTTTAGCCGGAATCTCCTTTCTTGTAACTTGAAGCCATTGGTTTGAGTCCTACCCTCTACTGGTTTAAAGTTTCCATTCTGTTTGCCCATAGTTGTTAGCTATGTCCAGGCGTTGTTGTTGTTGTTGTTGTTGTTGTTGTTGTTGTTGTTGTTGTTGATATTCTTCTTCTTATTATTATTATTATTAATATTATTTACTTATACCCTGCCCATATGGCTGGGTTTCCCCAGCCACTCTGGGCGGCTTCCAACAGGAGATTAATATGAGAGAGAGAGAGAGAGAGAGAGAGAGAGAGAGAGAGAGAGAGAGAGAGAGAGAGAGAGTATGCATTGCAAAATTCAAATAAGTGCAAATATCTTCTTTGTTCATATTTTGTTTCAGAAGATGTTACAGGTATTAGGCAGGTTAACCTTTAATTGAAATGAATTCAATTTATCCCCTAACCCTACACCCAATTAAGCATAATATTCATGGTACATTCCAGAGTTTTGCAAGCAAAACAGAGGTGCCCCAAAGAGTTTCTAATCTAATTTGTGACAATACAGAAGAGAAGAGAACATGTTTTTTAGGCATGCCCATCTCCTCTCTTTCAGCAGTGGGCCATGGTTCTTGAACTCGTAACCTCATAGGCTAGCAAGAGCACTAGGAAGACATGAAATACTCCACATGACACCCGCAACTCAGCAGGGAATATGCCAATAATTGCGAGTGTGACTGCAGCGTGCCTCATCTTACACATCTGCCACAACAATATTTCTGCAGCCTTTAAATATTCATACTAATGATTCATCTTGTATGACCCTAAGCCTCACATTCATAAAAATGACTCCCTGCATCTTTTACCTGCACTGAATATCAGCATGGCAGCTCAGGGAGAAACAAATATAGGCCTTTGTTGAAAGCAACTGTGGATAATTAATGATATATGTTCATACCATCTATTCGAAAGAGGTCCAAGTTTAAAATTACATCCAAAAGCCTCTTTCGGATTGAGGCATACTGGCAGATGATTACACATATTTTGCACAGTGTGTGATCAGTACGTTACCCATTATATTTGTGTACATAAGCAAACAAACAGCAGGAATTTCTTCCCCATTGGAAATGGGATGAAACAGGTAGATTAAAGGCCCCCGCTTCATTTGTCAAGACATCTGAGTGCCTTATGAAGTTATGCACTATAACTACCAGTAAGCAAAACACCAGAAAAAAAAAGTATTAGAGAATGCTAGGTTACACATTTTATTGGATCCATACCTGTGTGTGCCATTTAGAAGTTTGAACATCTTGAAGCAAAAGAACGGGATTTTTAACAGAGGGCAAGAAAAAGTTTTAAATGATAGGAAACATAGATCTGCCTCACGTTGCTTCATGAACAGGTAGTGCTTAATTATTCAGATGGTATCCTCTGTGCTCACACTAATGAGTGGAGAGGAACCAGGATCATGCTTGCTGGACCAGACCCTGATGTCATGTGTGCCCCCCACCCCACAGTCCCACCCGCCCGACTTACATGCATTCAGGGTAACATTTGCAGATATAGCCCTAGACCCTCAGGCCTGGCCCTCAGGTTCTGTTTCAAAGTACTCTCACGGTCCACTTGGTCTGAGAGGCTGGACCGACCTGAGCTCAATGGAGCCACTCTTCAGCATAGCTGCCAAGTCTCCCGTATTCCCCGGGAAATCCCCGTTTTTCCAGCTGTTGCTAGCTGAGAAAACGATTTTTTTTGTCCCCCCCCCGGTTTATTCTGGAGTGGCGGCTATTTTGGAACTGGGCAGAGCATGTTCAGAAGCGACTTTTGATGCTGCTCTGCCCAGTTCCAAAATGGCTGCAGTGTGACTTCTGCCGTGGTGGCCATTTTGGAACTGGGCAAAACAGCATCAAAATTCACTTCTGAGCATGCTCCGCCCAGTTCCAAAATGGCGGCAGCGCTACTTCCGGTCTGCTACTTCCGCCCGGTCCCTTATTTCTCCGACAGCAACTTGGCAGGTATGCTCTTCAGCAGCAGAACTAATGAACACAGGGGAGGAACAACAGCAGGCAGACAAACAAAAAACACTACCCAGATGTTGTGGAATGGTTTTGGGGTGCACTTCAAAGAAGCTGTTGTTTCTCAAAGAAAGTGTCAAGGAAAATGACTACTGTCTCATTCCAGTTTCTATGCAGTGGACATCAGAGTGAAAAAGATGGACAAAGAAGGTGGACAAGGCAGTCCTTGGATTTAAGTTCTTGAGGGGTTGTTACTCTGCCTCCTCCGCAGCTAAATTAGTGAAGCAAATATAATCTAGCTTTAAAGATTAAAGTATCTGCTTTCCTTTTTAAAGTTTCTTGCTAGTGTGTAGTCTAGGGGAATCAGGATGTTTGGTGTTATCGTGGATTCATTAGGGTAATCTTTTTTTAAAAAAAGGAGTGAAAGAGATAAGGAGAAGGAACAATTATTTTCTTATAGGAAGTTGAGCGCGTTTATGAGACTAATTACTGCATTATTTATACTCAACGAGTAATTTAAAGGGCTTGCCCCTTCATAGAGCTGGGCAGATAATGAGAATCAAAGTCTGAAAACACTCTAATGAGAAAAATCAGAACGCTCGTCTCATGCACGCCTTGCAACAGGGACCTGATTCGAGGTCCTCTGGAAATATTTGTCAGAAATGAAATACACACTCTGAGGGGAATTCAGATTTCACCTCTCTGCGAAATATGAGTCTGTAGGGAAATGATCTCATAACCAATGAAAATGTAAACATTGAGCTATGGAATCATAGCTGGAAGATATATCAAGAGTCATCGAGATAACACCTACACACCCTCTAAGGACCCAGCAGACTTAAATAATCTCACCCACATTTCTAACATATTATTTCCTGCTTACGCAATGAGGGCTTTTCCAGATGATTGCATATGATTGTATGTAACAGCAATCACAAACATGTCCACTCTTGACGTAAGTTCTGTTACTTCCACAGAGGGATAGGTGAGAATTTCATTTGACTCCCCATTTTAATACATGCATGCTCCACTTACATAATTCACGTTTCCCAAACTAATATGTGGCTCTAAATGCAGCTAACCCTCAAAATGTGCCCTTCTATGAATTTTGCAATCCGTTTCACTACAAATGGGGCAAATTGAAGCCAAGACTGGAAAAATGAGAAATGGAATGTACCTGAAATTTTTAGATTTGTTCATCCCTGCTTCTGGTATTAGAGGCTTGTGCCAAAGTTGTTTATCTATTGTGATGCACTATCTTTGATGTGCATCCCCGACATAGTAATAGTGCAGGCCAGAGATTGGCAGTTAACGGAGCAATCCAAGCCCAAGATTGGCAAGGATGAACGAGTTAGGACCCAGTGAATGTCTGGTTTATCTGACTGATTACTAGTTTCAGGGCTATGCTGTTTTAAGTCTGACATACTGGTGTAGCCGGTTCTCAGCCAGCTGAGCTGAAATGGATGGTTCTTTTGTCAGTGTAAATTCTGGAAAAGTGGGCATTCCAAGGGAGGGGTTGGAGTGGGGGACTTACACTATATCCTAAATGGTGTAGCTACTCAGCAGAACACTAAGACCATCTGTGGCCCCGCTTCTGTGTCCTGAATGGTTTTTTAATACCTATTTCATGAGGAAGAGGAGAGATTGCCTGCATTTTAAGTGAAACCACCAGCAGCCATGCGTGGCCCATCGACTAGTGACACCATGTAGTAGTATCAGCAGATGACCACATGGATTCTGGCTATATGCAATGCCATACAAATGACCGCAGCACAGAGGCCAGGAAGAATAGGAAAGAACTTTGAATTGGGATAGGGATTAGTGGTGCACCTCAGGGAGCCGTGGAAGGAACAAATTGCCGCAACATCTAACCCGTTGATTATAAATGGCATTCCCAGAATATGCTGAAATGGCTGGGAGTGGGAAAGGGAAGACTTGTGTAAAGTTCTATGCCATTATTAAATCTCATTCACCAGTACACATGGAACTTCCCTCCAGTGGTCTGCAAAGTGGGCAACTTGTTATTATGCTAGAGTGCCATCTAGCTGATTCACATAGTAACTGACATCCCTACATTTCTCCCCTACCCACAGTATTGCAACTGAAGAGGGATATCTTTTAATGAGCAAACAAGAGAATGAGTGTCTCTGAAAGCAATGGGGGTAGCTGCTGTAGGGTGTTGAAGATCCAAGCATGGGTATGCAAAATTTGAGTAATTTGTCTATTTTTAGGGTTAATGCACTATAGGAAAAGCACAGTAAACCCCAAGCCTGTCAAAGGGCAAGCAAAGAATTCATTGTGGAAGATCCAGTTTTAATGGTGAACTGCATGTTGCACACATCCTTAGCGGTAATTGCTCAGTTTCATATCCGATGGTTAGCTATTCTCATGAAATTTAGCGCTAGCTATTCCTGCTCCTACTTTCTTTGACAGCAGCAGCAAGTGAATTAGTTGCCACAATGTGCCCAAATATAGGGTGGAAGTAAGGTATTCTCACTCCTGTTCCAGTCACTACTACACAGAATCATATAATTGTTGGGAGGGACCCCAATGATCATCTAGTCCAACCCCCTGCAATGCAGGGATATTTTGTCAAATATGGGGCTCAAACCAACAACCCTGAGATGAAGAGTCTCATGCTCTACCAACTGAACTATCCTGCTTCATTTCTTACTCTTTCTGTCATTATTTAGAACAAAGGCTATTGAAACAATTGTGAATCTTCAGAACCCAAAAGCAAGGATAGTGATACCAGCTAATCGGGAATCGCATGGTAGCTTCATGGCTACATAGCCAATGCTATTCAACTACATATAAGGCAAATTATGCTCATTCAGAGTGAGGGTGATCCATCCTGAATTTGTTTCTTTAAATGCAGTCATTCAAAATTGCTAAACCAAGGACAGCTGTAACCAGGAGAGTTTCCACTGAGTTTTATGGTTTTGTGTTTTTATATGGTTGTAAACTGCTGTGATATATTTTTGATGATGCAGCAGTATATAAATATTTTTTTAAAAAAATAAATACATACATAAAATTAAATTCTTCTTCTCAGCTGTGTGTGCACAGCATATATATATATACCGGTATATATATATATATATATATATATATATATATATATATATATATATATATATATATAATATGAGAGAGAGAGCGCGCACACGCATATATTGAATCAGACCTTTGAGTGCCAGCTAGAACACCAACACTTTCAGAACCAGGCTGGTACAGCAATCAGACCTGGATTGGGCCTGGTGCTGGCTGACACCGACTGTGAGTGGCACAGGCTTCAGTGAATTTCAGCTCAGCCCAGCCCCATCCTCCTAACTCCTCATTTGGTGGCATTCTGTTGGGTTCCACTGGTAAGGATACTGCCCACGAACCTTCAGGCCACACATCTAGTGTCTGGTCAGCTAACAAAAGCAAGTAGACGGATGTCTTTGTTCAAACCTGTTATGTCAGCCCACAAACAGACATAAGGGGTTTCTCTGGAGTTTTGGGGCTTGCAACCTAAATAGCAAAAAGTGCATGGCATTCATAACATTCATAACTGGGATTTCAAATGCTTCTGAATGCTAGCGCAGTCAACATTTTCCAGAATAAAAATGTTTCTGTCACATGACTCCATTTTACCCTTTGGGGGCACCCATTTGGTGACTAAACTGGAAGTTTGACAGAGAAATTAAGGTTGTGATGCACCACAGTGGATAGTGAGTTAGAGGCAAGTTGCATGGATATCAGTATTGTTCTAACTAGCAACTGACATGGTAGAAAACACTTAAGAAACTAAAAACTTCTATCATTTTTTTTAATTAAAAAGAAGACAGAAAGTACACATATGCATTCTCATTTGCTAACAGGTGCAAAAGCTAGTAAGCAAATGTATGGTAATCCAAGCTGTTACTGTATGAGAAACAGGAGAATATGTCTTCTGGAACTGGCATTCAGTTTCGGTGTTGTTGCTTTTCTAATAACAATTTTCATGTGTTCCTCTCATAATTACAAGATCTGCTTCACACTAGAATTGCCGCCTGTCCCTTTTTGCCCCCAGTGGGACCAAACATTGCTGCTATGAAAGAGCACTTCCCAGATTTCAGATTTCTGAGCTAAAGACACACACCACAACACCTAAAAAGTCTTGCTACTGAAGTGCAGAAAGTTGCTGCTATTGCAGCATCAAAAATGGCCGAGGAAATGAGTGAATTTAGTGGCTTTGCATGGGGGGGAGGGGCGGAGCTGGTATTTAGCTACAGCTGTGCTCATGCCCAATGAGGCTACTGGTGGTTTTTTGTGTGTGTGTCTTTTGCAGTGGGTAAAGGTAAAGGTAAAGGGACCCCTGACCGTTAGGTCCAGTCGCGGACGACTCTGGGGTTGCAGCACTCATCTCGCTTGACTGGCCGAGGGAGCCGGCGTGCAGCTTTCGGGTCATGTGGCCAGCATGACTAAGGCACTTCTGGTGAACCAGAGCAGCACATGGAAACCCCGGTTAACTTCCCGCTGTGGTGGGACCTATTTATCTACTTGCACTTTGATGTGCTTTCAAACTGCTAGGTTGGCAGGAGCAGGGACCAAGCAACAGGAGCTCACCCCGTTGTGGGGATTTGAACTGCCGACTTTCTGATCAGCAAGCCCTAGGCTCTGTGGTTTAGACCACAGTGCCACCCGCGTCCCTTTGCAGTGGGTACCACTGGACAAAAGTGGCCAATGATGCTCTGCTTTTCCCCATATGTGCACACTTTAGTTCTTTAGATTTGGGGCCTGGCATGGCATCAAGGCTTATGTCACTTTTGCCCTCTGTGTTCTGGATGCCCTTTCTTGAAAAAGAGCCTCTCAATTGAATCCTGTATACGTCTAGATTTCCATCAGTTTTTTTAAAGGATAAAGCCTCTCATATATTACCCATTTTTACAACACTCTTTATAGCCCCTTTTACAGCCAGGCTGGCTACTTCACTGTATGTAAAATCTTGTGGTGTATGTAATGATAGAATAAACAGAGACATGATATAAGGATGGAGAAAACATGGTCTGAACAGTACTACCAAAGGGAGGAAAAGGAGCTCAATCGATTGGAAGCAGGAAAGCTGTGGGGTGTCACAAACTAAGTTGACTCAGAGTAGACCTATTGAAGGTATTTCCATACTCTATTTTGCCTAAGGAAAGTGCAGAGTTTTGATGCATAACAGCAAAAACATTTATGCATCCAAGCGGGTGGAAGGGATGGGTAGAGGCATGCACAAAGGAATATTCGCTTTTTCATAAGCCTGTACATATTTTCCCCAAACACAGACAATCTTTCTGAACAGCACAAATGCTTCACTAAACACTGCCAGTGTTTGATGTCTCCGTTAGCAATCTTCTCAACAGGAGAGGCTAAGTCATAAACCGGCAGCGGTTAAAAGAAAAAATAATGTTTATGGCATCAACAGCATGAAAATATGAGGCACCAATTTCCTGAGCACCTTCTGGCAACAGGTGCCCATTCTGACAATCAGCTGCAACCAGGCACCCAGTGCTAGAAATTGACTGAGTTTGATTTTTTTTTAAAAAAGTTTTTTTTAAAAAACTTGTGCTTTACTTAAATCCTGAACTCACTGAAACATTTGAGAATTCTTACTAATTCTTGAATCTTCATTGATTTGGACTAATTCTAAGCTACTCTGTCCCAAGAAGTGACATCAGCCAAACAGGACAGAAATCTAGCCCAAGTGAATTAAGTGTGTACAGATTCCAGGGACGTTCAGAACCCAATAAGGAAAGTCAAGTCAAGCAGAAATGAGGTTTTAGCCAGTTAAGTTCAGGCAAAGCAGGTTAGATTCCAACAAGCAAAGCCAGACAAAGCAGAGAATCAAAGTCCAGAAGGCAAATGGGAAAAGAAGGTTTGGAGATCTCCAAATGGAGCCTAGGCTGGAAGTCAGAGGAGGCAGGTTTGAATGTGCTGTAATAACTGAAGTCTGAGCCTTAAGTAGAATTGTAGCTTAATCTACAAAGCAGATAGCTTAAGCTTCTCCTCTTAAAGGGCCCCAGTCTGTTTTAGAAGCTATTGTCTTCAGCAGCATGAGGGAGACCTGGGTTCTACTATTGCTTCTGAGATGGAATACCTTTTAGTCCAAGGAAGGCAATCTTCAGGCTACTATCCTCTGGTGCAGCAATTCCCTAGGAGGCAGTGGTGTGTGTCAAAGATGGGTTCAGGTTTTCTGAAATTCACATGTGTGGGTTTTTTTTTTATGCATTAGTGATTCCATCTAAAATACATACCAGGGAAACATTAGCAAAACACTGCCAAGGAGAGAGACAAAATTAAGACTATGACATTAGGCAGTGAGGACCAAGCACCTCATCGCACAATGATCTGTTCACTACACCCTGGATCTACCTAATCTACTCTCCGTGGTTGACACAAATCAGAATATAATAGACTGTACAGCTGCAAGCACCTTGTCCACATTTTCAGGCACCAGTAACTAACACTGATCCCACAAAATAAGGCAGAATGGTTTATCGGACACCTCAAC
This sequence comes from Zootoca vivipara, assembly GCF_965207765.1. Taxonomy (NCBI): domain Eukaryota; kingdom Metazoa; phylum Chordata; class Lepidosauria; order Squamata; family Lacertidae; genus Zootoca; species Zootoca vivipara. Next base: position 19,611,947 of record NC_142591.1, on the reverse strand, counting down.
AGACACTGTATCAATGGTGGAACTCAAGTCTGCATGGAGGCAGTGGTATCGCGAGGGAGGGCCGGGGGGCGGTGTGCCCCGGGTGCCATGTTTGGGGGGGTGACAAGAACACACCCCACAGGTGGCTCCTGAGAGGACGAGCTGTGTAGCTTTGCCAGTGCCCTGGCAAAGCTGCATAGCTCCCCCCTTCCCCCAAAAGCTCGGGGTACTTGGAAGTTGTGGGGGTGGGGCAGTGAGTGGGTGGCATTTGGTGCCTGCCCACGACTCCCAAGCCTACCCTGAGCTGTCGATGGGGGGGGGGCGGTGTTGACAAAAAAACCCGCACCGGGTACCACCTGGGCTTGCTACGCCTCTGCATGGAGGTGGCAAATTTTGTCCTCCTAGTGTATTTTAGCAACTAAAACTGGTTTAGGCAATATTCAAACTAGATAACTAATCTAATGCATCTAATGTCTTATGAGATCACCCTCCTTTGTGAGCCAAAACAATATGGCTCGAGTGCCATTAACCTCCATGCAAGCAGTTATAGAATCATAAAATAATATGCATGGCCTTCAAGAGTCCTGTTCCATTTACAGGTTGCTAGAGGGGCTTCACATCCAAAAAATTCCCATATATGTGAAGGCCATTGCTGTGGGAAAGATTTTCCTGAATCACCCAATCTCACTGCTAATATGGAAGAACTTTTATTTTCCATCAGTATTGTAGACATTAACATGACAGTCCCTTGAAGTGATGATGAAGTTATGAAAACTTGGTCCCATAATAAAAAAAGTAAAATGCTTTGCAGAATGATTGAAATAAAAATTAACTTCACAGTCGAACAGGAGACATTTTCTGCCCTCCAGATATTGAATCCCATACTTCTAAAAGAGCACATGCAATTTTCATATTTTATAATGTCTAATGAGTAATATATGAAAAAGTAATGAAGACTCTTAAATATTGATATATTTGCTAAATTAAATCTGTGTCCAGTGAGTCAGAGGGAACATGACTGAATACGGAAGAAATTCTGATGTAAAAATGGACCCCCAACTTGCTGCTTCCTAGAATTTTAATATGGATCTATTTTAATCCAGCATTCTTCATAAACACAAGGCTGTATCCTTATAAGTCTGTGAGGAAACAGTCTCAAATTTAGAGAGGTCCATAAACCAATATTTTAAGATATTGTAAATCACTGACTTTGGATTATCAACTCCCTTTTCTTTGAGGGACTTCTTCCATCTCATCTTGGGAAGAGTGGCTCAGTGGTCTAGTTTAAGCCAAGGATAGGGAATTTGTGGTCCTCTAGATTTTGTTGGATTCCAACTGTGCTCTGCCCCATCCAGCATGTCTGATACTTAGGGATGATGGGAGCTGTAGTCCAACGACATCTGGAGGGCCAAAGATTCCCTATCTCTGCTGTGAGTGGTAGAAGGCATAGGGCTTGCCAGATGTTGAGCTCCAACTGCCATCAGTAACAGTTCAGCTTGGCCAGTGGTCAGGGATGATAGGAGCTGTAGTACAGAAACACCTGGAGTATAATTGGTTCTCCACCCCTGGTTTAGGCCACGCATTCTTATTTTTTCCCTCATTGATAACCCTGAGCTTGTGATTTTGAATCTCAAAGTCCCTCTCACTGAGATTTGTACCTTGTTTTAGTTACTGGTTTATTTTTTTAAATGGAGAGAGGGCAAATATTTGTGTGCACACACATGCATGCCATATTGACTGCCTTGAATGTCAGACAGGACAAAAAAAAAGTTTACAGAAGAACAAGTCTTGCTGAAGCAGAACCAGCTTGGCTTCTGCAAAGATATTTCCTGCCTCTCTAGCCTATTAGAGTTCATTGAGAGTGTCAACATATAGCATATAGTTAGAGGAGATCGAGTTGACCTAGACCAGGCATAGTCAAACTTGGCCCTCCAGATGTTTTGGGACTACAACTCCCATCACCCCTAGCTAACAGGACCAGTGGTCAGGGATGATGGGAGCTGTAGTCCTAAAACATCTGAAGGGCAGAGTTTGCCTATGCCTGACCTTGACTTACAAGAAACTTTTGATAAAGTCCTCACCAAAGACTCCTGAGCAAGCATAGCAGTCATGTAATAAGAGGAGATGTCCTGTTAAAAGGAAAGAGGGAGAATGGCAGCCCTCCTCACTCTGCTGTCATCTTGATGGCTTGCCAGTGGTATTGAGATGCTACAGCTGGGGCTCCCCTCTTGCTTGTAGGATGGGCTGCATAGTGGCAAATGAGATGTTGGGATCTGGTTGTAACATCTAGAAGAGAGAGAATAGAATAGAATAGAATAGAATAGAATAGAATAGAATAGAATAGAATAGAATAGAAGAGAAGAGAAGAGAAGAGAAGAGAAGAGTTTATTGGCCAAGTATCAACCATATTTGGAATTTTGCTTCGACTACATTGCATCTATATAGAGGAAGGTGATTGTATAAATGGATGGGCCACAGGGCTGTGTCCACTCCACCTCACTCTGCTCTCATTCAGTGAGAAGGTTTGAAGGGAGTGTGTAAGCATGTTTTTACACTCCTCCTCTCATTTGAGAACCCCACTTCAGACCTTCCCAGTCACTGTAGGAAAGAAAAGGATGGAGACACAGGGATTGGTATTCACAGACCTATGGCCCAGCCACAGATACAATCAATGAACATCTAAACAGGACTAATGTCTACCTTTTCTGATATAGTGACACTACAATAATATTAGATGTATACAGCTGTTATGCCAATGCAATAGAGTGAGCATTAAACCACCCACACACAACTAGTTAAAAGTGACTGCTTTGATAATTTGCACAGGGAGGAGGAGAGTAATAACAATTACAGGAGTATTTTATATGCATTATCTCATCCAATGAATCTTACCTGGTAATTTTCTTTTTTTTATTATTGAAACGCAATAATGGTCTAAAATAGCAGTCTTTCCATTCCAGGCTGTGATCTTTAAGACTTAACAATGCATTACAAAATAAGACTTTCACGTGTTTGATTCCTCATACTCTCAAGGAACATGAATCTTCCACAATTTGATAGTTTTAAGTAGAGGTAGACAAATTCCCAATGAAATATGAAAGTCTCATTTCCCAAATTAATTCAAATTCAACATCAGTCAACAAAACTGAGCATAAGCCTTATGGCTAATGGCCCAACCCCAAGGCCGCAATCCTGTGCACATGTACTTTGGAGGTAAATCCCATTGAATTGATGTTATTTACATTCGAGTATGATCTGAAAAGAAACCAGAGTATACATTTGAGTAAATAAGAAAAGGATTTCAGGCTTCATGAATTACTGGGACATTATGCTGATGTGCAAAATGTGCTAAAGCAAATTCAATGCATTTTTCAAAATGATTTAACACACACACACACACATTTTTACAATGTTTTTTTTAGCGTGTGTAGATTCCATCTAGGGACCCAGGTGGTGCGGTGGGTTAAACCACTGAGCCTAGGGCTTGCTGATCAGAAGGTCAGCAGTTCGAATCCCTGTGACGGGGTGAGCTCCCGTTGCTTGGTCCCAGCTCCTGCCAACCTAGCAGTTCGAAAGCACGTCAAAATGCAAGTAGATAAATAGGAACCGCTACAGCGGGAAGGTAAACGGCGTTTCCGTGTGCTGCTCTGGTTTGCCAGAAGCGGCTTTGTCATGCTGGCCACATGACCTGGAAGCTGTACTCTGGCTCCCTCGGCCAATAATGCAAAATGAGCGCGCAACCCCAGAGTCGGTCACGACTGGACCTAATGGTCAGGGGTCCCTTTACCTTTACCTTTACCTAGATTCCATCTAGGGTAGGCGAACTTACTGTTCTGGACAGAAATCACTGGAATTCTTTAATTCCAATGGCATGGCAGCACACCTTGTGGCAGTTGCATGGGTTGGGAGCTGAGCAACAGCTCAGCCTCAAGTGATGCAGACTCTGGTACTTCTAGCTAGGAGGCAAACTCTTTGAAGAACTCCTGTGCATCCTTTTCCCACAATGAAACATCAATTCCCTTAACAGAAATATACAAGAAAACAACCGGTGCTACTGAGCTACAGTCATATCTGTGCATGTTTAATACCAAACCCTAGAATTTGAAATGGCTAATTAAAGACATTAGCAAATGTCAATACAGCAATATTTTAATGACTTCAAGATAATCCCACAGCAATCAATTTAAATCAAAATGAGTTTATTGTAAAGTGCCAAAGGTGGGGGGAAATGCTTCCTTTGCACTACAAAGTACGGATTTCTGAAATGAATAATGCCTGTTCAGAATTTAACTAGATAATTACTTCATTTGCATTTGGTAAAGCGATAAGAGGAATGGAAAATGACAGCTCAGTGGGAAATGATGTTAACTGTTAATAGATGACATGCACAAGACAGCAGTATTCAAACTTTTGTCATTTTAAAAGGGCTCAATTTGAAAGAAATACATTTATTAACCTCAGTGCCCCAATAGGGGAGAAACAATGAAGAATAAAGGTATAACAAATGAAGGAGTTGCTCGTGCCATGCCTGGATTCAGCATACTATTCAGATCCTGAGGAAATATGACATGTAAGCCTCTTCAGACTTTGCCACAATTTGTTTGGTTCAGATCACAGGAAAAATATAATATTGTGGACTGTGACAGCATAGGCTATAGCCTACACAGAGAGGGGGAAGGGAACAAGCAAACAGGCAAACGAACACCACCATCTTGTTAAATAGATATCTTCTCCCCACCTTTGGCCACCTCTACTAATCACCCCTTTAAATTTTGTGACTGTAACTGGCCCCACCTCCTCCTTGTATTAAAAGTATACTAACAGGTAGACTAGGTAGAGTGGGATAGAAATTAAGTAAGGGGTGAATAACAAGGGGCCATTTTTCCCCAAACCAAACTGTCAGTTCAGTTAAGGTTTTGGTTTAAGGTTTTAGTTCAACAGTCTTTGATAAAATAATTTGGGAGGGGGGAAAATCACACCACAGTTTGAGTAGTTACCCATAATAACCAATAGCAACAACAGAACCCCAGCGATCAACACATCCAGCTAAATCTATTCTAAACTGTTTCCCTAACCAAGCTAATACTTCAGTGTATCTGACGAAGTGTGCATGCAAACGAAAGCTCATACCAAGATAAAATTTTAGTTGGTCTTTAAGGTGCTACTGAAGGAATTTTTTTATTTTTCTTCGACTCAGACCAACACGGCTACCTACCTGCAAGCTAATACTTGTCAACTTGCATCCCTTGGTTCAGCTTCTGAGTCTTCTCCTAGTTTCGGGTATAGTGCCCAACAGTACTGTCTTAACCCCTTCTAGTATCCCAGCCCTCTTAAAGTGTTTCAGTCCTTTTCCTCGCTAGTAGTGCTTTGCTTCAAAAAGTTCCTGGCCCCTTATTTTCTGCCTTCGCATATATAATTCACTGCCCTCTCACAACTTTTTAGCCTTCCAGTTGTTGCTGAATTGCAAGGCTCATCAGTCCCAGCAAGCATGCCCAATGGCCAGGGATTATGGAAGCTGTAGTTCAGCGACCTCTGGAGGCCCAACAGTTCCCCATGCCCGTGTTAGCCAATCAGAAAGAGAGTGGAGTTTTGATTAAATTTCTGTTTCCCTTGAATCACTAGGATCCTAGGCTAAACTTTTGACTTTCCTTTGCACAGCCACCCCGACAGCAAACACAGTCTCTCTCTCTCTCCCCACACTATAAGGAAAGACACTGACACCTGCCAACAGTGTGATGCAGCAGCTTAAAAAGCCAATGCAATTCTGGGCTGCATCAATAGGAGTATAGCACCTAGATCAAGGGACCTGGAATACTGTGTCCAGTTCTGGGCACTACAGTTCAAGAAGGATACTGACAAGCTGGAACGTGTCCAGAGGAGGGCAACCAAAATGGTCAAAGGCCTGGAAACAATGCCTTATGAAGGAACGGCTTAGGGAGCTGGGTATGTTTAGCCTGGAGAAGAGAAGGTTAAGGGGTGATATGATAGCCATGTTCAAATATATAAAAGGATGTCATATAGAAGAGGGTGAAAGGTTATTTTCTGCTGCTCCAGAGAAGAGGACATGGAGCAATGGATTCAAGCTACAAGCAAGAAGATTCCACCTAAACATTAGGAAGAAGTTCCTGACAGTAAGAGCTGTTTGGCAGTGGAATTTGCTGCCAAGGAGTGTGGTGGAGTCTCCTTCTTTAGAGGTCTTTAAGCAGAGGCTTGATAGCCATCTGTCAGAAATGCTTTGATGGTGTTTCCTGCTTGGCAGGGGGTTGGACTGGATGGCTCTTGTGGTCTCTTCCAACTCTATGATTCTATGAAGACAATACTATTCAGATGAGCCCTGGTAGTGCTCCCCTTCTGTTGGGTTATGTCTCCCACCTTTTTATTCTAAAACTGAATCTTGAATATATCCAGGGCTTTTTTCAGGAGGAACTCACAGGAACTCAGTTCTAGCACCTCTCAGGTGGGCATCATGGCCATTCTAAGAGAACAAGTATGGTGTCCGTGGTGAGTTCTGGAACCTCTTTTTTCTAGAAAAATAGCACTGAATATATCATTTTGAACTGTGCTGAGAAAGCTGCTTTCCTACTAATAATTGCTACCAGTCTCTGAACCTCAAATGGCACCTCTCTCTCTCTCTCTCTCTCTCTCTCTCCCTCTCTCTCTCTCTCTCTCTCTCTCTCCTGGGTAGAGGAAGCAATTTCTATGCTTTCACTTTTTGTTGGGTTTTCCAATTGACTATATATCGGGAGTGGCATGTGGTACAAATCCCAACTTTAAAGAGACATTTGCACAGCGCTAGAAAAAAAAATGAACTAATTTAAATAACATGATCCTAGAAAAGGGGGGAGGAGAACCAGGATGAAAAGGGAAAGGAAGTGAGGAAGGGGGTGGTGGTGGTTTGCTTAGTTTATTTCTTTCACAAGCTTTACAGAAGGGCAGTCCTGTTTCACCTCTCGACTTTTTTTCTTTTTTTTAAGAGGGGTGGGTGGGAAGGAAACAAATCAGAAATGTCTACCACCAAGTTGAGGCTAACTTCCTGATAAGGCTTCTGTAAAGGAAATTTGATTCTCAGAACTCCACTGGAATTCTTTCAATGCATCAGCAAAATAAGAGAACTGCTGAGACAATTTACTTTGCTGGAACTCCCCCCCCCCCCAAAGTCAGAGTTCCAAGTATAAGAAATGACTAAGGGAATTATATACCCTCAGCGAGAGATTAAAATAAATGCTACCATGAAACTGAAGGTGATGGATAAGGGTACCACCCATGGGCACTGCAATCTGTAGGCAATTTGAGGCCAATCGGATAGAACTCTGCCTAAAAATCTTGGACAACAAGATCAAATATTTGGTTACATAAAACATCCTCAATACCCACACGAGACAGAACCAGCTGTACTCTTGCATAAATAAAGTATATTATTCACTGTATCATATTATATATTTGAACAGAAATAAGTCATAAAATACAACGGAAAAAGCAGAAGCGTCAGTGGACCACTTCACACTCTAATCAGTTCATGGATGAGGTCCAAACATGTGCTAGTGTCAGATCCACCTGTGTCTGTTCATCAGGTCCACGCAATCCACAAAAAGAGTTGTTATAGTTCCACAGAATCCTTTCACAAAGTCTAAGACAAGGATTTCCGGAATATTAGCCTTGTTTTGCCGTCCTGGGCTTCATCAGTAGTACAAGTGCTGGGTAATGTAAAATCATACAATGGTATGTACAGTTGTTTATGGTTTTTATATTATTCTTTTTGTGAAAATGTATGTGATCACAACGTTGTATGATTTTACATTACCTGTTGAGACAATCAGAAAAAGCAGAGCCTCTGGAAGCTAATGATGCTCCACCTAGAATCGGGCTGCTAATCCTATAATTTCCATAAACCAGGATGGGGAAGTTGTGATGCTTCAGCGGTTGTTGGACTACAATTCTCAGAATCCCTTACTGTTGGCTGTGCTGATTAGGGTTGATGGAAGGTGAAGCTCAGTAACCTCTCAGGGACCACAGATTTCCCACACTCTCAAGCTGAGTGAAGTTCTCATCATCATCCTGTTATTATCCTTCTCTTCCTTGTACAAAGCCCAGAGAAGCTATCAACATTTACAAAATACCAAATGTATGCAAAACATTTCCCATGAGAAATATGGGAAGTGGCATCATCTAGTAGGACTTAGTTGTGATTCCTGCAATGGGGTCTCTTCTGAGTCTACGATTCTATGATTGTGTGCTAAAAAAGCCTGAGTGGGAATTCAGCTTCTATGCTGTAAGTGTTCTTAAGACACCTCCATCTGACTATGGTCCAGATATCTTGACCATTTTAAAATATTATATGAATTGGGAAATTAAAATTAACAGTGCATAGAGGGGACAAAGGTTTCTGGGCGGGAGCTGATGATGGTGAGGGTTTGCCAAACACGCCTTCCTCTTAGCACATTTCTCCCTTTCAACCTGAGTTCAAGCATCTTCAAAGTCTGTGATACCTTTGGTGAAAGCTGTTCTCTAATTGGAGTGCTCGCAGGCCAGTGTTTCCCAATTGTCGGTGTTTATACTACATTTTTTAAAAGATTTGCCTTGAAAGAGTCTATAAACCTCTTTTGTTGACCACCAGCATTTTGCCTTCCATTTTTAAGTTCGGAATAGAGTAGTTGCTTTGGGAGACGTTATTCAGGCATCTAAACAACATGACCAGTCCAACGAAGTTGATGCCGAAGAATCACTGCTTTGACACTGGTGATCTTTGCTTCTTCCAATACACTGGCATTAGTTTGCCTGTCTTCTCAAGTGATATGTAAATTTTTTTGAAGACACCATTGATGGAATCTTTCGAGGAGTTGGAGATGGCATTTATAAATGGTCCATGTTTCACAAGTATACAGTAAGGTTGGCAGTACAATAGCTTTGTAAACAAGCATTTTGTAAACAAGTGCATCCCTATGCGGTGCACTTCAGTCGGAAGAAAGCTGCACTCACAGAGCTTAGGTGATGGTGGATTTTAGTATGAAAGTCGGCCCTTGTGGAAACATGGGGTCTGCCCAGGTAGGAGAAGTGATCAACACTTTCCAACATTACACCATTGAGTTGGATTTGTGGCACTGCGGAGGGGTTGTTTTGTCCTTGTTGGTGCAACAAAACCTTGTTGGTTTTTTTGGATGTTGAGCGATAGGCTGATCACTTTTTGAAAGCTTCTGTGAATATATTTAGGATGGTTTGGAGGTCATCCTCTGAGTGTGCACACAATACATTGTCATCAGCATATTGAAGCTCTATGACGGAAGTTATGGTAACCTTACTCTTTTCTTTCAGCCTACTCAGATTAAAGAGCTTTCCATCTGTTCAATATATAATTTCTACTCCAGTGGGGGGTTTCCGTTCGACAAAGTGTAGGATCATGGTGATGAAAATAATAAATATGAGTTGAGATGATGACACAACCCCTGTTTAATACCTGATCCCACTATGAAAGGTTCACTTTGAGAGGCATTGTTGTCTGTGATTGCTGCTGTCATATTATTATGGAGGAGTCAAAGGATGTTCACAAATTTATCTGGGCAGCCAATTTTCAGAAGGACAGTCCGCAGGGCATTATGATTTACAGTGTCAAAGGCCTTAGTCAGGTTGAGCAGCCAGAAGTTCTTGCACCAATGGTGTTGAATACCATCCAGTCCTTTTCTTAAGGTGCCTCTGCCTGATTTGGGGTCTGCTCCCATATTATATCCCACCTTCTGGGTCCAACCCATTGCATCTTTCTAGTGATGAAGCTACAGGTGAGTCATTGCCATTATCTAAGATACAAGTGGTTATGGAACAGTTTCATGGAACACTATTGATATGCTGCTGATTAGATTTTATTTATTTTTTAAGGAGGCTGGCCCAGTATGTTTATGAAACCATAAAATTGGTCTGATTGGGAGGTATACATAATAAATGAGGATGAAGCTGATGCCAGCAAAATTGTCCACAGTTGACTGATACATAATTAGAGAAAGTGTCAGAGCAGAGTATGACTGACCCTCATCATGCATTTTAATTATGGTCTTTAATTGCCTTTTTGAATCCTGTAAAAACCAGTGGCCCACGTCTCTTTACCAGCCGCACTGATTGAGCCAGCATTTATCACCTGCAAAAGAGTAGAGGTCGCTTTGTCTTTTAGCAGAAGTTCCCAGAATATATTCATCCCTACCTATTAGACAACTAAAACTACAAAGCCTACAATGTGTTGTTTTTTGAAAGGAGCTCATTTGGATGACAGCATTCTTGGGGAATTTTCACCTGCTTAACAGAACAGCATGAAGAGAAAGTACAAAGGAAATATTTTTAATTCTTTGTTTTTGGAGATCTTGTGCTGAAAACTTAATAGCTGGTAAAGGCCATAATTAAAAGAGGACTCCAGTTGTTTTCTAGGCCCCTTCAAAGCCACAATTTTAATGGCTCCTGCACCCCCTTCCAGAGATCTGTTGTTGCAGATACTCAAGGGAGTTAATTCTGTGATGCTAAAGATGCAAGTTAAATTGTGACAATTCAAAAGGCCCCCTAGAGCACTATACATCCACGACAGAGGTAATCTAACATTCATTAGGCAAGAGGAAGGCAATAATTATTTCCTTTTTAAAAGAGGGGGGAATCAATGTATCCATATGGGTTAGATTACCTGCATCCAAAGGAAATGGAAGCTGTTCTTTCATTTCCTAGCAATTAAAATCTTTGTTGTCAATCTCCAATAATAGAGCTAGACTAAGATCAGAGAGCTGCCCAGACTACCTTTGCAAAGTCTGCCATTGGTGAAGATTTAGAATAAGTCCTGATTGTGTAAGGTGTTATATTTGCAATCATGTGAACACGAGCAAAAGCTCCCTGTAAACTTTATCTACTCAACACAGGGAAGGGTGGGAATACAGCAGATGGAGTTAAATGCATGGAGATATTAGGGGTGGACTTTCTGGAAAATCCCCACTTCCTGTTCACAGGTTCAAACGAATGCCAAGCAACATCTTAGGAAGGACTGTCCCACTAGAGTGGTGCATGCTCTAGTTATCTCACGCTTGGACTACTGCCATGCGCTCTACATGAGGCTACCTTTGAAGGTGACCCGGAAACTACTACTAATCCAGAATGCGGCAGCAAGATTGGTGACTGGGAGCGGCCACCAAGACCATATAACACCGGTCCTGAAAGACCTACATTGGCTCCCAGTATGTTCCGTAGTACAATTCAAAGTGTTGGTGCTGACCTTTAAAGCACTAAACAGCTTCAGCCCAGTATACGGTACCTGAAGGAGCGTCTCCACCCCCCATCATTCAACCTGGACACTGAGGTCCATCTCTGTGGGCCTTCTCTGGCGGTTCCCTCCCTGCGAGAAGTGAGGTTACAGGGAACCAGGCAGAGGGCCTTATTGGTTCCACTCACCCTGTGGAAGGCCTCCCATCAGATGTCAAGGAAATAAACAACTATCTTACTTTTAGAAGACATCTGAAGGCAGCCCTGTTTGGGGACAGTTTCTTTTAGAGTGCTCTAATATCAGCAGGAATTGCTCCCATGGGAGCAATCACAACAATCGTCTATGGAAATGATATTTTGAAAAAGTTATGGGTGAAGGTACCCCCCCCCCCAGTTAATGATTTGCTCTGAAATTTGTTTTGCTGTTTGAAAACAGGAGATGATAGTGAGCATTTAATTTATATAAAAGCAGTGATTCTAAGCCCAATATGCTCCATTGTAAGAAAAACAAAACAAATAAAGTGACATATGGAGCTGTATTCAACTAATCTTTACTCAGACCCACTGAAATTAATGGCCCTGAGTTCATTTCAGTGGCCATTAATTTCAGTGGATGGTATTCAATGATATTCCTACTCAGAGTACAACCACTGAAGATAATAGACATGATGAAAGGAGCAATGGGAAGTTGACATAAAATATAGGAGTGGAACTACTGAAGGCTGAGCTGGCCTAAACCTGCTAGATGCTGCTGCTGCTGCTGCTGCTGATGATGATGATATATTTGTACCATGCCCATCTGGCTGGGTTGCCCCAGCCAATCTGGGTGGCCTCCGGCATATATAAAAAAAAGTGTAGAGAGAAACAAGCCTTTAAAATAGAGTCTTTTTTTTACACTACACTTTTTGCTGGTGTAAGTTTCAATAGGTTTGCCAGATCACGTGATTGAGTTGAATGGAGTTAGGATCCAGTGTTTGTCTCTCCTGCCTAGTCTGGCCTCCACCACTCCCTAGGAAAGTCCTCTTTTCAGGGCATTCAAAATAACCCAGCTAAATTCAGAACTTACTGACTGAGTCAGATATCCACCACATCCTATCCTACTCATCCCAGTGGATGGTTAGGATTATGCCCTAATTTTGATTCATCCATTTCAATGGATCCACTCTGAGTCAGACTTAGCTGAACACAACCCAATGAATCTATTTTAAGAAACAGTTAGCTGGAACACTATAGAAATGCCGTGTGTTTAAAAGCTAAATCCATGGATGAGTTTACGCAGGGTGTATAAAAGTAGAGTATAATGGAAAATTAATTACAAAAAACCTTGAACTAAATGCCTCAGCTATGAAGCTATAAATTAAAGTTGTTAATAGTACACAGTGAGCGAAGGCTACCAAAACCTGTAAAACAAACAAAACGTTTTATTCTTATAATTATGGAGTTAAAAAATAGCTGCAGCTTGTTGTTCCTTAAACATGTGGTTTTAATTCCATGTTGTGTACCAATACAGAAACTGGGTAAAGCCCAAAATTAAGCAGCTTAAAGTCTCAGCGCTTTCAATGGAAGAGTGATGGTGAACATCACTTAATTTTCTGTTGATATCAATGAATGATGGTTGCCAGATAGATAGGTGTGCACGTATGTGGAAGAAGAATAAAATATTTAAGTTATTCTTTATCCTATCTAAGTATTCCACTATGTACTTTGTAATAACAGATAAAGGGCTGTTCCCCCCAGGGTTATTTAAACATGATCATGGTGATTGTGATCCCCTAATCTCAGCAGAGTCTTCAATGGGAAGAGTGGAATACATCAGATAGGTATCACACAAGCCAGGAGCTTCTTAATGTTGACCCCATGTTGAACTTTGTCCCAAGTGATTTGCCCTGAGTGATGGCCTTATCAGTATAGGCTTTGAAACCAGCCTTTGAAAAATATTTATTTAGTGCTGGTTCCGCCCCACCCCCCACACTTAAAGGCTTTATCACACTCTTGGGCTGAAGCTGTTTTTCAGCTGTTAATTATAACTAGTTAATCAGCATGGTGTATTGTTGGGCTGTTAATCGTTTTTAGGCTTTTTAAAAGAGTGCTTTCAATTAAACATGATATTATTTTATGTTTGTTTATGCAAGCTGCCTTTTGGGATTTTTAGTCCAAAAGGCAGCCTAGATATACTTAGTTAAATGAAGTAAGTTGGAGCATTTCAATCTGAGTGATGTGTGGGGCAGTAGCACAGATGATTCACCCCACGCCACCCCCAAAACCCACACACGGCACCCTCTCATTTCACTGCCTCATGCAGGCAAACCATCTGTGCTCCCCTAAATCCACCTCTGCTCTTCTGCAGATGAACATGGGTATATTCCCTGCAACAAACACTCTTTTGTGAGAAATTGGTGTCCGTAACAGTTGAGGAAATTTCTATCTCAAGGAAACCCATATGACAGACGTCCTTCTACTTGTTATGCCCTAACAAGCCCTCCGTCATTATAAACTTTAATAAGGGGGCCCAAACTTCAGAGCAGGTTGACAGAAATAAAGACGATCTTTTCTTTAGGACTTGAAGATTTTAATAATATTTGTAGACAAGGGCAGGGAAACGTCCAAGGTTCTCGAGATTGATGTGGGACAGCTTCAATACACCATTCTTCACTGTTGGAGGAGTCCAAGGGCAAATGTAAACTTTAAAGTCAATGAATTTCAGCTATTGCAACTCATACTACTTTGAAGTGTGTGGGCTTCAGAAGGCTAGCAGCAACATACATTGCCGCATCCAATTTGCCACTGAAAAACCAGGTGAGTGTTGTTTGTCTGGTTGTGCAGGACACGCTGCAGAAACAGATTACAGTGTTCCACACACTGTCTTGGCCACTGATTCCATTTTTATTGTGAAGTTTGGTCATGTATAATAATGTGTAAGCTGAGGAATCCATGCATCCCACCACAAGACTTAGGCCAAATTTGATATTCTCTCTCTCTCTCTCTCTCTCTCTCTCTCTCTCTCTCTCTCTCTCTCTCTCTCTCTCTCTCTTTTACATTTGATTAACAGATAATAACCAGTAACAGAAGTAAATAAAAGGAGGGGGATACGTTGAGGAAAGTACAGGTTCCAATTTATACAGCAGGCTTCATGAAAATTCCAAGTTACATTACAACCCATAAGGAGCTGAAAGATGACTGGAATAAAGCTAAAGGCATAACCCATGGCTGTAATTCAGGTGAGAGGAAAGGTTGACACTCCAGATGATACAAAACTATAATCCCTTGCTGCAATGCCTGAAAAAGGCTATAACCTTCTATGCATCAAATGAATTAAATTATCCTGTGTGTGTGTTTCTTCGTTTGCTTGAATTTGTGGCCCCCAGTTTGGGTATTTGATCATGAGCCGACATGATCAGGATTTTTAGAGCGAAACATCAAAAAAGGGTAAAATCCCACAATCCCTCTATTGACAAGTAACAGTGACTTTCCTGTGACACCTCCATTTCACAGGACAATTTGGAAGTTGTGGTGGCCAAACGCAACCACATGTGACTTTCTGGGACTCAGCATTCACTCCAACCAGCCGCCGAAAACCTTCCCTCAGCCAAACTCTTTCTCTCATAGAGAGGGAATTTCTCCAAATATCTCCCAACTTACACCCTTCTCTCCCAAATTGTCAGATATTTTGCATCTAGTATTTTCTCTATTTATGAAATATATGTATAGGAATCATACATGCTGGTTTTGTTTTGTTTGATTCTCATCAGTATTCGCCCAAAGAACGATGGTATTTGAAATGAAAGGTGGCTTCTCATACGTCTACCCCTAGATCTGCCTGTATCACTAGGCCAAACTTGGCATACTTGAAAACACCTGCTCTAGCTGCAAACAAGCTAATATTTTAACAGCTGCTCTGGCCTGATTTGGTTAGTTCAGCATATCTGTACAGCTGGAAGAAGGCCACCTTTCTGCACTGGTAATCACAGTTTCTGGCTGCTTTGACTGAGGGTCACACAACTATTAATTTGTCTCCTGTGATAAGGAGAAAAGAGGAAACTCAGTACTTTAATATTTTCTCCTTGTGAGTGAGTTCCCCTCCCCACCCTGAGATCTAGCATGCTAGATTGTAACAAGAATTTTATTTCCCTTTTACCCATTCTGCCTGCAACTTTGCAAAGCAACGCTCTCGCTTTCTTTTGCAATCCTATTGAAAGAAAAGAGAAAAATAAAATATAAACCTTGGCAGCTGACATTAACAATAATAATGTTTCATCAGGTAAAAGGTAAAAAGGTAAAGGACCAATGGAAGGTTAAGTCCAGTCAAAGGTGACTATGGGGTTACAGCGCTCGTCTTGCTTTCAGGCTGAGGGAGCCAGCATTTGTCCACAGAAAGCTTTCCGGGTCATGTAGCCAGCATGACTAAACCGCTTCTGGCACAACAGGACACCGTGATGGAAACCAGAGCGCACGGAAATGCCATTTACTTTCCTGCCACAGCGGTACCTATTTATCTACTTGGACTGGCTTGCTTTTGTACTGCTAGGCTAGCAGGAGCTGGAACAGAGCAACGGGAGCTCACCCCGTTGCGGAGAATTGAACCACCAACCTTCTGATTGACAAGCCCAAGAAGCTCAGTGCTTCGGACCACAGCGTCACCCATCCAAGATAGCTGGGATGACTGCAAGGTCAGGGCTACATGGATGCATTAGTGGGAGTGCAGGTTTGGTTCCACTGGTGGACCCACACAGTTACAACCTCACCACCACTCTGGCTTCCATCGTTGTGGTAAGTGACTGCAACATCACTGTCAGGAGGGGGAGGGGCACCACGGCACCACCTCAATATGCCTGCTAGGTTGACAGGAGCTGGGACAGAGCAACGAGAGCTCACTCCATCATGGGAAAGGTTGAACCGCCAACCTTCTGATCGGCAAGCCCAAGAGGCTCAGTGGTTTAGACCACAGCTCCACTCGTGTCCCAATAAGGTTCCATCAATCCTTATTTAAACATATAGATTGATATACACAGACCATATGGACCAGTCAAAAACCATTTCAGGGGTCTTTCCTGCTTGAGTCATCCTGACCTGCAGAGATTTCACTTCACTTCTAACAAGCCCCAAATCGCTTTAAGGTTTCAAATTGGGATTCGGGATGCTTTCAAATCTGATGCACCTCATTAGAAAAATCCACTAGCGTATATTAAGGTGGCAATTTATACATTGCCAAAAAAATGCACATAAAGGACACATAAAGAATGATCTCTTGATATTCTGGGGAAATCTTATCGGTTTGGCAGTTACCTGAGATATCACTATAAATGTCAGAAATAGTATGTGGAATGGATATGCCCTGTTTGAAGGAGACTAACAAGTCAAAAAGTATTTTCTCAATTGACTGTCAAATACTTGCCACATGTTTCAAGTGTTGATTAAGCATTTATGGAACTACTTCTTCAAAGAAGACCGCCTGTTGCCAATATCGCTGTCTTTTCAGCAGCAATTTAAGACTTTGTAACTAAAAAGAAATCCAGATTTGTTGACGTGTTGCTGTTTTAACATACTGTGATACATTATATCTTAGCTTTATTTTTCTATTTCATTTCAAATAACCCTGAAAGTGCAGCTAAATATACATTTTTCCAAACAACAACAACAACAACCAGTAACTGCAATTTAGGCCAATAGGATGGAAGAGAAGTTTTATTCAGTACATATTGAAGCAGAATCTATCAAATTCACACTTTCAAAAGTGAAATAAAACAAAACTATGCTTCGAAATTCTGACTTTTCCAAATGTTGTGGTGCAGCTCTCCAAGGAAAGAATATCCATGAATGTGCATACATTGGGGAAAGTGTGCATGGAAATGAATATATTAGTGAAAAGTGCATTTAAAAAGCATTATAGTAGGTAAAATTGTTTTTAAAATGCAATTTTAAGCAGGGGAATGGAGAATCCTCTCAGTTTGGTGGTGAGGGGGGGGGTGTAAGCCCTGGCCAGGTGATTTTTTTCTCTTTTCTTTTTTTTGCAAGGAATCTGAACAAGCGAGGGGTAGGGTTCTTTCTTGTGCTTCTCCCTTCCCTTATCTCTCTTCGCTTTCCTCCCTTCCTTCTTCCAGTGGCTGGCAAATGTAAGCTTCCAGCTGTACTCTCTGCAGAAAGAGCTCTGTGGATCAGAACCACCAACCACCAGTGTGGGTAAAGGGGAAAAGAGACGGCTTGCACTGTTGCATCCAAACAACGCTTCTTGCTGGAGAGGATCTCCTGCTGCCTTTCCCTTCCTCCCAAAAGGGAGGGAGACTACCATCAGCCATCTAGCACTGGAGAGAGTGGCCATGGGGCACAGGAGGCTCTGCCAATGTAAACAGCTTTGCAGAGTTCGTGATCCACCCGAGTCCTCCGCTGGCTCAGAGGGAGGTTGAGCTCAAAGTGTTCAGTCCCCTTCCCTTTTGCAAAGGTTTGCTTGGCGAAATGGAAGAGCATGTGTTGCCAAACCACCAGTGGGGACAAAACAACAACACTCAGACATTTGGGTAGGGTTGCCAAAGTGAAAAGATGTTGAGCTTTTCTTACAAAAATCCCTCCCCCCAAATTTGAAGTTTTTAGAGCTTTTAAAAAGGAAATTCACTGAAAATTAAACACTTCTGGGAATGGTTTCCATACATCTGGGTTTCCCGGACATTTTAGCCATTTCCAAAAATCCTGCCCAGACACTATTTGTGACAGATGAATCCTGGACATGTCTGGGGAAACCGGGACGTATGGCAGCCCTTGGAAGACTCCGCTTGGAGTATGACACTTTCGACAGCTTTGCTCGCAAGGATCATAGGAACGTACAAACCCACTCACCACGACAAGGTAATGATTCCATGAGTGAGATTTGGGACTGAACTACACAGCAGCAAACAAAAAGTTTTAAATGTGTTGTAAAGTGCAATATACACATGTGACACTAGTTGGTGACAGTGAGCTATGTAACATTCAATGTATTTTTCAAAACTTTTAAAAAAGTATTTTCACAGTGTTTTTTTATATGTGTGTGGATTTCACCTTGGAGAGGATCCCTAACTTGGGGAGAGAGAGAGAGAGAAGACCTGAAATACAGAACAAAATTGTATCGATACAAGTTGTAATATTTTATGTTGGAATACGGGACATTCCTGTATTATACAGGACAGGTGGCAACCCTAGGTGGAATGCAAATTTATTTAGAATAGAACAGAACAGAACAGAACAGAATAGAATAGAATATATTGTGACCTGGAGTTTTCCTAGTCTGAGAGGGAGATAAAAGTCTGGGCTGTAATTCAGAGCACAATTAGTTCACTGTGCTATCCAGCACAAAACTACTACTACTACTAGTACCACCAACAAAATCATTTGGTGAATACCAACAGCATCATGAACTTTAGTTCATTTCAATTAATTGTATATATTAATATGTGATTGATGCTTTGACCTATTAACCTTTAGATTTCCAGCCCATTCAAATGTGCCCCTTTCTAGAAAGATCATATCAACAGAGTTTTCACCATCTCAGGATGCGCCCCAAACTCCAGGGTAAATGCAGCCAATTAACTCAAACTGCCAAAAAGAGAGAGAAACACTCACACAGAAATATCTTCCATCTAGATGCTTTAAAAATTACAGTCTGTTCTGAAGAAACCCAAGTGCTTGCAAGTTCCCTGACCTCCATTATGTGCAAAGGTGAAAAAGTCCAGAGAAGAAAACAAATCTATAATCATAGCCAGAAACCTTATGTTTATTCATAAATGGCAGCACTTGGTGAATTCTCATTAACCGCACTCATTACTCATTAGGTGATGATCCCTGGGTCCTTAGGTTGAAGAGTGCTTTGAACTGTTTCTTCCCCTGTTTTTAATTAATCTTTGGGTGGGTAAATTCGGTAATTTCATTTAATGTGACTGGTTATGAAGCCAAGAAAGAAAGCAGGCTAGTTTAGGCAGTGAAAGTTTGTGCAGGCAATAAGAGCTGTTTGGAGAACCTGCAACGTGGAATGAAGTCTATGCTCACACACCAAGTTGATAGTCGCCACATCAGTCTCTGCATACCTGTGATGTGCCATGCTTAATGCAAACCAAGTAGACTGTCTTGAGACCTGTCAAGTACTTGATGAACCCCCTCTTTGTGTCAGGCTGAATGACAAAGAATAACGGGAGGCTCCAGCCAAGGAACCCCTAAGAAAGCCACTGAGGAAGAAGGATCAGACCCATGGGAGTAGTTGTGGGACACAGAAGACAGATCAGAAAATGAGGGAAGCTGGGAGGTGGAAGACACAGGAGGTTTGAGTGAACAAGAAGTGTCAGAGGCAGGGAGCCCACCAAGGACAGGACTGGATGCAAAGGAACATGCTTTGAGTTCAAGATCTGAAGGAGAGGACAGGGAGGAGCCAACACTGCAACAGCTTCACAGCAGCTGCCTGTTCCCTCTGCATTGAGCTCCCCTACCACTTTGACTCTGAGGTCACACAGAGCTTTACGCATAGCTGAATAGAAAGATAGAAAACCACAAGAGGGGGGAATTCTCCTCCCTGCTGGAGTTTGTGTCTTCATGGAAGATGTCTGGAATAGGAGGGCTCGGAGGAGAGAAGGGTACCCAGAGCCAGTCTTGGCAACGTCTTCACGGAGGGAGCAGTGTTGAGTGGTCTCTGTTGTATACTAATTTCCTAAATAAAATGGATAACTTTACTTCTAGTCTTCCTTCTGACCTGTTGATGAACCTGTTCCCCTGACACTTTTTGTTCTGGTTTGTTTGGCAGAACCAGCTAGGCAGCAACATCAGGAAGATCATTGAGCTTCTGGATTACTGAGAACACCAGAATTCACCCACCGAATTCATCCTATGAGAAGGCCACCATTCTGAGCGGTTGCTTTTTCCCATCCTCACTGCTGCCCATAGTGTGGCTGTCCACAAAGGCATGAAGGACAGGAGTGGCAGGAAACAATGGGCTGTTGGTTTATATAGAGATATAGCTAAATTTTTCTTTGTTTTATTTAACCACCAGCTCCGGTGGTACCCCTGTACCACTGAGAAAAAATGGTAGGATGGTGGTAGGCTGCTCAGAAAAGCTTGGAAGGCTGGTTCTGGCCTAGAGGTTGGTGGTTCCTCATCCTTGTCTTAGAAGATGCTCACTGTATCTAGCAGGCAGGACAGTATTTGTGCCACATGTTACAGCTGAACTGTCCCATTGCAGAATGACTGAAAATATAGCAAGGTGAAATAGACAGCAAAGCTGACACACATCTTTTATGGAAAATTACCAGGTCACCTCAAGATCCTGGTTCTTACTTTTAAACGTTGTCTTGGTTATTTACACCATAAGCTCCTCCTGGGCCACCCTCTTGTATACTTGTGCCCATGTAGTGGAAAATCCCTGAATCTTGAGCAGGGAGTGTCATGCTCTTTCAGTGCACAATAACCCACCTCACAAGATCATGCTGTCCCCACCAAGAAGCCCCAAGGCCAAGTGGCTGTGCATGGGCAGGGGCGTAGTAAGGGGGTGATGGGGGTGGGGCAACCTAGGTTCCACTCTGGGGAGGGTGACACTCAGTGCCCCCCGCGAGCGAGCAGCCAACCGCCGCCCGGTAAAACACCTCACTCGGCAGCTGGCTGCTCGCTCACTTGCTCAGCCGGCGCACACTTTGCTTCCTCCTGCTCGGGCAGAGGCAAGGGGCGGGCCAGGGCCTCTGAGGCTCCGCCCAGCAGGAAGCTTGGGCATATCTGCCGGGGGGGGAGTGCTGTGTACACGTGCGGGTGCTGGAGCGGTCTGCCGCCGGCAAACCGCTCCAGCGCCATGAGGGGACGGCAGCGAAGTCCTGTGCTCGTGACTGCCGCTCGGCTTAGGAGTTGCGGGGGGCGCCAAGTGCCTCCCCCCTCCAGGGTCCCAGAGGGTCCCGGCGCCGTCCTCGCGCGGCACTGGAGTGGTCCGCCACTGGTGGTACCGCACCATGCGCATGTGTGTAGTGCACATGCGTGCATGCTGACGTCACACATGCACGCTGCACAGCGATGCTCTGCCCCTGCACATGGGAGGGGGCTCCTGTCACCTTTATCAATATGCACAGTGCTATTTTTTCTAGGAAAAGGGGTGCCGGAACTCACCAAGAATGCCTTCCTTGTTCTCTTATAATGGCAACGGCGCCCACCTGAAAAGTGCTGGAACTCAGTTCTGCCGAGTTCCTGCTGAAAGAAAAAGCCCTGAATATTCAGATTGTGTACAGGTATGCATTTTTAAATAATTGCTACAAAAGCAGAACTGGGTTCATTCACTGAGTGCTCTTTCTTTTTAGAGAGTCAGTGTGGTGTAATGGTTAGAGTGTTGGACTATGACCTGGGAAAACATTATTTGAATCCTCACTCGTCCATGAAGCTCACTGGGTGCCCTTGGGCCAGACACTATATCTCAGAGTAACCTACTTGTTGTTAGGATGAAATGAGGAGGGGAGTGCCATGTACACCACATTGAACTCCTATCAGGAAAAAGGTGGTCTCTGAATGTTAAGAATGAACATTAGGGAAGGGAACATAGTTTCATAATCTGTGATTCACGTGTGCAAAGTCACACATAACGTTGTAGACTATTGACTAGGTAAAGGTAAAGGGTAAAGGGACCCCTGACCATTAGGTCCAGTCATGACCAACTCTGGGGTTGTGGTGCTCATCTCGCATTATTGGCCGAGGGAGCCGGCGTACAGCTTCCAGGTCATGTGGCCAGCATGACAAAGCCACTTCTGGCGAACCAGAGCAGCACATGGAAACGCCATTTACCTTCCCGCTGTAGCGGTTCCTATTTATCTACTTGCATTTTGACGTGCTTTCAAACTGCTAGGTTGGCAGGAGCTGGGACCAAGCAACGGGAGCTCACCCCGTCACAGGGATTCAAACCGCCGATCTGGGACCCAGGTGGCGCTGTGGTTAAACCACTGAGCCTAGGGCTTGCTGATCAGACTATTGACTAACTGAGTGCAAAATCCCAAACAAATACAGTAATAAATGCAGATCTTGAGTTGATCTGTGCTCTCCATTTCTTTTTCTTTTTTTGCATTCGACTGCAACACCCTGGAATCCAAAACCTAAACCATTCCTATCTGTTTTTAAATTTTTACAGCTGAGACCGCATTGTTCCTGTGAACAAAAGGGGGGAGAATGCATCTGTTCTAAACTGACATGCTAATGCCAAGTCCATCCTATGAGCCAACAATTTTGCCCTGTCCCCATCTGTAGGTAGATAGCATTGAGTTGAAAAATACAAAAGTCAATTTGTCATTCTTTCATTCAGTGAAAGGGCAAACCACTTATTCAAATCTCACTCCCTTTCCACCTTTTCAGAATATGTAATGTTGGAAGTTTGAAAGTGGCTCTGAGCTGAAATAAAATGGTTTTAATTAAACTAAAGGCAAGAATGGAAAAGGCAATTGTCTGTACTGCAGGGAAATAGGAAGATTTCCATCTTCTAAGACAGTAAATGCAAATGAATCACAAGCTAAATAAGGATGAAGCCTGCAGCTTTGCAATGCAAAAGCAGAGAACAATTCTTTCCTCCAAATTAGGCATTTTTTCTAGTTTTTCCCTTGTGATCAGTGTGTGTTCAGCTGCTTTTAAAATATGGTGTTTACGCTAATGAGAATTCTTACATTTAAAGTAATTTTAGCTCTTTTGCATGTTGAACTATGGTTGTCATTAGGCTTCATATAAAACGAGGCTAAATATATGTTTGTGCAAGAAACTCATTAATCTGATTGTGGTTCATCCACAAAGTTGTGGAGTACAACCCCAAATTAGACCTAGAAACATTCTTACAGGTTAGATGTTCAGAATTCTAGAGCTGAATTCTGATACAGTTGTATCTTGGCTTTCAAACGCCTTGGGAGTTGAATATTTTGGCTCCCGAACAATTGAAAACTGGAAGTGATTGTTCCAGTTTTCGAACGCTTTTCGGAACTCAAATGTCCAATGTGACTTCTGCGGCTTCCTATTGGCTGCAGGAGCTTCCTGTAGCCAGTCAGAAGCTGTGCCTTGGTTTCCGAAGGTTTTGGAAGTCAAATGGACATCTGGAACGGATTCCGCTCAACTTCCAAGGTACCACTGTATTCAGTAATATAGAATCATTAGGGATTCTCCACAGTTCACTCCAGAAACTGAGAAATATAATAATTGCAATAAGTCAATTATACAGTACATTAAATGTACAAAGTCCTTCCAGATGTTTAACATGCTTCCTCACTACAATCCTATGAACTAGCTCACTGTTTCTCTCTTAACATACAGGAAGACCAATATTTTTTATCATTTTTATTATTATATTTTTCTCTCCCTTTTCTTCCAAGAAACTCAGGGTGTTATGGGTCTCCCTTACCCAACATGTCCATGGTAATCCAGTGAGCTTCAATGAAAATTTAGATTTAAACCCAGGTCTAACTGGCCCTAGCTCAACACAATCACATATTGATTTTAAAGTTCTTGAAGACTACACAGCAGTTAGATGGACAGAGCCGTCCCTACCATTTGGTAGAGTGAGGTGGCAGCCTCAGGTGGCTGCCTTTTTATGCTGGGAAAAGCAATGTGGTGTTTTGAAGACAGGTGAGTGTGCCATATGGCTAGTCCCATGCCTCCTAAACTAGCCTGTTGTCCTCATGGGGTGGAAGACACTATCCCACTGTGTCTTCAAAATACTAAATTCATTCTGTGTTTGCTAAATTGTTCATGTTTGTTATTTGAAATTTACTGGCATAAAATTGCAGAGTTGGAAGGCACCATGAGGATCATGCAGTCCAACCCTCTGCAATCCAGGAATTTTTGGCCCACCCTGAGTCTTGAACGCACGACCTCATACACTACTGACTGAGCTATCTGTGAAGACATGTTCTTTCTAATGGATATTTGTGTTTCCAGCGTTCTCTGTTTTGATGTTTGGGGTCTTTGCTGTAATTTCCTTTGAGCACAGCTTGTTGGCAATAAGTGGCAAATGCACCAGGAAGTTTTAAAAGTTTGGACAGGGTATAACAAATAAAGTTGTTGTTGTTGTTGTTGTTGTTGTTGTTGTTGTTGTTGTTGTTGTTCAACTGCCCTGAGACCTCCAGGTATAGGGTGATATATAAATTCAACAAATAAAATAATAAATAAATAATAAATAAAACCAATCAAACTTAACCCCCTATATTTCTATAAACCAGTTAACACAATGTGCTGGTTGTCTCTTATTCACACCTGATGTTTCAGTGACTAAGCAATGAACATAAACAAATTATAATAGGAAAACAAAGTGGGATGAAAGGCATTTGCACTGTAGTGATGTTCCTTTAAAGTGTTGACTTGAGATGCCGACTTTTGAAGAAATCTGTTCTTATTTGGGTAAAGGTGAGGTTAGTGGAATTACTTTCAAACTGCCACTCCCATCATCTAAAACACTGCAAGATTGCACATCCAGACCACTACCCTATTACCTAACTTCATGGGGGGGAGGGAAAGGTTTACCGTTGCTCTATACTGAGACCGCCTCCCAGAAAAGTAAACACTGCCCTCCCCACGCTAAATGATCTAAAATAGTTTGTTTCTGTCATGGGCATTTTCAACACAACTTTTCAGACCTCGGAAATAGCTTTAAAAAAACAAACAAACAAAAAACCTCACATCATTTATAATGAGGTCCAACCCCCCCACCCCACAAAAGCACAAAAAGAATTCACAGCAAGGGGCTTGTCTGAACTTGTCTTTAAGTTATTCATTAGGGTAGTTATATGGCGAGATCATAATGTCTGCACTGTTGTTGTTTTTTCATAACTAACTTGCCAGGTCCAGAGAGAAGAGAAAAATACCCACAGGGAAGAAATTAGCACACGGAGTAAAATAGAAATAATAATGAACAATTTGTGGAGTGGTAGGCAACAAATGCATCAGGATTCTTTTCTCTTTACAATGCGGAGAATCCTCACTATTAATGAACTAACAAAATGAAGCAGACATTCTGTTCTGGTGCTCAAACAAACACTTTGTTTCAGATGTTTTAACCCAAGGGTAACACGCCTGAGTTTATCCCATTTTACCTTTGTAGCAACCCTTGAGTCTCAAGTTGGCAACTGACCAGAGAAGTAATAATAATAAAAAGACTGGGGGTTTTGAGCGTGTGGGTGTTTCAGTCTGCTTGCGAAAAAAGTAAGGCAGATGGCCTTATACCCGTACATCACCATCATCATCTTCATCTATGGTGTGCATCTTAGATAGCTTTTTCTGCTTCCCAATCAAAATGGCTAAACTCTGTCTCCAGATTCAACTCCAGATTCTGCCCAGTTACCATAAATTTATACTTCAAGGATTAGCAGCCCTGATTGAGCAAGATATTTGTTTCAGTTTGGATTTCAATGAAAACCTACGTAAGATTGCACAATACACAAGCACAGTTATCCTTCAAAATTTACATTTCTCTGAATATTGAAATGCAGTTCTCCTGCTAAGTCATGTGTACAAGGACTGCCTCTCTGCATATAAACCATCGCGGACTCTGGGTTCATCATCTGAGCCCCTCCTTCGTGTGCCTCCTCCACGTGAGGTCCAGAGGTTGACAACACGAGAACAAGCCTTCTCTGTAGTGGCTCTATTAAATCTGGGCAAACAGGTAAAATTCTATTAAAATGCATGTATTAGGGAGCATGCACACTCGAGTGATGATAAATTCTCATGAGGATTTTTTTAAAAAAAAACACTGATGCAGAAAGATAGAGAACTGAATTTAAGCATGGAAAAGTGAGAAACTGAGAGAAAACTGAGCATGATATATTTGCTCATCCTTTTATGGGAGCCTGTGACATAGTGGCTGGGTGTGGAACATGTTGCCAGGAGAGGAGAGCGGGGAAGTCCCAGGGTGCAAACAGGAACTTCCAATGGTGGAGTGCTGGCCCACCCATGAGGCAAGGTGAGGTGACTGCCTCGGGTGGCAGGATCCACAGGGTCAGAAGATCCTGGGGATGCATCAATCACTGTTGCTGCTATGGCTGAGTGGCAGCAATGGCTGTGGCATGCTCCTTGGAGGACCTCCACAATGCTGCCTCTGTGTCCACCTCTCAGCAAATAGGAGGCACTGCTGGTTTCCTCCCACCTCTAGTGAGGAAACGGCGGGCGCTGCCCTCTCCTGGGGTGTCCTGGGGTCTTCCGAGCTCTGCAGCCACTTGGCTTGATTCAGAACAGGCCCCTTTCTCCAGCCCCATGACAGTATTTGATTCATATATACAGTGGTACCTCGACTTACGAACGACTCAACAACCGAATTTTTCGACTTACGAATAGGGGTAATGACCGCGCGCTTACGAATGTCTCGACATCCGAAAGAAAACCATGGCGGTTTTATATTGGGATTTTTCGAATAACAATTTTTTAGATAGGGTTGCTTCGACTTACGAATTTTTCCGTTTTCTATGGGAAATCACGTTTCCAATGGCGTTTTTCAATTTACGAATTTTTCGACATACGAAGGTGCCTTCAGAACGGATTAAATTCATAAGTCAAGGCACCACTGTACAGTGGTACCTCTGGTTAAGAACTTAATTCGTTCCGGAGGTCTGTTCTTAATCTGAAACTGTTTTTAACCTGAGGTACCACTTTAGCTAATGGGGCCTCCTGCTGCCGCCCTGCCGCCAGTGCACGATTTTTGTTCTCATCCTGAGGTAAAGTTCTTAAATTGAGGTACTACTTCTGGGCTCGCGGAGTCTGTAAGCTGAAGTGTCTGTAACCCGAGGTGTCTGTAACCCGAGGTACCACTATATATATATAGGTAAAGAGACCCCTGACCATTAGGTCCAGTTGTGACCGACTCTGGGGTTGCGCGCTCATCTCGCATTATTGGCCGAGGGAGCCGGCGTATAGCTTCCAGGTCATGTGGCCAGCATGACAAAGCTGCTTCTGGCGAACCAGAGTAGCACACGGAAACGCTGTTTACCTTCCCGCTGTAGCGGTTCCTATTTATCTACTTGCATTTTTGACGTGCTTTCGAACTGCTAGGTTGGCAGGAGCTGGGACCGAGCAACGGGAGCTCACTCCGTCACAGGGTTTTGAAACCGCTGACCTTCTGATCAGCAAGCACTAGGCTCAGTGGTTTAACCCACAGTGCCACCTGCTGTTTTACAATTTAGAATACTCATTTAAACATCCTTAAAATACTCTTTTCTTTCCATGGTTCATTTTGCATATCATAAATCCCTGCATATTTTACATAAAATAAACCATTCAATATTCCATTATTATCACATCCATCAAAACTTATTTACACTGTTGAATTTATCTTAATGCTGCCAACGTTTTCAAGTGTACACAATTCCCCCCATATATTCAATAAACATTTTCCAATTTTCTCTCAACGTATGTTCTTCTTCTTGTCTTCTTCTATATGTTAAGTCCACAAGCTGCACATATTCCATCAGCTTAAGTTGCCATTCCTCTTTAGTTGGGACCTCGCTCATTTTCCATTTGATTCCCACTTCAACTATTGGGCAATGTTGATCTGATTCCCTGCCTTGTTCCCGGTGTAGATCTTAACTCACCCCCTTGTTCCCAATGTAGATCTTTATTTTCCCCTTGTTCCTAGTGTACATCTTCACTCACCCCTTCTTCCCTGGTGGGAGAAGAGGCATTTTTGTGGTTCGCCTTAGGTACCAAAATTTCTTGGGCTGGCCCTGCATCGGTGGAACACAGTGATCCAATGTTTGCTTCAGCTTCCTATTGACATCTGGGTTCAGTTTTGGTCAGGCATAGGCAAACTTGGCCCTCCAGCTGTTTTGGGACTACAACTCTCATCATCCCTGACCACTGGTCGTGTTAGCTAGGGATGATGGGAGTTGTAGTCCCAAAACCTCTGGAGGGCCGAGTTTGCCTATGTCTGATTTTGGTGATTACCTAAAATATATAATTAGCTGAGCCTGGCATATATGTATAAGTGACGATATCTACCTAATATTCCACCATGATTAAAATCCAGCTTTTAAGATTAGGGATAACAAGAGGGCTGCCGAGTGCATGCAGGGAAGTGTTATTGCTGTCTGGTCTTCAGGTGTAGAATTCTGTGAACTTCACTTGAGGCTTCTTGAGGAATTGTAGCATTCGGTTGGCCAAGGACAGGGTGAGACGGGGTGAGACGGGATTCATTCATTGTCTGTTACACTACCTGAGTCCTTGGGATTGTGTGGGCAATAAATAAATAAATAATCCTTAGGGTGGAGATACTTCAATAGATCAGAGGAAGATAGACACCAGCTCCTATATGCGCAATTCTTTTGCTAAGAAGCTGTATTCAGATACAGTACATTTATCAGTCAATAAAATGGAAGGTGAAATTTTACGCTGCCTGCAAATTGCTCTGCATCCAGTTAGATACGTTCCAAACTGAGAGCACGTTTGCGATAAGATAACAACTGCAGGGTGTGATGGGATGAAGGCACAAACAGTTGTAATAGCTTCCTGATTGCGAAAATAGAGCAAGTCTGAAAGATTATCTGTATCTACCATAGGCAACTTCTTGATTTCTGGCCTGTTCCCGCATTGAAATTCAGATGAAAAATTGCAAAGGGGCTTTCACTTGCCACGGACTAATAAGTACCATTACGTGAGGCAATTTCCAGTTTTGAAGTGTGGCTGCGTTCCCTGACACCACACAGAAGGAAACTCCAGCAGCTATACAGTGCCTGATGCTTATGGCATTAAATCCTTCGGCAAAGTGATGTGATGATAACTTTAACTGGTAACAGGCACCCTTTGCCACAGAGAGTTGATTGAAAGTCCTTCTTTTGTCTTTCGAGTCCTGCCACTTTAAAGAAGGTGGGCCTGTCTTTGCTATAAGCAACTGGCTGCTGTGTTGAATAGACTCCTTTGTAAAACACACACACACACACACACACACACACACACACACACACACACACACACAAATAGCTTCCCTGGTGCATTGCCTTCAATAAAGAGAAACATGGGTGGGGGGGGGGCAGGTAGGGAGAGATTTCTGTCAAGAAGAAAAGTCAGCTCAGACATTTGAAGGGGGAAACACTTTGCCTACTACCGCTTCTGTGAGGGACAAAAAATCGTAGGGAAGCCGAGCGAGGAACATCATTAGTGCACCTAGATCAAAGTTATGGTCTCCCCTGTCAGCACATACACTTTAGAAAGGTACGGCTTCCTAGGGGTATGTGAGAAACTTTTGACTGCTCCCTCATGTGCTCACAGAGTACAGATAATCATGTCTAGGCAAGCAGGTGGGTTCAGGATGAGGGGCAGAATTTGATGCGCATATTCAGGAATAGCTATGAAGGACTGGGTAGATTGGGGAGGGGAGGGGAAGGCAAGCAACCCATAAAGTTATACGAGCTCCTGTTTTTGTTGTGAAGTGGAATGAAAAGACAGCATGCCAGAAACTAGGGTACATAATAGAGCACATTATCGTGCCACTCAGAAGCAACACAAGCAGGAGTTGTTTGGGAATAATCTGATAATAATTTTCAAACTCTAGTGCCTTTGTAGAGTGGGTGGAAGAAAGGAAAGCTGGCACAGGGTGGGGGTGGGGGGAAATATAAGCACCACTGAACAAGAGGAGAACCCACAAGGAAAGCATAAAAGACAAGCCCCATGATATCTCTCTGGTGTGCCTGTCTATGCTGTAGTTTTGACTTTTCCCCTGAGCTGCAAAAGTTGTGCAGGCTTCTGCCCCCCCCCCCTACTTTTATTACTTGGAAGGTTGATAAGGAGGCAGCTGTGAAGTTTATGTGTAAAACGATAACAGCGGCTTTTCTATCTGTCTTCCTTTAATCTCCTGTTCTGACTTCTTTCCCTGCAAAGCCTGTCGACCTCTTCCCCCGTCCCAAGGACAACACAAAATGCCACTTTGAGTGGCCTCACAGTTTGGGGGCTTTAGGTTTTGCGCAGTTATCAGCAACTGCAAAGACCGAGTGGAGGTCCTACATTCGATCTGTGCTACTTTAGTCTGCTGGTGTCAGCCCACATGACTGAATAGTCCTCCACACAAAAATAGAAAAAAATAAAAAGGAAAGAAAGAGAAATGAAAACCTTCCACATAGAAACTAGATCTCAGGAGAAAGAGCTCTGGAGCCTAGACTTTTCATTGACATGCCGAGATTTTTATGTAGAAGGATGTGGGAAATGGGGTGGAAGCGAAATCACATGAACCCCTCTCCTTCCTATGCAGTCTGACAGATTATACCTTCATAAAAGACTTTTCAGTTCAGGAAGAATGAACACAGCAAGGGAGGCTGCATATTCATAGAATCATAGAGTTGGAAGAGACCACAAGGGCCACCCAGTCCAACCCCCTGCCAAGCAGGAATCACCATCAAAGCATTCTTGACATACACCTGTCAAGCCTCTGCTTAAAGACCTCCAAAGAAGGAGACTCCACCACACTCCTTGGTAGCAAATTCCACTGCCGAACAGCTCTTACTGTCAGGAAGTTATTCATAATGTTTAGGTGGAATCTTCTTTCTTGTAGTTTGAATCCATTGCTCCCTGCCCGCTTCTCTGGAGCAGCAGAAAACAACATTTCTCCCTCCTCTATATGGCATCCTTTTATATATTTGAACCTGGCTATCATATCACCCCTTAACCTTCTCTTCTCCAGGCTAAGCATACCCAGCTCCCTAAGCCGTTAGTCATAAGGCATCATTTCCAGGCCTTTGATCATTTCGGTTGCCCTCTTCTGGACATGTTCCAGTTTGTCAGTTGTTGTTTAGTCGTTTAGTCGTGTCCGACTCTTCGTGACCCCATGGACCATAGCACGCCAGTCACTCCTGTCTTGCACTGCCTCCCACAGTTTGGTCAAACTCATGTTCGTAGCTTCGAGAACACTGTCCAACCATCTTGTCCTCTGTCGTCCCCTTCTCCTAGTGCCCTCCATCTTTCCCAACATCAGGGTCTTTTCCAAGGATTCTTCTCTTCTCATGAGGTGGCCAAAGTATTGGAGCCTCAGCTTCAGGATCTGTCCTTCCAGTGAGCACTCAGGGCCGATTTCCTTCAGAATGGATAGGATTGATCTTCTTGCAGTCCATGGGACTCCCAAGAGTCTCCTCCAGCACCCTAATTCAAAAGCATTCTCAGGAATGGATACGGAAGACTAGCAACAGCCACGGTTTGCACGAATTAATTGTCATTTGCCCTCTAAAGCAAGTGGATACAACTATAAACAAAGAGCTTCAGTTACCTAATTAGCAAGCAACAAATGCATGTAATAAAACTTTAATTAGTAACTATGATATAATTTACTTTTGATGAACAACTGAACAACTTAATCTCCTTTCTCTATGTCCCTTTAAACCCCCTCAGTCCTCTTTCAGAGCTCTGCATTACACTTTGGGGAGGTTAGGGTTTATGAGTCCCATTCGTAAAATGAAGTTCTTGGAAGAGTTTTCCTGTTGATCATTTATTAGGAAAAGCAATGGGAATATTAGTCTCAGAAAAAAAATGCAGCTAAGTTCATCTATTTATTGTTATTAGAGAACTGCATGACAAAATTCAGAGAAGTGCCGTGTGTTTCAGTTGACTTTTGGGTCTAAGAAGTGTGAATTAAGGTGGGTTTAGACTGAAATGTGAGCTGAAGGGAATTTTTCCTCCATCTGAAATTAGAGTTCTTTTATCCTGAAATAATTTTTATTTGATTTTTGCAAGTATAGAGTTATAACAATAAAAATGTTGTTGTTGTTGTTTAGTCTTTTCCAGGAAGTCTTCTCTTCTCATGAGGTGGCCCAAGTATTGGAGCCTCAGCTTCAGGATCTGTCCTTCCAGTGAGCACTCAGGGCCGATTTCCTTCAGAATGGATAGGATTGATCTTCTTGCAGTCCATGGGACTCTCAAGAGTCTCCTCCAGCACCATAATTCAAAAGCATCAATTCTTCGGCGATCAGCCTTTTGCTGCTATTTTTTATATCACTTTAAAGGCTTTTATTTTAATTCACTGTAAGTGCCCCCCAGGGATGCTGAGTGGTCACAGAAAAATAAAGCAGTTAGATCAAAGAGTTGCTGTACTTTCAAAAAGCATATTTATAGGTGAAGAGGGAGAAGTATAATCCATGTCTGCCATATTTTTTTTTGGTGGGTAGAGAACCAAAAATGCCCACTATCCTAGTTTAATTAACATTGTGGTGGATTCTGGGCCCAGGCCTTTCTGAGCTTCATATATCAGCAGCAATTCATTGAATTTGGCTCAGAATACACACACACACACACACACACACACACACACACACACACTGGAGAGAGAGAGAGAGAGAGAGATTGTGGACTGGGAATAGAAGAATTCTGCTCAGGTGTGTTTCTTGGGAGATGACAGCAGACTGGCATGAGCTAAGGACAATGTAGATGGGCCTAGAATAATTATCACTTTTTCAGGGAATTAGTTTGCTAGATACTAAAGCATGCTTTAATATAACTGCAGCAATTATTCATGGATCATTCTGATTAGCAGCAAATCTGAAATGCCTCCAGGGGCCAACTTTTCTGCTACTTAAGCGGCATCTTCATTCTTCAAAGTGTATTGAATATGCTTTGCCATTCCAGCAGAGAGGTGCTCACTATTCATGTTTTCAGTCGTGGTTTCTGCAGAATTATATCCTTGCACTTAGGCTTGCATAATCATTGTCTGTGAAACACAACATGGCTTTTCAACTCTTCAAACCAAAGTTTTAGACATCAGGTTTCAAAGATCTTTCTTAACAAAGAAAGAAGAAGAAATACAGCTAAAGGGTGCTCTGAATATTAATTTGGACTTGGAAGCAATTTCATATTGGAATCGCTGCAACATGGGTGGTAGGAATGCATACTGGATATTTCTTGAGTGCTCCCATTATGTACAGAAAACCTCTCTTACGACTCCCTGAAATTCAAGTACTGACACTTCACATCATTTTCTTACAGCGACTCAGAAAAGCAGGTCAGTACAGGGCACTTCCCAGTATTCTGTCACACTCTAAAATGACCTAGAATGATAAACCTAGTTGCAGATATGCAGATGCAAAGGAAAAGTCACACACACAAAAATGTAGTCTAATGCATGTGTGCACTCACACATGCAAACTTGAGACACATAATAACATGCATCCTTTTTCTCATCACAAATACTTGATGTGCCGCAGGTGGTGGTCATGTGCCTTCATTATATCGTTTTGAGCACCTGGCTTTTTAAATAAAACACCTTTCTGCAATTATATCACAAAACAGTGTGAATTTCAAAGGACAGCTGCATTTCACTGCATATATTGTATTAAGAACTTCGAATTAGGATTAGGCAAAAGGGAATATCTCCTCCATCCCTACATGTCGCCACAGCAAAGCGATGGTGAATATATTAACACACAAATAAACATCTCCCTGTGAACTGTTTTCCAAAATAAAGACAGAAAGAAGTGACTGAATGTGTTGCGAATGATTCCCTAGGGAAAAAAAATTGTACCATCCCTGCTCCTTTATCTCTGCCAAACGTCACCTCCTCTACTCACATGGAAGTCTACTAATTTATTGTTGTCTAAGGATCTGGAGCACAATCTGTACGATGCACTATATTTTCCCATAGCCACGGAATTAAATCTATCAGATTCAATTATATGACTGACAGGAGACGTTCCCAAAGATGCTTAAATGCATCACAATAGTCAATAAACCTATACTCTGAATACAATAGGTGCAAAATGCTTTTGTGGGCATCTTTTGTTTCCAAAACAATGCCATGATTGTGTAATTCAGCTAAAGGGCCTTGAGGGAATTTGAGTGTAATCAAATATGACAGAACAAATAGAACAGCAAATGCACTGGCAAAGGTCCACATCGCTGAAGGTGTTCGTGCCTTGATATTTAACAATATCCTTCTCTTTCTCACATTAAGGCTACTCAAGCATCACATGCAGCTATGCAGACCAGTGCTATTTTTGCCTTATCCCAAGAGTTTCTTAAGACGGAACCTGGAAACCAGTAGCAGGTCGCTCTGAAGCAAGTTAATTTTAGACTCTTACAAGGGCCCCCTCCCTAGCTGGTAATGTGCAGGACTTTGCTATCTTCAAAATGGCAAACCAGCCCCATGATATTTGCGGGCACCTCTTGTTCATTTTGTTGAGTGGCCATAGATGTCTCTCCCAAAGTCCTGCCCTAACAGCACCACTGATAATGGGGATGGTGCTATCATTAGCCTATGTTAGAGACAATATTCTCTTTCATGCACTACAATTCTGTATCCATTTACCTAGCAACACTTCTCACTGAACTTAAATGTGACTTACTTTGAAGGAGATGTGAAACTGTAATTTATGTATTCAGATTCAGTTAGTTATTTGCAAAACAGCAGGAACAAAAATAAAATAAAATGCAGGTCATTAATTTCATAATGGATGTTCTAGTTGAGATTCCTGCATTACAGGGGGTTGGACTAGATGTCCTCAAAGTCCCTTCCAACTCTACAATACTACAATTCTGTGATTTATTGTAAGAGTGAGAATTGGCTTGCATTTGATTATAGATGGCTTGATCATAACGCTTTGCAGAAATATGGTTTTAAGAAAGCATATTTAAACATTTATGGTACACCTAGTGAAGTGGATATAATATGTGTTCATAAAGGTGGTTCTAATATAGAGAGATCAAAGCATTTTAGCACTGCCACTTTTCTACAGTTACACCTACCATTCATGGAAAGCATTCAGTCTGAAATTACAGTCATAGCTTCCAGTGCTGTGCATTTACTGTTTTCACTGGAAAAAAATGGCACCCACTGTGCTCTGTGAATGTTGAGAATCAAAATGTTAATTAGCTTTCATGCCATTGAGCTTTTATAGATCTTACACTATACATGGAAATTTTCTTCAAGCTGATATTAAAGTTGACACCAATATTGTTGCATGCTACTCAACCCATGAGCAGTGCATGATTCCATGGGTCTAATTCCTCTCTCAGGATTCATGTTTTCTTTGGACACTGTGGCGTCTTTAATATATATGTTTTATTTACACATATATACAACTGGAGCCTATGATGGAAGGGTTCAAAACTTAAAACTCCTAGAGGGTCTTTTCTCTCTGAATGTTGTTGGCTAATAGACTGACATTTTTCCTCGATCATGCCACAACCAACTGAAATTGTAAAACTCCCTCCTTAGAGAAACTATGGCTTTGTCTTCAGACTAATGATCTCAGAGCTCAGGGAGGTGTAATATCTATTTGCCAACTGGCAAAGAGTCTTTGCTTTGTCAATCGGTTTCTTATGGCTCTGCACCTTCTCTTTGTCCTCTTTTAATGGTTCATCCACTACTTGCATGCATCGCTTCTACTTCTCAAACCAGTTGTGAGAGTGCTTCTTCTTCTTTGGCAATCACTCGTAGCCGAGTAAGATTGTCTTCCATGACCACAGTCTTAACAGTGAGTCCTTAAGTGACTGTGGAGGCCAATTCTGGATCCACATGTCCTTCCACAATGGGAGCAATGGTTGCCAGGTGGGGGTTCATCATGGTGAAAGTTTGCCAAATGTGCCTCCCTCTTAGCATGTGTCTCCCTTTCGTCCCGAGTTCGAGCATCTTCAAAATCCATGACACCTTTGCTAAAGGCTGTTCTCCAATTGGAATGCTCGCAGGCCAGTGTTTCCCATGTGTTGGTATTTATACTACATTTTTAAAAAAGATTTGTCTTCAGAGAGTCTTTAAACCAGGCACCCCCAAACTTCGGCCCTCCAGATGTTTTGGACTACAATTCCCATCATCCCAACCACTGGTCCTGTTAGCTAGGGATCATGGGAGTTGTAGGCCAAAACATCTGGAGTTCCGCAGTTTGGGGGTGCCTGTTTTAAACCTCTTTTGTTTGACCACCAGCATTATGCTTTCCATTTTTAAGTTTCGAATAGATTAGTTGCTTTGGAAGACGATAATCAGGCATCCAAACAACATGACCAGTCCAACAAAGTTGATGTTGAAGAATCATTGCTACAACACTGGTGATCTTTGCTTCTTCCAGTACATTGCCATTAGTTCACCTGTCTTCTCAAGTGATACTTTTTTTTTTTTTTTGGAGACACTGTTGATGGAATCTTTCTATGGACTGCTTCTACTTCTCAAACCAGTAGTGAGAGTGCAGAGTAAATGGAACCGTGTATACAGAATCAGTGTGAGTGACTGAGTTTGCTAAATGAAAGCTATCTGTGTGTTCAGATCTGTGACACTGGGCTAACACCGATTGTATCTACTTTAAAAATTCATTTCAGTCACAGAAATGCATATCCTAAGGACACAGTGCTAAGATATTTGGTGTCCAACCATGTAGTCCATAAATAGTGGTCGAGATGGAGGTGCTTTGTATTGAATCATTTGGACATCTAGCCCAGTAGTGCCAGCTGTGACTGTGGCTTTTCATGTTCTTTCCAAGCCTATCTTAATAATAGACTTTATATCCACTTTTGGCAACCTGGTGCCCGTTCAGCACCATATGAACCACCCATCATGTCTGAAATTCAGGGGTGATGGGAGTTGTGTTGCAAAACATCTAGACAGCCACAACTTTCCTATCTCTCCGCCGTAGGGCCTTGTGAATAAAAAACTTGTGCTCTACCACTGAGTTATGGGCCATCTGCATAATCCACTACCTTGTGGACATATGGGCCTGCAACTGCCCATTAGCTGTGGAGCTTTCCCCTTCCAAGAATAACAATGGAAGAGCCTTGCTTGCACTCTAAAATGGTGTCGTTCACAAGTCAAAAACATGCACCTGCAGACAGGAAAAGCACCAAGCTGTAAATCCTTATGTTTGTTGTTAATATTATTTCAATATTATTCTAGAATAGCTAAGAGCGAGGGAAGCTGAAGCCATGAAATCATCATTGGCGGTTTATCATGCAAAATATAACATAACATGGCACTTGAGGCAAATTGTGCCTCTACAACAATCTTTTATTCCAATCAACAGTAGCACTTAACATATTTTGTGACAAAGAATACAACTTGCAATCATGCAAATGAGATTTCTGAGGCAAATTAAGGGGTGCGGGTGTTGTGTGGAATGATGATGAACTTTGGAGGCAACATATTGACATCAGAGTAACCTGTCAGTCTAATCTGAATCAAGGGAACCTGTGCTTGCAGATGTTGTTGGACTTCAATTCCTATCAGGTCCTTCCAGCATAGCATAGTCAATGGTCTTGGGTGATGGGAGTTGCAGCCTGTCAACATCTGGAAGGCCACAAGTTTCTCACCTTAATAGATTACAAAAGAATTTCAATTCTAAAAGGTGGAATGAGTTAGGCTGGTAGATCCTGGCTTGAATACCAGGTGAGTCATGGACTCAAAGCCTCACCACTAGTTCAGTGCTAAGCACCTGTGGAAAGTTGTGGTCCTGACTACCCAGATTCCCTCGACAAGGTGGGCTGTTGCTACCTCACATAATGTGTTGGTTGACAGGTGAGCAACAGGTAACGAAGATTCCGGTTCTCTGATGGCATTAGGAAAGCCACCTGCAATATAGAGATGATAATACAGCTCTGTTTTAAAGTTCACTGAGGGAGAAAAATGTGAAAATATAGTGGATCTCCTTCATATCTGTGATCAGAAACTTTCGGCATATTGAGGTGGTGCCATGCTGCCACCACCACCACCCCAACAGTGGTGTTGCAGCCACTTATCACAACAATGGAAGACAGAGTGTTGGTGAAGTTGGAACTGTGTGGCTGCTCCTGTGGAATCAAACCTGCACATCCACTAATGCATCCATGTAGCTCTGACCTCACAGTCATCTTACCCATCTTGGATGGGTGGCACTGTGGTCTAAACTACTGAGCCTCTTGGGCTTGCCATTCAGAAGGTCGGCGGTTCAAATCCCCATGATGGGGTGAGCTCTCATTGCTCTGTCCCAGCTCCTGCCAAACTAGCAGTTTGAAAGCACACCAGTGCAAGTAGATAAATAGGTACTGCTGCAGCAGGAAGGTAAATGGTGTTTCCATGCATTCTGGTTTCCATCACAGTCCTCCATGTAGTAGTTTAGTCATGCTGGCCACATGACCCAGAAAGCTGTCTGCAGACAAATGCCAGCTCCCTCAGCCTAAAAGCGAGATGAGCATCACACCCCATAGTCACCTTTGACTGGACTTAACCCTCCAGGGGTCCTTTACCTTTTACCATCTTGGTAAGTGGTTTGATGGGAAACATCACATTGTGGCAGTATCCAAGCCTGTTGGGAAGCATGAGATGAATTTATCATGCCTCAAGCAGTTCCCCCAGCAGTTTTCATAATGATCCTACAATCTATATTAGCATGACCACCTCTGGACTATAGATGGGGAGTTGAGAGATGGCAGATTTCCTAAGACGTCCTGAAATCCATCACTTCCCCCAATCTTCACCATTGTCCTCAGTGAAACTGGAAAGAGGGCAGCACAGAGGTTGTGGGTGGGTGGGTTTGGACAACAAGCAATTTCAAACCAGATCAACATGTTAGAAAGATATGGATCTGTTTTGAAATGGGCTGGGATGTTTCGTCCATGAACCTCATCATTGCCCCTACAAATGTCCCCACATCACTAATTAAAACATCTATCTAAGCAAAATTGCTATTGGTTATAGAACCTATGAAATAAGGAGAAATTGTAACATTGCTTGGAGGTACCCAGTGAACAGTCATTAGGATGGGCCACAGCAACTACTGTGCCAGAGTAAAATGAGACTGAAAGATAATATTCTAGTGTTAGAGGTGAATTGCAAATAGATTGTCATCAGGTAGCTCATCAAAAGGTCAACCTGGAGCATGGGTATCACAAGTGGCACGTGAAGTCAGAGTTCATCAATATCAGAACTGCACCAGTGCCTGCGCTGCTGCTAATTCATGCCCCCTGACTCATTAGAGTATTGGCAGAATTACCTCCAAGTTCCTAGGAATGACATATGTACTCTAAATGGCACTAGAACTGAGATGCCAAAAAAGGCAGTCCAGCAAAAAGTAAACAAGGGCCTTGGATGGGCACTTATTTGGAAAGAGATGTTTGGCTTGCTGATCAGTTTACTTTTCAAGAGTAAACAGCCGCAACCCACCAGAAAGCTAGGTGCACTTGATGCCACTGATTTCAGTGAGCTTGAGTACACTCAACTTTCCCTTGGAGCGTGGCCACAATCTCTGATGCTTCTACGTCAAGCTTTGTAAGCTGAAAAAAGCTGAGGACTGGCTGTTATTCATGCTATATGCAATAGCACTCAGTCAGGAGGATGGAAGATGAAACATGACCCTTTCGAAATTCCCAAGGAATTTTTCATTATAGGGGATCAATCTTGCTAGCTGTGGGATAAGGCCTAAGGTGTCATGTTGGGTGACTGGGTGCCATGTTTGCTTGTCAGTAACACTGCTGTAGCCTCATGATTCAGCAGGTAGCAAGTAAGGAGAACCATAGGAAATAGGTTGATTTTTCTTTTCTTTTACCCATTAAGTGTTTATTACATTTTGGAACACAATTCAAACAATAACAAGGGAACCCCTTCCACTGACCTTGTCTCGTAATATTTTAAAAGAGCTGCATCAAAGGCAGTGCACGCAGAAAGGCTGATAGTTAGTGATATGAAAAATTCAAGCGGAAACTTGTAAAATGAACCAAGAAATAAGAACACAATTCTAGAGATCACAGACTTGGTATTGGAATGAGTATTTATGCCCGCCTCACCGACCCACCACCTCCTTCAACAGCAAGAATATAATTAGAGCTGAGTAAAAACAATCTTATTTAAATTCTTTTCTTTTCTTTCATTATTATTATTTGCTTGTGTTCACTGTTGTTGAAAAGCACCCTCCAAGATGTGATTAGTATCTAAGACACGGACAAAAATGAGAGAGAGGTGCCTGATTTTCGTGTAATTTGCTTACCTGTTAGATGAAAAGCTCTCATCAAACATGCAAATTTCCTCATGAAAAGCAAAACTCTTGAAAAAAAATCAACCCCATCTTAGATGCAACAGGCCAAAGCAACACCTCTACTCCCCCCCCCCCCCAGAGATTTACAGGACTTGGACTAGAAGAGTGTCAGATGGAATTCATAATCTAAGGATCATGTTCTGCTTTGGCCTTTCAACACTTTGAAGATCAAGATAAAGTTCATACTAATAGGAGCAGTAGTTTTGTTACCACTTAATGGTACACACGTACGCCAAACGAACACACATTGTTATTTTTAACCTAGAGAAGGGGCTGTCATCCTTTTGAGGTCCTTGGGAACATTTGCAAACTTGAAAACTGCCATTGGCATCCCACAACTAAGCACACATCACAACCACTATACTACCATCTACAGTAGAAAGCTTTTTTCCAAGCTGAATTTCAGTAGAGGGAGGGAATGCAGGACACCAAGGAAGGCCTGGGAAGTGGAGAGAAGGGACACCATGGGTGCTAGGGAAGGCCTCAGTGGGCACCCTGAAACATACCTGCCAAGTTGCTGTCAGAGAAATAAGGGACCGGGCCGGAAATAGCAGACCGGAAGTAGCGCTGCTGCCATTTTGGAACTGGGCGGAGCATGCTCAGAAGTGACTTTTGATGCTGCTTTGCCTAGTTTCAAAATGGCCACCATGCCAGAAGTCGCACTGCAGCCATTTTGGAACTGGGCAGAGCAGCATCAAAAGTCGATTCTGAGCATGCTCCGCCCAGTTCCAAAATGGCCACCACGCCAGAATAAACCGGAAAAAAACAAAAAAATCCTTTTTTTCAGCTAGGAACAGCTGGAAAAATGGGGATTTCCCAGGGAAAACGGGAGACTTATCAGCTATGCCCTGAAGGCACCCCATTGGTGACTCCTTGAACCAGAGTCATGGTGCACCACAGCAACAAATGTTGTTACCAGGAGGAGGAAGGAACCTTGAGAAAACAAGCCAGAATTTGAGCAACTGAATATGCAGTTTAGTACAAAAATAGATTAAGAATTCAGATCACATCATTTGGTTAATTCTATGGATGATCCAGATGTGGAGTGCCAAGAGAAATGGAGCATGGAGGAGCAATCTACACATCTAATCCTATTGAAATAACAAATAGTGTGGGAGGAGCAGCTGGAAAGGGGAGATTTATGCCACATAGTGAGATGAGAGGGCAAAGACACCACAGAGACATGCAGAGAGTTAAATTGGGTTACAGAAAGGTGTCAAATGCAAGTTGTTTCTCATCTCTCAGGCTTAGGCAGAGCAGCAGCTTTGCTGGTTAATGGAATGGGAATCTAGGGCAACGTTACGCCAGCCTAACTTGCAACAGCTTGCTTTGTGGCAGCTTCTTGGGCATAGGATTGCTTCCTTGGACTCTGTTGCCTGATGGATAATAATAATAATAATAATAATAATAATAATAATAATAATAATAATAATATATTACTTATGCCCCGCCCATCTGGCTGGGTTTCCCCAGCCACTCTGGGCGGCTTCCAACAGAAAAATAAAATAAAATACAATCATACCTCGTTTTAAGTACCCCTCGGTTTGAGTATTTTCAGTTTAAGTACTCCGTGGACCTGTCTGGAATGGATTAATCCACTTTCCATTACTTTCAATGGGAAAGTTCGCTTCAGGATAAGTAGGGGCGGGGACGATTAAGCCAAATGCATTATGCAGTTGCTGAATGCCTGTCATTTCAGAAAAGTTAATAGGTCAGGTAGCAACAGCCTAGCATAATGGTTGCACTTTTGACAGATTTGTGGGAACTACTTCACAACATTTACTTAGTATCCTTCCCTCATGATTCCCCCCCCAATTAATTAATTAATTAATTGAAATGAGCTCAGGCAGCACCAGTGTGTCCTCCAACAGGGATAGCCAAGGTGGGGCCCTCCAGATGTTGTGGACTACAATTCCCAGCAAGCATGGGCTAAGGATTAAGGGAGTTACAGTCCACAACATCTGAAGAGTGCTATTTCACATACCCTTGCATTACCATGAAGGTGGCCATATCAAACAAGGGCCATGATCCAGCCAAGAAGTAGCACTTCCGAGGCTCCAATTCAGTGTATTTGCTTGGGAGACACACTGCAACACAAAACATGTTTACTCAGGGGTAAATTATGTGGAGAAGGGGACTTAATCCCTAGGAACTGGGTTTAGGATCCCCCCCAATCTCTCTGTTCTTTTCCCCCTCCTCTTTTTCTTTTCTTGTTCTCTTTATTTCTCTCCTCTCTTTTTTTGTCTTTTTGATTCTATTTTTCTCTAGAAGCTATTTTAGTGCATTATGAAAAGGAACTGTGTTTAGGATTTCAGCCTGGAGTCCCATGGAGTTCAGTGGAACCTACCTTGAGTGAACATATATTTACTATGGGATGGATAATCCTGAATTGGGCCACTCCATGTTGCAGTATTTTGTTGTGGGCCTCACTTGTTAGTTTGTTTTAAATTAACTTGAACAATGCAACACAAACCTCAGCATGTTGTTCACAGGATATTGGATTCTGGCCAGTATCATCAAACCAATATTTGCTCATTGGCAATCCAGTGCCAGAAGTGTTTATGATAATATATTAAATTATGACAATGATACTTTGTTTGGTGCCTTTGTTTACCCTTCCGGTCTCTCGAGCTGATGTTCATGATCATCAGACAAAGCTACGGTTGCCCTTTTTGTGTGTGTGTCAACACTGAAAGAGTGCAAAGCTGTATAATTAATATAAAACCAAATAAAGTGGAGAGGGGAGAAATGTTATCCACTCTGCTGCTTGGGAAGAAATTATACCCTAATAAATGAATTCCTTGTTGATCCAATTTGTATTGCTGGTGAACTGTTGAGGTTCTACACAAAGGTTAATTTTCACATCAGTTCTCTGTGACGTTCTCTTTATTTATTTTTCACAGAATGTTCTCATTCCTCCCGCCCCACCATATTCTAAATGTCAAGACGTTGTGCGTTTCCTGTGTTCGGCTCTGGCATTACTTCCCAAAACAGATGACATTAAAAGTCAGTGATGCCATGAATTTTCTAATTAAAATGAAATAATAAGAATCTAGTTAAAAACTGGCTGTGCAGCTGGACTCATTCACATAACATGTAAACATAGGTGGTTATGAATAGTACATTGAAAATGATTATGCATATTATTATTATTATTACCCATGAGGCCCCAAAGGCCCCAAAGACCTGGTATATCCGGATGTGGCAGCCCCTCCCCTGGGAAATTCCTCTGGTTACATATCGGAGGTGCCAAATCTCTTATCTTTTTGGCACCTATTTAAACATATTCCCTTTTCAACAAGCCTTTTAAGTAGAGATTTCCACCTCAATCTACACCTATATTGGATTTGAAATTGTATTTGAAATAGAATAATATATGTTGTTGTTTAGTCGTTTAGTCGGGTCCAACTCTTCATGATGCCATGGACCAGAGCACGCCAGGCACTCCTGTCTTCCACTGCAGTTTGGTCAAACTCACATTAGTAGCTTCGAGAACACTGTCCAACTATCTCGTCCTCTGTCGTCCCCTTCTCCTAGTGCCCTCAAACTTTCCCAACATCAGGGTCTTTTCCAGGGAGTCTTCTCTTCTCAAGAGATGGCTAAAGTATTGGAGCTTCAACTTCAGGATCTGTCCTTCCAGTGAGCATCAGGGCTGATTTCCTTAAAAATGGATAGGTTTGATCTTCCTGCAGTCCATGGGACTCTCAAGAGTCTCCTCCAGCACCATAATTCAAAAGCATCAATTCTTCGGCAATCAGTCTTTGCCGTAAAACAAGCTGTTGCAATCCAGCTCTCACTTCCATACATCACTACTGGGAAAATCATAGCTTTAACTATACGGACCTAATATATAGGTGTCCTCAAAATGCATGTCCTAGTCAGGCACATGTTGTAAATATGTGTAAATAAACTACATTTCATAAACACACTGCAGTGTCTACTGGGCCTATTTTTCCAGAAGGAAACGCAACTCTGGGTAAGTGCCTGAATTCCCCTGGAATCTTGCTATCGCTTAGCAGAGATTGGAGGTGGCATGTAATAATATCATGGGAGGGTTGGGATTGCATTGTGTGTCCAACTGTCTTTCTCCTTTTACTTCTGGATGATTTCCTATACAGGTTTATACAGGAGTTTCTATAGAGACACCTGAAGGCAATAATGGGCTGATTAAAGTTAACAAACTTGAACTTGATCAAGCCAAGACACTGGTGTGTATGTGCACACATGTGCTTATGCAGAAGCTCATGTTAGGAGTCCAACTGGCTGGGACCTGGGTGATTTGACTGTCCTAGACGGGATCACACACCTCCATACGCTTCCCAGGTTGGTTATCTGCTGTCCATTAGGACATTTGCTAAAACATTGTGGTTTACAAGGCATTGGGGATGCTAGGCTATACATTA
Organism: Zootoca vivipara; assembly: GCF_965207765.1. Lineage (NCBI taxonomy): Eukaryota > Metazoa > Chordata > Lepidosauria > Squamata > Lacertidae > Zootoca > Zootoca vivipara. Next base: position 19,567,450 of record NC_142591.1, on the reverse strand, counting down.
TAATCACTGTACTGCTGCTGCAACTTAGTACGTTTATTCACATGGAGATCCTGTATATGTCGACTCTGAGGTCAACTCAATTGAATTCAGTGGTATTTACTTCCAGCTGACATTGCATAGACCTAAAGCTTTTCATAAGATGTTGGACTAATGAATTTTGCGGGGTTGATTTTTTTTTACTTATTTTGATAAGTAAACATGTTTTTGTATGGCATTTGGGAACTTATAAATTAAGTAAATGCCTCAATGTCATCAGGTAATTGATGAGCTACTCACTAATAGTATATCTGAGCCAGTGTGGTGTAGTGGTTAAGAGCAGTAGACTCATAATCTGGGGAACTGGGTTCGCATCTCCGCTCCTCCACATGCAGCTGCTGGGTGACCTTGGGCTAGTCACACTTCTCTGAAGTCTCTCAGCCCCACCCACCTCACAGGGCGTCTGTTGTGGGGGAGGAGGGGAAAGGAGATTGTTAGCCGCTTTGAGACTCCTTAGGGTAGTGATAAAGCGGGATATCAAATCCAAACTCTTCTTCTTCTTCTTCTTCTTAGAAATCTGGATTGTTTTATTCTGGAAAGAGAAGATTTATAAAGCCTTTTTCTGTATATGTTTTACTATATGCACAAACACACAAACCCCTTTGTGTTTCTGCCTGGCTGCAGTTAACCAAAGGTAAAGGTAAAGGACCCCTGGATGGTTAAGTCCAGTCAAAGGCAATTATGGGGTTGTGAGACTCATCTTGCTTTCAGGCCAAGGGAGCCGGCATTTGTTCACAGACAGCTTTCCGGGTCATGTAGCCAGCATGACTAAACTGCTACTGGACCGTGAAGGAAGCCAGAGTGCATGGAATGCTGTCTAGCTTCCCACCGCAGCAGTACCTATTTATCTATGTGGTGTGCTTTCGAACTGCTAGGCTGACAGGAGCTGGGACAGAGCAACAGGAGCTCACCCCATTTCATGGATTCGAACCACTGACTTTCCGATCAGCAAGCCCAAGAGGCTCAGTGGTTTAGACCACAGCGCCACCCGCTCCCATACCAAAAGACACTGGAAACAATCACACCATTGTTCTCTTCCATGTTGTTGGATGGCGCTAGTCCAGTTTTCCATCTCCAAGTCACAATCCTGAATGGACAGGCTTACAAGGAGTTAAAGTGTTCCCGGTGCTTTGTATTTTAAATTACTTTTGGGGGGAAAAGTAATATCCATATCGTACCTTGAAGGAAGACCTAAGCTGTAAACTTTAACTGCAGCCTGAGTTGGCAATCATTTCACAGGGACAAGACACTGCAATGGAAATTGCTCTATAAATAAGATCCCTTACAGAAGAATTAAAATGGAATTCATATTATTGATGTTCACTAGCAGCCATAAAAAACACAAAAGACAGCCAGGAAGTGGCACTTGTTTCAAATCACTATCTGACGCACCTGAAGGACACCCTCAAAGTCGGCTTTTGATCAATGGTGATGAATCTGTTCATCCGGCTCTTTGGGTAACTCTAATGCATTTGGAAACCTTGAGGAAATACAGCAAGGCAGAAGGAGATAGGATAGATATTAGCTGCACCTACAGAGAGTTCCATTTGATCATTAATTCCAAAATCTGCCCTTTTACAATGAAACAATGTCAAGCTAAACATCTTTTTGTTGGGTTACTTTTATGCCTCTCTTTATTGGGCAGACTCCCCAGGGAGTTACAACCTCCCGCAACCTGACGAGAAAGCTATAATCATGCTGTTTGCAATAGAGTTATCATCTCCAATGCTGGCTCATATATTTCATAGACCGTGCCAGGAAATGAACTGTAGTCCTCTTGCCACGTCATTCCTTTGCTTGCTCCGATTGGTCACGAACGTTGCACTGGAATCCCTGCAAATCTATCAGAACAAGCTAAGTGTTGCTCAAATTTAAATTTATAATCTGTTAATCTGAAACAGGGCAGGGGAATGGCTGGCTGTTCACATTTCATAGTTATTGAGGGAGGGGGCTTATTTTTATGCTTTGGTATATCAGGATAAATGAAAGAAACTGGCAAGGGATTAGATTCCTCCAGTCGTTCAAACCATTTAAAAAAAATTTTTTAAAGAGTTCTGCGATGAAAAGAAGCTCATAACATAACATCGTTTTTCAAAGATGGATTTGATTAGTGAAGCTAAACACACACACACACACACACACACAGAGAGAGAGAGAGAGAGAGAGAGAGAGAGAGAGAGAGAGAGAGAGAGAGAGAGAGAACTTGGTTGCTCTTATAATTCAGACAAAGCAGAAGCCAGGCATGACAAGCCAGGTCTATTATAGCATGTGGTATTTCTTGTGAGGTGTGATTGATGCCCAATTGTTAACAATGACATTGATGGGGCTCCACGCCTAGCAGGAGCTGCAAATGTTTCAGTTTTGTTTAAACCAGCACTTATTTTTATTTGCTACTCTAGAAAATTATTTTGAGTGAACTTAGTGCCTGTGAAAAGGGACAGATTTATAACCTCGGAAACTTAAACACGGTGTTAAAAACAACAACCACAACCACACAATGGGCACATCTTGGTCTCATGGGAAATTTTCCTGTGCAGTTTTCCAGAATCATGTATATAAAAAGGAAATTGTGCTAAATTTAGCCTCTATGCACTCTCAAATCAGTCTGTAACAATGATATACAATGCATATTCTTCAAAAGAAATAACTAAATGTGTATATTTCTTTTAAAAAATAAATAAAATAAACGTAGTATCTGTTCATACACAGTGGACTTCTTTTTTTAAAAAAATGTAAACAATGCTTAATGAGTTTTTGGGAGGGAATAATTGTTTATTTTACAAATGTTGGTAAATGGCAGTTGGCGTTGGTTGAATCTGTATCTGAAGTCCATTTCAATCAATATGAGTAGATTAGGTCTATAGAACAACCCACATGCCCAGAGATATTGGACGTAGGACTCAATGGCAGCTGGCCAGTTGGCACAGCTGGGTGTGGCTGCTTACTCAGTTTCCCAATGTGAGGGTCACTACTGGTTACAGAGAGGGACTAGGCAGTGGATTGGTTGGGATGGGTACAGGAGTGGAGTCAATGCAACCCATTACAGTGAACACCTAAGTATAGCTTGTAAGAAGCGGGAATGGGTAATATTTTCATCAGCAACAAAACCAGACCATTCCTCATCAACAGAATTCAAGGTCAACGCTGCACATACACGCTGAAAACTTTATGTAAAGTAATTTGATTATGTGGATTTAAGTGTCACCCCCATCAAATTGCTTAGCCTTAACCTCGGGCTTTCTAAACGATTTATACGCAGCTCAAACTACTAAGGTTCTCCTCCAGTTAAGTGCAAGGAAATGTCAGATGTAATGGGTTATGTGAAGCTAGTGATTTTTAATGATGAAGTCCAGACTTCTTCATGTTCAGAACATTCTTGTAGATCATTTCGCTTCTCGGAGAGCAAAAGGTAGACATGAATGAATGACAGATTAGTAAGAGAAAAGCGGAACACTCAGAAATCATGCTTCATTACTTTAAGAATGGTGAGTAACTGTGTGTGGCTTCCAGAGTTGGTTTATTTTGCCCATTAGACATGTCCATGCTCTTTTAGATAGAGCAATTAAATAGATCATTAGTCATTTTATGGAGTGTCCACTCAGAGGTCAGAGGGAAATTGTTTCTCTCCTGCAAGAGGAGCTGTATAATTCACTGATAAAAATCAGAATCCCTCCCATGAGATAAATTGTGCATCAACTGACTATAAACCTATTAAAATAAAGCCAAACCATCTATTCACCATTGTTATCATCAAGTATGTATGGTAAATGGGTAAAACATGCTTGACTCAGTTTGGTTGTAGATCAGAGCAAGTTCTTCACAGGGGGCTAGGTCCTGCTGCAATATCCCAGTACCGTCAGGATACCTCTTTTCCAGCTCTGGAATGACTCTCTTTCGTAGAACCTCAATATATTGTGGCGAGCGCATCATTCCTTCTATTGGCTGCAGGCTTCCGACACCATAATGATCACCTGACTGTTTGTTTTGAGTACAGGATTATGAGTAAGACAGAAAACATGCTTTGTTTCAGTTAATTTACACAAGGGTGTATACTTGACATAGATACCAAACTTGCTTGTCATTGATTTAAAATGTCAGTGTCCCACACTTGTTTGTTTTGTTTGTTGTTACTATTATTGTTCTGTTTTTTATGTGCCATAAACCTGATGTAAATATTTAATAATAATAATAAAACTATTTTAATTAATGTATGTTCTATACTAGACCTTAGGGGAGTATGGGGTGTAGGGGAAGGGTAGTGCCTTTGGTGGGGGACAACTTGTGCTCCTTCTGGGGTAGTTTGTCCACTTTTGGTATCCACCCTGCATTCAGCTCCCATCTGTGGCTCCTGGAAGCTGTAAGCATGTGACAGCAGCCACAATCTGGTAAATTAAGAAGCAGCAGGCACATACATGACACAAGAATATTAGGAACGTTTTAGGTTTTGTTTGTTTGTTTGTTTTTAGTGTCGCTAGCACAAAGAAGCCTGGAGCTACTTGTCTGAAATTTTGCAGGGTTAACTCCCTCTTAAGGGGTGAATATTTCCAGATAACAATTTGGATCCAGGGTCCAGATCTGGACTGATCGTGCATGAATGAGGATCCAGTCCAATTTGCCAGATACCAATTTGCCCCCAAATCAGTACAGTCCTAAACCATATTAAACATTGCTAAACTTGCTGTGCTAACAAAAAACACTTTTTTAAATGGAACCAATCCTACTTAATGAGTTTCTGTCAATGAGACCATGTTGGAATAGGTAGAGATACTTTATAAGAACATCCATCAGACTTAAAGTGTTCAGAAAGAAATATCACAGTGATGATCCAGTTTTCTGTCTGTTAGAGAGTTTTTCCCTCCTCCTCTAGCATAGCATCACTTCATGAAGTCCTGACGCTTCCTTTCCTTTGTGATGGCACCCAGGAGAGCTTTCTCGCACAAAAGGCTGAGTACTACATGGCTCCATTGGTTAGGCTCATAAATGACAAGAGAAAATTCATGTGCATGTTTAGAGGAAATTGGCACGTAACCTCTTCTAACAATAATGGGAACTAAGCTTGCAAACTCTGTTTCATAAAGGTGAAGCTCCACTCCAGGAGCAAAGCACATTCCATAAAGCATTAATAGATCATTAATCTTGCTCCACTTTCTTGACCTACTGATATCATATAAATAGCACTCTCCACCACGACCATCTCTTGCTGGCATTCTAGTGACATTTTCCAATTCAGCTGGAGCTACTCCTTCTGCTGCCCTGTGCATCCTTAGTGCCTCTGTTTTAGTTATAAATGCTACAAAAGAACTGTACTGTAGTGTAAAAATAGCAGCTGGGCATTCTGATCCTTAACTTCATAGTCTTCTGTTTGGTAGACCTCACACTGATGCAGGCTATGAAATACTGAATGTGAAGCCTTCTCCTTCTCCATAGCTCATCTTGTATTTTGTAACTTAAAGGCAGCACTCAATACCCTTCAACAACAAAACCTTTCATAGCATTCTTCTGAATGCCAAATACAGCTTGCTGACATTCGAGTGCAATGCCCATTCAAGTGCTAATTACAGCCCACTTCTTGCTTATAGCTTTGTGCATGACTATTGATTACAACCAATGTTAACAGAGAGCCACAGCACTCACTAGTCTTTTGTACTTGTATAGAGCCGACAGGGTACAGGACATAGATGTTGCTGTTGTAATAGTTGTTGTTACAGCAATATTAGTGCACACCAGCCTTCCTCAGCCTCAGGGGCGCCGACTCCCCCCCCCACACACACACATGGTGAGCACATCACATGATGCCTCATGTGATGTCATGTGATGTGCCCCGCCCAGCAGGACACGCCCTGGGGAAAAGGAGGCAGAGCGTGGAGCCCAGCATTGCCTTCTTACTCCTCATCCCCACTCAATGCTGCATGGGAAGAAGGAGGCAAGGATGCCTCCAGGCTTCGTGGTCCACCTGCTTCTCCCTGCAGCACGCACCTGGTGGGAGCGTAACATGCATAGGGCGATCTTCATCCTTGCTCATCCCAGGTCCCAGGTGAGGCCTGGGATGTGCGGAGGGCACCCAGTGGTCACCCCCTCAATAATGGGGGGTCTGGACCTCCTGATTCAAAATATTGAGGGGGATGGAGCCCCTAATGTCCCCTATACCTGGCGCTGGTGCTCAGCCTGGAGCCTTCCAGATCTTTTGGACTGCAATTCCCATAATTCCTTACCCTTGGCCATACTGGGAGTGGCTAATGGCAGTTAGAGCCAAAACATTTGTAGGGCACCAGGTTAGGGAAAGCTGGTCTATATAGGGGCATTTTACAGAGAAACAGGAGCAAAGTAAATTTCAGGAAAATAGGTCTCTACCCCGGGAATTTGATGTGACTGGAGGAAATGGCTCTGTGAGCTGACTTGCATCCACATGAGTTTCTCGCATCATGTCAAAAATTATCAAACAATTTCTGCAGTGCGTTAATAGTTTGCTTTCTTAAAAATTTCCTTTTTGACATATAGTACTATAATGTTTGGAGAGACAAGATAGCAGGTCCTGCACAGAACAGATATTTAGTTTCTGGCTTTCAACCCTGGTAGCACAAAAAGTACAGAATTTGAGATTTAAAACAGCAACTATGCATTCTGTTAACCACTCACAGAGAGTTTATTTGCAAAAGAATAAGAAGATAAAGCATTAATGAAGCATGAATTGAAAATAATAATAAACAAGAAACTCCCTACAATGCATGAACAGTTAGTTAAAACCTGGATGATATTAACATTCACTTTGGTTTATACAAAAAGTGGCACACATTTCATCTGAAGATGCTGCTGGGTTCGGCACTATGGCAGATATACAATTACAGCAGACTCTATAGTAATCCATTCATATGATGCTGATATTTTGTAATTCTATGTTATTATTGTATTATACATTTTATAATATAATTATGATTAAATGATAGCAATGGTACACTTCAGTACAGAGCATTTGCTTTAAATGCATTTGCAATACAGTATATTGCATTTGCTTTAAAGCTGTATTTTAAGAAAATATTCTAATAAAATGATTTTAGTAAGTTAATAAAGCATTGAAATAAAAGGGGCCAGCTTCCTTCCATTCAAAACTGAATCCCAAGATTTGGACTCTCTTTCAGCAACCAACCTATTTCTGAGTTTTTAAGGCTTTCTAACCACATGTCTAATAAATGGCATTCATTTTTAATGCTGGCATCCAACAGTTCTTCAAAATTTGTTTTCAGAACAGCTGCAGCGTCTACATTGTTCTACAGTGTAGCACAATATGGTGTTTGTACCGGTACTAACCAGGGTATTTGGGTGTCTTCTAGTTTGGCTTGTATTTCCTGTGCTGACAGGGGTTTGTTGTTTTTATAGAAGTCAGTTAGGCGATATAGGCCCCACCGTCAGCATACAAATCAATATGGTTAAACTAACCAAAAGCACCCACTCACCCCACTCACACAAGAAACCAAAGACCACCACAGCCATCCACAAATGAATAATCACACCCTACGCCAACCCCCGATCTCTCTCACCAACGAAGGAACACAAACGAACAACAGAGAACCCGCATAAACAACGCGGACACTGAACCCCTACATATACCAAGGAAAATAGGAACATAGACACCCCACCCCACCCACTCCCCCACCCCGCCCCCTCTTCCCCCCCTCTTCTTCCTAATGTCTCAAAAAGCAAGATTGATGTGTAACAACGGAATAACTATGAGACTGCATTACCTCTGTAAACCAAGAAAATCCTCAATAAAAATTTATTTTTTTAAAAAAAAAGGTGTTTGTATGATCTCTACCATTGTATCACCTAAGGATTTCTTAATGGATCATCAAGGAAAATTAATGCCAAGCACTCTGCTCTTGACCGGAATATAGATTTGAAGTGCTAACATTCCATCTTTTGAAATTTTCAGACAGTGGGTCTGAATGGTGTTTAGCAGAAGAAATGAGATGGAGGGGCTGTCTAACCAAAAGATGCAGGTAGCACAGGTAGGATGCTCAGATAATTCTGAATTCACAATGCATATCCTTCCCATGCAGTCTCACACCAGCACAGCCCTGTGTTTTCTGCAATCTCTGCTTATCCAAACATTTGAATATTAAAATGTTATGAACACGGCATTTGAATGAATGAGGTTAGTCTCCCTCAGGTCTGTACATCGTATGACGCATACAGCTGACCAGCTAGAATACAAATGAGCTCAGCTCCTCCTGCTTGGAGGTGTATTATGAACTAAGTGCCATTTCTGCCAGATGTTCTTCTCCAGCTCAGTACAATGAGATATTTTTGTGAGATGTTGTGAATGTGTTGTCAGCATCAGGTCAGTGCCCAGGGCACTGCATTGCATGGGGTTGGACTAGATGACCCTTGGGATCCCTTCCAACTTTACAATTCTATGATTGCTGGAACATTGCCTACTCCAATGGAGACGGGTCCACTGAGACTCTAGAGGCACAGCTCTCCCGCTGAAGATGTCAAGCAGTTTAAACAAAAAAAATCCTCCTCAAATCTCAAACTTACACAATATTTCCTGTTCCATATGTGTTACACTTTCTTGAACTTAAAGAGGCATTTCTGCCAATCTTCTTTCCTCTGCCCAATTAGTTCTCTGCATCATTCAATCTGTCCTAAACCAAAAGTATTGCAATGGCAAAGAAGAATAAACGTGTGATAAGGAATAAGCTATGTTAAGCGCAGTGGGTCTTTCTTCTGAGAAAACGTGCTTAGGATCATGCCACAAATTGTGCCATGTGAAGGTTTTCAGTGTTGTCTTGTGTGCATTAAGATTCACTGTATAGGTCAGGGCACTGTCTCTATGCCACTAAAACAGACAGATGTGGAGGAAGCAGCCCCCCCCCAAGTTCCGGCACTTCTCAGGTTGGTGCAATTGCCGTTCTAAGAGGCATTTGTGGTGAGTTCTGGCACCTCTTTTTTTATAAAAATAGCACTGGGAGGAAGTTTAGAGGCAGTGGTGTGTAGTGGTCAGAGTGTTTGACCACAACCTGTAAGACCAGGGTTTAAATCCCTACTCAGTCATGAAACTCAGTAACCTTGGGCTGGTCGTTGTATCTCAAGCTAACATACTTCACAGGTTTGTGGTGAGGATAAAATGGAGAAGGTGAGAACCACGTACACCCCTCTGAGCTCTTCTTGGAGGACAGGTGAGATATAAATGTTGCAACAACAGCAAAAACTGCTGGGCACCTTTGTTGTCATATTTCGGCAGCAGGTAAGACTTCTCCCCACCACCATCACCCCCCCTGGCTTTTGATAGACTAAGGGGATGTTGTTGTTGTTTTTTAGTGTGCTGCCAACGTTTCTTGTATCTGCTATGGTAGTTGTTTGGGGTTTTATTTTTTCTCTGTTTTATTGTATAACAAACTTCTTTCTGTATTTAACAGTGTTGTAAGACACTTGCAGACCTTCAGGTAAGAAGTGACTAACGAGTCTAATAAATGATGACAGTAACAACCAAATTTACTGGCACCCAGAGACAATGGAGTGTGCCTCCAGGGGTGAAATCAAACCATTGCATCAGCAGCATTGAAGTGGCCTCCACGGGGTGCCAGCCTGAGGTCCTGGGCTACCCAGACGAGACCCCCCCCCCCACTCTCAACCTCACTGATGTGGTCCAAAGGAAATCAGAGCAATATGTTTGGCACCAGCTTGGCTGCAGGACTTGCCAGAAGGAGATGTACAAGGAGCCATCCAACCACCTTAGGGACTCCACTCCAGATTTATTTTGGGTTTACTCCTTGGCCTTTTCTTTGCGAGGCAGTGGAGGTTGAGGATCAGATTTTTCCTTCTCTTAGATGGCCTCCTTTACCAGGTTGCCAAGCCCCATCTGCCCCTCAATTCCCTCTACAGCATGCACAGAAAACCTTCTTGACCATTAAACCCACTGTTGGTCTCATCTGCTCAATCTGACAGAGCATGTCTTTGCATGCAAGGGAAATTGCATTGGGGGGGGGGAATTGCCCAAAACTCATGATAAACCGATGTACACAAATGGGGTTGCCATCCTTGTTTCTACTTTTTTTAAGAAGGCTTATGCATCTTTAATGGGAGTTTGATGTGAAGAAATTTAGTAGATGAAGCTTTTCCAGGTGAGGGAAATTTCTGCAGGGCAGGCTGATATTCAAGGAGCTGAGCTAGAGAAAAATACCGGAAAACTATTTTGTTGTTATTCTTTCCCTTAGCACTTAAACTGTGCTTCACAGAAATTAAAGTGACACGCTTGAAGGATTACGATATAAATAGTGACAAGACACAAGAGGGAAAGAGGTAGCGAGGACAGAAAAGGAGATAAGGATATGGACAATAAACGTGTGATTTATAAAACATATGTGAAAGCTGGAAGGTTTTTTTTTTAATCCTCCATCTCCCCCAATTTAATTTACAAAGATAACATTAAAAAAAATGTTAAGGGAGGAAAGCCCAGATTAATGGTTAGGTTGTAGGGAGTATTTTTAAAACACAGAGTAGAACCATGATAAATAGCAAGGGAAAGAGAATACTGATCACAGGTGTGTGTGTGGGAGGGGGGGGAATTGCATCAATAATGAGATTGATAAGAGGAAGCTGACCCAAAGCGATCACAGAGGTGAAGCCAGAAATGATAACAGAAGAACAATAAGATGTGTACAGGAATTCAATCAAGGATGAGACAGCATAAAGCAGATGTGGGAAAACTTTGGACCTGCAGAGGCTGCTGAATGACAACTCTCATCATCCCTGGCCATTAGCCATGTCTGCTGGGACTGATGAGAGTTGTCACTCAGCAGGACATAAAGGGCCAAAGGTTCCTGACACCTGGCATTAAGTATGTAGGGTGTGGACTCCAATGTCTGTGGCTCAGCCTATCCCACTCCCAACCTTTCTGTGTTGAGTGGGAAGGTTTGAATGGGACGTCTGAGCAAATTCAGCTAAGTGTCTCCCTCTCCATACACACTTTATGGTATTGTGTCAAATGCCTGAACAGGGCTATATATAGCACTAAATGAAGACCAATTTCTGGCCATTTTCAAGCACTATGACTATCTTAGGTATTTTAAGGGGGGGATAGTTGTTATGATGTTTTGTTCATTCTGATAAACATATAGAACATGTGAACATATAGAAAGCTGCTTGACCCAGTGAAAGGCATTTCAAATGTGAGTGAAGCTGAACAATTCCCATATCCATTCCTTGCTTTCAAAACAGTAATGATTGAACCTTGAGAGGGAGTGAAGTTGGCAAAGGACCTCCTTGACTTTTGGCTGGTTCTTCTGGCCCAGTTTCAGATAAGATGGGGAGATATAGGAGTCAGCTTGAGTGTATTTTCTACACAGACAGATATTCACCGGTCCTCCTGTACCTTTAGAAAAACAAGTCATGTAAAAAATTAGCAAGGAATGATTTCCATGGAGATGGAAGTAAGCATCTCCTGCTAAATGTACATCGGGCAATTTTTACAGGCCCAGGAGCACAGTCTATAAACAACACTGGTAATGTTATCCAGAAGAGGTCCAGTTCATGGTGATCATTTCCATCTGAATGATTTAAAACAGCTTCTATCTAGTACTGGCCAACCAGCCTTCTTGTTGGCCTGAAAAGGAATTTGACCTCCTTGTGTGGCCTCCTTCCAAACATTGAAACCCTTCATGGTTTGATGCTCGTCAGTGTTTGACAATGCCCAATTTGCAGCAGGTTGACAGATAACTGAAAGAGCACTCTGACCCTCCTTTATTAGCCTGCCTGTTTCCTATTCTGGCCACTTTCTTTCATTTGTGACCAGTGATAAAAAAGGAGCATGCTAGCAGAGATAGATGGAGACCTTCATCTCTACTCTGCCAGCAACCCCCAATCATGTGTTCGCTGGGAAGGAGGAAGAAGCTTCAATCAGGAACAATAAAACACCTGGAGATGCTCTCTGCATATTTTTGCTTCTTTTTATGTCACTGCCTTTTGGTCTTTTTTGTGTGAATGAGCAACTCAGGACAGACTGAGAATCTCTTGTTTGTAAAATAAATGTTTTCTTTATTTATACCTTTTGTGTTTTGGGGTGGGTTTTTTTTTTGGAAGGGGATATTGAGAGGACTTAAATTTTTATTACTTACCGGTAAATGTGTTTGTCAATCCTGCGGCAATTGAACCTCATTCAAAGCAACTGGAAATAAAAAGCTGTATTCTGATATTGAGGCCCTATCTGTCCCTGTACACTTAAAGCACACCACTTTAAACAGTCGTGACTTCTCCAAAAGTTTCATGGAAGTTTGTTTAGGGTGCCCAAAGAGCTACAACTCTGAGATGTTTTAACAGTTAGTCCCTCTTCCCAGGGTTATCTGTCTCATGAACCTCTGTGTTGCTTGTTGTTGTTGTGACCCCGTGGACCAGCACGCCAGACCACTCCTGTCTTCCACTGCCACCCTCAGTTTCGTCAAATTCATGTTGGTAGTTTCAAGAACATTGTCCAACCATCTTGTCCTCTGTCATCCCCTTCTTGTGCCCTCAATCTTTCCCAACATCAGGGTCTTTTCCAGAAAGTCTTCTCTTCTTAAGAGGTGGCCAAAGTATTGGAGCCTCAGCTTCACGATCTGATCTTCCAGTGAGCACTCAGGGCTGATTTCCTTAAGAATGGATAGATTTGATCTTCTTGCAGTCCATGGGGCTCTCAAGAGTCTCCTCCAGCACCCGTGTCGCTTACCTCAAAGCAATGTACAGTTTCTTTGGCATAAGCCTCCACCAGAAATTGTGCCAGCAATTCTGAAGCAAAGTATTTCACATGGTAAGGTGTTAAGTATTTCATTAGTTAAGTGTTTCATTTAAAAGAAGACGAGAGAGAATCAGAACAGGTAGAGGCCACACAACTTTTCTCCCAGCAGAGAAGCTACTGTGACAGCCGGAATCCCTTCCAAACCAAAGTTAGACACTTTTCAGTTTTATTAGGTGCTACATATTTACACAAATGCAAATAAATGTCCACAGTATCTTTGTAAAGGAAGAGGGTTTGGGGTGGGATGGGGAGCAGAACAACCAGCCACACCCCTGTGACTTCATCAGCCTCAACCCTACCAGGTCCAGTACCCACTGAAGAGATTTATTATTATTATTCATTTTTGTAGATGAGAAAACTGTGTATTGTTGTTGCATAGCCCTTTTTATTACGTCATAAACAATCTGTATCTAAACTGTTGCCAAAGACTATCCAGGGTTGCCAGCTCTTTCCTGGCCTCTCTACTGTGTCTTTGACATCAATAGGAATTTTGACTGATCTGGATGATTTGAGGGTTAAGGTTAGCAGATGTGGGCAAGGATTTTAAGTTACAGCTCCAATAAAGCATATTATTGGAAGCACCAACAAACAATAAAAAATGTGTCACTGGTTTCTTCGTTTTTAAATATGTTGGAATACAATTTTTGCAAATGGCATACCCTGTTGACAGATTCATTGCCACCAAGTTCTCACAACAGAGTTTGTCCTTGCAGATTTGCCCCTTTGTAGTCTCTTCACTCTGTATTGGTTCCAACAGAGTAATTCTGCAAATAAATACAGGAATAATTTCCTTTGCCAGGAACACAGAAACAATGGTGAGGTTAAAAGCTATCCTTTTAGCATAACAGGGAAAACAAATGAGCTGGCTTTATTTGGTGGGGAGGAGGCTGTTCTTCGAGATGTTTGTTTCTGAATGTTTTTCTGTATTGAATTGTGTGATTATGAAGTCTACAAGGCATTAGCAACAACCAACTGATCTGATATTAATTTTCACATACAATCTGTGGAATGCCCATATTTGATAGGAACAGAGGAACAGATATGGATACAGTGGTACCTCGGGTTACAAACACCTTGGGTTACAGACTCCGCTAACCCAGAAGTAGTACCTCGGGTTAAGAACTTTGCCCCAGGATAAGAACAGAAATCGTGCTGCGGCAGCAGCACAGCAGCAGCGGGAGGCCCCATTAGATAAAGTGGTACCCCAGGTTTCAGGGACCTCCAGAATGAATTAAGTTCGTATGCAGTGGTACCACTGTATTTGATTGATTCAATTGTCACCTTGCAAACAGGACACCAGATACAAGCCTTTAATTTTCCTAGACACAGAAGAATACTGATGTCTTCCATCTAGGATTGCCACCCGTCCCTAGAAAAATGTGATCTTCCAGTTTCTGGAGAAAAGTGTCTCCTGTCCTGTTTGGACTTCATAAGGGATGCTTTCCCCCCACATATTTGAGCTCATCCTCAAAACTGTGCAGGCAGAGGGTGGGTCCGGTGGGAGGAAGAGAGAGCCTGAGCATGGGCCTGATCTACTGTGGGAGAAAGAGTTTTTGTGTTGGCAGAGGGGGCAAGGGTAGATTGGACTCAGGGAGTGAAAGAGGGGGTTTGAACAGCCATGATGGAGAGTGGGCGGAAAGAGAGCTTTTGTGCGGCACAGGCGGGTGGGTCAGAAGAGAGTAATGGATTGCTTTGAAGTCATTTCTGCACCAGGTAAAGTAAATTTTAGGCTCCTAGTTCCGTCCCCGACCTGTCCTGTATTTTGCCCAACCAAAGGTGGCAACCTTACTTACTTCCATCACATCATTTCTCTCTCTCCAGCTCCATCACCTACTGTGTGAAGAAAGACTTCACCTACCCAGCAGGTGAGGGGTGGAATGGACCATAAGATCAGCAGTTGACAGGTGGGAGGAACTGGATCTTCCTTGCCCCCTCTGCATCTGGTCTGGACATTTAAAAGGTGTAGGGGTGCTAAGGGACATCCCTACATTTGCAGCTTGGTCATTCAAAATCTTGATTTGTAAGTTCAGTGGGAGAAATTGTCACATGTCCATAGGAATGAAATCCAGAATGCAATTTTCAGGATATTTACTCCACCATAAACTGTCACCTGACTTGCTAGCTTTATACTGAGCCTCCTACTTCACTTTTAATATTATTCCGGTGGACCAATCTGCATACTATATACAATCACATGTGATCTAACTCTGATAGCCTGCTCTCTCTTTTTGCTAAAAAGAAGTCAGCGGATTTTCAGTGGTTGAAAGAGCTGGGGTGGTAATTAACTCTTCCTGCCCTTTGATTTTATATTGATACTCCCCCACTCCCCAGCACACATACAATGCTGCCTTCACTTTGCAGGATTCTGGCTATATATATATATATATATATATACAGTAAACCTATTTTCTGCTCACTCCTTTCTGATACTTCATTTTGGGGGGAGGTGGTGGTAAGTAGACTGTCAGGGCTTTATGTTTTTTATGACACATAGTTACATGTGATTATACCTTGGGCCTGGCACACTCAAAATAAGCAAGAGAAACTTCCCTTCATCATTTTAGCTCCCTTGTGCCACAAAGCCCAACCCTGCAATATCAGACTGTGGGTTAGAGAGGTACAGGAGCAGAAAGCAAGCAAGAAAGACAGACGGACTCTGAGCACCACAATACCATCATCTGAAAAATCTCCTGCTATGTCCCCCCTTCTCGCCTTTATTAATCAATGTCATAATCCTTTAGAAACCAAGTCATGTTTCTAGTAGCTAAATGCTTTTTACATTGTTGAGGTGGTCTTATAAAACTTTTCTGAAAAGAGGGGAGATTGATGTTAGTGCTTCAGTGGTTTATTGTAAGAATGGGACATGATGATAAAATGCAGTAGATGCTGCTTTTGAGATCTCTTATATTTAAGGGTGGATGGATCAGCCAATTTCAGGACTATGTCAGTTTTGCACATGTACATCCACAAGTCTGTTCTATCCTGCTTCTGCATTAAAAACTTTACAGAATTTTCTTCTTACATAAGTATGTGAATGTGCATTTTATCTCAATGTGCATGTTTCTAAATGCATTTTAATACATGCTGGGGTTGTTTTTTTCCCTGAGGCAAGAAGTATATTACAAAATGTGGTAAATGCTATTCCTAAGAATAACTGCCTTCCAATCTGTATATTAGTCCAGGAGGTGTGAATTAGCCTGATTTTTCCTAAAATGCAGACTGAACAAAATTTTCTTCTATCTGGAGATGCCAGAGAATTCTGTCAGAAACTAAATGGGAATAGAAATTGCTACAATTTGCATGCTTGTCTAAGGTCAGGAATAGAAAATTTTGCAAGTGATATATGCTACTAAAAATTTTTGTTAAGTCCGTAAGCATTACAAAAATAATTAGGTTATTTTCTGCATTCTTTTTTAAATTCTTTTTGAAATGCATTGAAATTAATTATGTAATTATGTTACTTTGGGGTAGTGAGATTAAGAACGTAGGCTTTAGCAGAAGCCAAATTCTAGTACAATGGAAGCAGCACTGATTGTGATGAACTCAGGACAGCACAGAATTCATCACATACAGCGCTGTTTCTGATCCACTGCAGTTTGTCTTCCACTAAAAGCATTATTCATATTGCTGTCTACTGTGGTGAAATTATGTAACTAACATAGTTAACATAACTACACAAATTACGGTACATTGCCATTACATTATTCCATAATGTAAATGTAAACACAATGTAAATGGTGGAGGGAAATAATTAAATATACTTCACAGACTGAAAGCAACAATAGCAGTGAATGTCAATAATATTCTATGGATTGATTTCCATTCTTGACATGGGGCAAATAATAATAATAATAATAATAATAATAATAATAATAATAATAATTGCAATAATACAAACACCGGCCATTTTTGATCCTGCTCCCATTTTCATCAGAATGGTAAAGCTTCCCTATCTTGTGGAAATGCTGCAGAATTGAAATGAACTCAAAGGTCTGCAATGGACACTCTCATGTGAAGATTCATTCAAAGAAGGGGAAATCTGTCAACCTTTGTCAACTTGTTGGAACTGATAACCATTACAGTGCTCAAATGGACACTTTCAGCCTCTTACTACCATGTTGATTTTTGTTCATTCCCCCCCCCCCCAGCTGAGCTTCTCATGCAAGATTTCAAGACTGGTGCTCGTATCATGCTTTTGTAGTGTGTCTTGCTGCTACCTTGCCTGCAGTTCAGTAACAAGCACAGTGGGATGAAGACATAAAGGAAAACACCTCCAACACACAGATAGCCATAGTTTAAGCACAGCTAGCTTCCTGTACACAATTTCTCTTTTCCTGTTGACTCAGGATGTACCACGCTCTATGTGATGGATAAAGTGGTAAGAAAATTCCCCTTTACAATTGTCCTCTTTCAAAGCTGCTTCTTAAAGAGAGACAGACATGTTAGGGTCTAGTTCCATTTCATTTTTACCAAACTGGAAGGGGCTGAAATATCTTGTTCAGCTAAGCCTTGTGTGCCACTTACTTCTACTTAGAGAGCAAAGATTTCCACGGCCATACCCTACACACACTTACTAGGGAGAAAATTACAATAAGCTGTGAGATTTCAGTGGGGGGGGGGGAGTCCAGCTTAATCTCAATGACATTTAAGTATCCCACATCATATGTAAAGAGTTTTTTTGATTGGACCAGTCTTTATTCAGGTGTACCTCCGAGGGCCTTCTGGCAGTTTCCTTACTACAAGAAGTGAGGTTACTGGGATCCAGGCAGAGGGCCTTCTTGGCAGTGGTGCCCACGCTGTGGAACGCCCTCCCATCAGTTGTCAAGGAGATAAAGAATTCCCAAACTTTTAGAAGACATCGGAAGGCAGCCCTGTATCAGGAAGCTTATAATGTTTGACATTTTACTATATTTTTATATGTGGGAAGCCGCCCAGAGTGGCTGGGGAAACCCAGCCAGATGGGCGAGGTATAAACAATAACATTATTATTTTACTTATTTAGACAATTTATACACTGCTTATTCACAATTGCCCATAATCAGTGTCATCATGCTCAACAATACAATCAAGATAAAGTTAGTTTTAAAACTGTAGCACCAGAAATGACTTAAAATGCCTGCTAGAATAAGAAAGGTATTCAGTAGGTGCTGGCAGTTCAGTTGAGAGGGGTCCTGTGTAATTTCGGTTGAAAGGGAGTTCAGAAAATTGGGCCTGCAATAATGAATGCGCAACTCTCGTGGATACATTGCTGTAATCCTAATCAAATATACTTGTAGGCATGTCCTACTAAATCAATTAAACTTATTTGTTGAGGAAGCAAACACAGTCATGATCACGCTGTAAATTTTAGAATGTAACATTTCAGAATGAGCAGGAAAAGTGATGGGTATATTTGGTGAACACTACTGACTTATGTCCAGGATTCCCTTCATCACTCTGGAAGCATCATCCTTTTGTTTAAGGGGGTGAGGAAAGTCTGATAGGCTGGGCACAGAGAAGCAATCAAAATGAGCTCAAAGCCACTGATCACAGAGATTAGCAGGTTTATGGGGGCCATAAAAGCACCTACAGTGCATGCAATTAAATAGTCCTTCTACAGTAGCATTAACAATAAGAATTTGCAAAGCCACAACAACCATTCCTGACCCCGAGGACAACATTCACCCTTGATTGACCATGCCAGCAGTAAATGTGGCCAAAAGTGGGTGTCATGTCACACTTGAGCACAACAACAACAACAACAACAACAACAACAACAACAACAACATTTGTATACGACCCTTCATCTGTAGATCTCAGGGCAGTTCACAATATATAGTTTAGAGGATCCCCCTTTGCTCTTTCAGAATAAGCATCACATCAAAAAAATATCCCATGGAGTCATGGGCCAGTGGAAAGTTAAGACACAGTTTTTCAAGTCAAAGTCCACCATATTGTTTCCTATGCAACACTTGATCACTGAATTTACTAGTCAATTGATGAGTTATGTTACCCGTGAAGTCACAAATGCCATTTTGCATTGCATTATGATGTCAACTTACAGCAAATGCAGTGATCAATATCTGACCAGTTCATTGGCCAAATATTATTAATGTTTTGGACCTACCAAATGCTGAAGCTTAGAGGGACCCAGGTGGCGCTGTGGGTTAAACCACAGAGTCTAGGGCTTGCTGATCAGAAGGTCGGCGGTTCGAATCCCTGCAACGGGGTGAGCTCCTGTTGTTCGGTCCCAGCTCCTGCCCACCTAGCAGTTCGAAAGCACGTCAAAGTGCAAGTAGATAAATAGTAGGTAAACAGCGTTTCCATGCGCTGCTCTGGTTCGCCAGAAGCAGCTTTGACATGCTGGCCACATGACCCGGAAGCTGTCTGCGGACAAACACCGGCTCCCTCGGCCTATAGAGCGAGATGAGCGCCGCAACCCCAGAGTCGGACACGACTGGACCTGATGGTCAGGGGCCCCTTTACCTTTACCTTTAATCTGGACAAATTTTTGTATACAACAAAGAATAATTGAATTCCTGCCAAAATCTAATTAGGAAGATATGGTACCTAAACAAACTGCCGTAATATTTTAAAAGATGCTCCCTTTTCATTTTGAAGCATTTTCTGGATTGATTTTATGTGTCAACAATTATACAGGAGAATGTAAAATTTCTGTGGGTTTTTTTTTTAAAAAAAATGCAAATTGGGACAAGCATTTCACTGTCATTAAAATATTAGCATATGGCCTGTTGAAAGGGAGGGGCCAAACTATATCTAATCAGTTGGACATGGTATGGGTTCCATTCTTAATTTGCATAAACATTTCTCTTGAGAGTTCACAACCTCCACTACTCATGCTGGATTTGTAGGGGCTATATCAGATTGTTTATCTGATATCGTCAGGTTTTTTTTCCCCTGGGGGGGATTTGGGGGTACTCACCACAAAGTTTGTTTGTTTGTTTGTTTGTTTGTTTGTTTATTGTTAGCCCAGTCACAGTGCCTCCCCTCGCTCTGGCAGTGCTTCCTTCAGATGTCTTCTAAAAATCTGGTAGCTGTTTTTCTCTTTGACATCTGATGGGAGGGTGTTCCACAGGGCGGGCACCACTACCGAGAAGGCCCTCTGCCTGGTTCCCTGCAACTTGGCTTCTCGCAATGAGGGAACCACCAGAAGGCCCTCGGCACTGGACACACCTTCAGGCATAGTGGACCTACTTCTGGGTTTGCAGTGTTCTTAATCCAAGTTGTTCATAAACTAAGCTGTTCTTAACCCAAGGTACCACTGTATATCTGTTCCAACCCCTCAATACAGAGAGAGAGAGAGAGAGAGAGAGAGAGAGAGAGAGAGAGAGAGAGAGAGAGAGAGAACTCAGTGCCTCCGAGTTCCTCCTTCAAGAAAACCCTGATTTTGATAAGCAAGAAGAGGACACATTTGTCGACTTCTACTTTTAACTATGGGTCACTATGACCCATGAAAAAGAGGGTGTGTCCTGGAAAAAGAGAACATGTGGCAACTCTTCTTTTGAATTACCGTATTTTTTCTGTGTATAAGACGCCCCTGTGTATAAGACTATTTGGGGGGCTGCAACCAATCACCTGGCCCCACAATGCACTGCCAGTGTATACGACGAGCCCCTTGTTTAAACTTTAGTTTTGAGTAAAAAAAAAACCAAGTCTTATACACATAAAAGTATGGTATATGCTGTGACAATGGCACGTGAGAGATCTTTGTTATTGCTGTTCTCAATTATGCTGCAATTTGTAAAACATTATTATTATTATTATTATTATTATTATTATTATTATTAATACAGGAGATTAAAGCTGTAAATATGCCCACTCCAAGAAACTTAGAGTTACGTTATGCATTTGCAGATGGATTAGTAATGCATGCCTGTGTTCTTTTATATGCAGGAGACAGTGCCTTGGAAAATTCTATCTGGTTGCCCATGTGCTTATCATGAGCCCCATCAAGAAGAAGGAAAGAAATGTGCATTGTTAGGTCTTCCTAGCTTCAGACTAAATCAAAAATGCAGTTTGTTTGATCTAGTATGGTAGATACGTCTTCGGGGATTGATTAAAGTCAGAGGTACATGGCGCTACATTCCTCGTGTGTATTTCATCATCAAAGGATTCTCATTTAGCTCTTTGAATAAAATATGAAGATAACAGATAAAGCACCTGTGTCACTGCTAAAATCCTTTGAACCAATATTTATTAAAACTGAAAGCAGAAGGGAGCAAATGAAGACACCTTTGTATTAAAATGAGCAAATCAATCTGATGGAGCGGATATCTTTTGATTCTGAGATTTAGACCCCTTATTTAAACTGAAGGTACAAAAAAAAGTTCATTGCATTGGGGGATGGGGAATTATGGAAATTATGTTTCCATAAAACACTGAAATGGAGATCAGTTTCATGGCACAGGCAACTCCACAGAAACTCATTTGGTGGAGCAAATGGATTGCAAGGACCCAGTTTGGGGGGGGGGTACAAAATCCATGTTTTATATGAACTTAGTATACTGTATTTGGTAGCTGGGGAAGCAAATGGGGCAGTGTGAAATATTTCAGAGGTGTAGACCCCTTGCTACCCCATGGAGTCAACCCTGTACTGGGGAGGGAAGGGATCTGTTCTTCACGACTGCAACTTATCTGTCACAGTTAGCACATTCTTTCATTGGAATAAGTGGTGTGGATTGGTTGCAAATTGTGAGCTCCACAACTGGGAACTTTTAGAAATGTCTGATCAAATCCCTGAAATCTGTCTTTGCAGCAATTTCTTTCTTCTGAATATGCCAGAGTTTTTCATTACTTCTATATGAGTCTCTGGGAATATCTTGATTGGTACATTATAGATAATGACTTTTTAGATACGGTACCTGGAATAATAAATATTAAATGGGGATCATCCGATGGAGTAGAAAAATGACAGTACTGGGCTTTATAATTATGCTCTATCTTGGCTAAAATATTTTCACAGAAAATGGCTCTCTCACTAAACCTGCCTAAAGGGCAGTATATCATCTTATGGAGATGATTGACATTTCAGTGATGAAACAATTGAACTGTGGCTCCGTATCACCTTATCTGCTTCATCTATCTTAACACTTCAAAGCGCCTTAGATATCCATAAATAGTTCAACCACGTTGACCATTCTTAGGACCAAATGCATCTTAAAATATAATTCGGCCTCTTCCTTCATTCCTAGAGGCCCAATGATGTCTCAATGATCTTCTGTAAAACAGATCATTTAGTTATCTACCTGCATTATTTTAACACACCCAAATAATTCCACCCTTCATTCTTCTTAACCTTCCAGGGAAGGCTGGTGTAAAACAAGCTGGTGTAAGTTAAGACGGTGTAAAGTTACACCACATTAAAAGCTGCTTCAGCAATGGGGCTACCGCTGGCTGAGCCAGTTGAAGCTTTTAAAATAATGTTTGAGTTACACCACTGCTGCAAACTTAATTTGAGGCCGTTTGTGAGGACATATGCAAGCCCGTCCTAGCCATAGAGGCTAGTGGCACGGAGAACCATGGCGCCGAGCGCTGGAGGGCGCTGGAAGGGCACCAAGTGAGTGCAGGGTTCCGGCGATCTGGCCAGGACTGCGCTCCTTCTCCGAGGACTCCGCGCTGCACCTCCTTCTCATTTCCCCAGCGCCAGCTCTTGCTGGTCCCGTGGTGCGCGTGCTGGTGGCGAAGCTTGACTGAGCAGAACCCAGCACTGGGGAAACGAGAAGGAGGCGCAGTGCGGAGTCCTCGGAGGTGGCCTCCCGCTGCTGCCGTGGTCCGCTTGGCACTCCCGGGCCCTTGGAGAGGCTTTGGAGGGGGTGCTGGAGGGACCTAGCGCCAGGGCGCTGGATGGGCTTAAGACGGCCCTGGACATACGATTAAACTGAACAGGCGAAGGATCCAAGCAAAATTCTCCCTTTCTGGGCCTGCCCCTGCCACAGCCCCAGGACACCCCATTTTCAGGGTTTATGCTGGTTTAATATCTGCCGGGCTTGGCTGAGCCAGCTGGTTGAGTCAGCATCTCCTGCGTAGCCAAGACTTGAGGGAGTAAGCCCACCACAGACTGACTGCACTGAGGATCTCCTAGCTTAGCTGTCTCATCCCATCCAATCTTGCTATAGGATTGCTCCCTTAATCTCTGAAGCCTCACCAAGACACCAGCAATTTGAAAATCGGCATTGTGCCAACAGCATTCTAGAGGGTCAAAGTGGGGCCCTCCAGAATGCTATTGGAATACAACCCGCATATTCCAGTGTATAAGACAACTGGGCATATAAGACGACCCCCAACTTTTCCAGTTTAAATATAGAGTTTGGGATATAATATACTTGCCGTATAAGAAATACGACCCGGCGTATAAGACGACCCCCGACTTTTGAGAAGATTTTCCTGGGTTAAAAAGTAGTCTTATATGCAGGGATATACAGTAATATTGTGGGGGCGGGAATTCAACTCGGTTTGCTACAAGGGCACACTTTCCAAATTCTGTAGTGTATATATCCAGCCTAGTAATGTGTACAAAAAATGCATGCACTAGGGTAAAGTGTGCATATAAGTGCATATCATAGTGAGAATAACATACAAAAGTACATTATATAAGCAGGAAATCACATGCAAAAATAAGTATTGTGGGAGACGTTTTAATTTGGGGTAGGGGAGGGAGGGACAAACTGATGTTGAAATATGGAGAACTGAATTTAAAATTAGGAAAAACTGAGTGAAAATGACATATACACCCACCCCTCACTTCAGCTCCCATGATCCTTGACTATTAGGCATGTTGTCTGGGATTGATGGGCATTTGACCACATCTGGAGGTCTCCATGCTGGTACACAAGATTGGCACACAGAGGCTGTTTTAAGGCCGTGCAACCAGTTTCCCCACACTGGGCGCTGAGCAGAGAGGGCATTAGGTAAGCATTTGCCCATCTACAGGAAGGAGTCATGACAGGGTCCTAGAGTCCCCCTGCCTCCTTCCCAAAGCTTAGTTAGCATCTGCTCAGCTTTAGGAAGGAGGTGAGAGGACTCTAGTATCCTGGCAAAGCCCTTGCACATAGCTGTCAAGTTTTCCCTTTTCTCACGAGAAAGCCTATTCAGCATAAGGGAATTTCCCTTCAAAAAGGGAGAACTTGACCGCTATGCCCTTGCACCTCCTTCCCAAAGCTCAGGGTAGCCCTGGAGTTGGGGGGAAATGCCAAATTTTGGCCTAGTTCAGGGTGCCATAGTACCAAAGACTGCTCCAGTACACAACTACATGGGAACAAGCCCCACAGGACTCAGTGGGTCTCACTTCTGAGTAGGAATAGCTATTTATTTATTTATTTGAAAATCATCTATCTAATTTGCCATTTTTTTTGTTATAAAAAGCTCACCCTCTCTACTTCAATGCGCAGACTGTGTTAAATTTTAAGGAACATGTACATGACTCTCAGCCCTAAACAAGTAAATAAAGCAATGACTATTGTGTCTCAACTTGTTCCTCATTGCCATTTAAAAATGGCCCCCATTTAGCTGCAACAATAGCATCAATGTCTTCCTGGACAATTCTGTTTCTCGGTTCAGTGCAGGGACAAGGTGAAAACACATGAGGTGTTATTAACAGCATTATTGATGCCTTGCGATAGGTTTCCTGATAAACACAGTGGCTGCTGTTTCTGCAGTTAAGAGACTTGAAAGAACGTGACAAAGTTTAATCACACCTGAAGTATGGCAAATAGCAATATCACAAATGCAACTGGAAATATTACTTTCTGAAATGGCCCTCCATAATCCTTTCTGGTAATGTTTTGCTATCAACCTTGACCTACCTTCAAATCTTTTCTTTCCTGCTCCAAATCCCATTTCTACCGCCTTACAAAAACTTATGGAGAAGGTGGGGATGCAAAAGACCAGGCATGCAGTTGCCCTTGGAACCAAAAACGTTGACCCCCCAATTAGGGATGCCCTGGTTATAAGAAAGATGGTTTTATTTATTATTCATATACCCCACCTTTTTGCCATGGAGCTCAAAGCAGAATTTTTAGTTTACCAAGGCCAGGGGTCCTCGAACTTTTTAAACTGGGGCCCCCAACAGTGTAATGGAAAGGGGATTAATCCGTTCCAGACGGTCCGTGGAGTACTCAACCTGAAGCGTACTTAACCTGAAGCAAACTTTCCCATTGAAAGTAATGGAAAGGGGATTAATCCGTTCCAGACGGGTCCGCGGAGTACTCAACCTGAAGCGTACTTAACCCGAGGTATGAGTGTAATTGGTTCCGGAAGTCCGTACTTAACCTGAAGCGTACTTAACCTGAAGCAAACTTTCCCATTGAAAGTAATGGGAAGTGGATTATTCCAATGGGAAGTGTGGGCCTGCTTTTGGCTAATGACAATATAATAGTAATAAAGAGTTTCTATGATAACAGCAATATGTCAGTGCCCTCTTACCAGCCACAATGTGAATGAGGAGAAAATTGTCTATGTTGAGTATAACCTTGTTTGATTTCTGGTGGTGTTCAGTTTTCTTGTTTGCTACGTCACAAAATACTAATAAACCACTGCAGAGAGAGAGAGAGAGAGAGAGAGAGAGAGAGAGAGAGAGAGAGAGAGAGAGAGAGAGAGAGAGAAAGGAAAAAAGATAGAGAAATGAGAACAGAGCCTCGGCTGAGGCAAAAGTAAAAGCTGTGAATCCCAGCGCAGGCTAGGCTAGTCCTGCCCCCCTGCCCCCGGTCTGCCTCACCCCAGGTGTGCTGCCACCACAAGCCCAGTCAAGCGCTCCTCTGAGGCAAAAGAACGGGTGGGTGAGTGCGTGTGCACGTGTTTTTACCTCAGGCCTCGCCGCCACCTCCCTTCCCTTCCTTCTTCGGACGGCAGTGAAGGGCTCCTTGCGACGGTGCCTGTGATGTCGCTGACTAGCTTCTTCCTTCCTTCCTTCCTTCCTTCCTTCCTTCCTTCCTTCCTTCCTTCCTTCCTTCCTTCCTTCCTTTCCTTTCCTTTCCTTTCCTTTCCTTTCCTTTCCTTTCCTTTCCTTTCCTTTCCTTTCCATCTCCCTCCCTCGCTTGCGCCCTCTCCTCTCCTCCGTGCTGCATTTGTTGCAATCACCTCACATGGGGCTCCTGACATCAGTTCCAGTCCCCACATGCAGTGGGAGAGGGGAGGAGGGGTGGGGAGAATGGAAACTGGCTGGGCTGGGTTAAGGACCCTGGCGGGCTGGATCTGACCCGCTGAACATAGCTTGAGGACTCCTGCCCAAGGCACTGATCAGATCCAGATCTGCTTAGCATCTGTGCATGCATACAACACAGAAATCACTTAATTTATTATTGAATTCCTATGAATGTACAACAGAGATCAATAGAGGAGAAAAATTAAAATTCCAGAAAACTCACCCACTAAATAAAT
This sequence comes from Zootoca vivipara, assembly GCF_965207765.1. Taxonomy (NCBI): domain Eukaryota; kingdom Metazoa; phylum Chordata; class Lepidosauria; order Squamata; family Lacertidae; genus Zootoca; species Zootoca vivipara. The sequence continues at coordinate 19,541,271 of NC_142591.1, read as the reverse complement.
AAATAAAAATGGATGAGGGGGGACATGGGAAGTAGGGAAGGAAAACATGTCTGACAGCCCAAGACTTCTTTGTTGTTAGTTTTGATGCTGGCTGTTTATGAAGACAAAAACCCTAAGCAATATATTATGCAGATTAAACAAGGAAAAAGCAGAAGTACAAAAGCAGAAGTCACTCAAGTACAAAAGGAAGCTTTATTTCATAAAGCATTTATTTTAAAAGGCATTTGAACAATCCGCCCTTTAGTCATCACATAAAAGCTTGACACAAAATATTCTTCCCCTAACAATGCCTTTGCATCCATAATTAAATAACCAAAAATGAATTTCCAGCATCAAACATTCTACCATTCAGCTATTTCAGTATTGGATTGCAGAAAAATGAACTCCTAAATGAATACAAAATAGAGACAGTAATTTTTTTCCCCTTTATTTGAAAGAATGTCCAGCTTTGGAGATCCACCAGCATAAACAAGTTCATCCAAGAAGAAATAGAAATTGAATCTGTGTTCATGATTAGGATGCATACTGTGCATGTTGCTTTGCTTTGAATAAGCTGTCCATCTTGATGTGCATATTGTCACAACCACATTCTTGCTCAACTAGTTACACGTTATTGAGGCATGCCTAAATATGGATTTGTTCTAGATATGGTGTTCACTTAGGGGGAAATCCTGTGCACAATACACTGCCATAAAGGAAGACAGTATAAATTAAGCCAGCAGAAAGTTACACCGGGACACAGGTGGCAATGTGATCTATACCACTGAGCCTCTTGGGCTTGCCGATCAGAAGGTCAGCGGTTCGAATCCCCATGACGGGGTGAGCTCCCATTGCTTGGTCCAAACTCCTGCCAACCTAGCAGTTTGAAAGCACGCCAAAAAGTGCAAGTAGATAAATAGGTACCACTCTGGCGGGAAGGTAAATGGTGTTTCCGTGCACTGCTCTGGTTTTGGTGTTCTGTTGCGCCAGAAGCGGCTTAGTCATGCTGGCCACATGACATGGAAAAACTATCTGCAGATAAATGCCGGCTCCCTTGGCCGGTAAAGCAAGATGAACGCCACACCCGCTGAGTCGTCTGTGACTGGACTTAACTGTCACTCGTCCTTTACCTTTACAGTTACACCAGCTCCACACCCTGTTCAGTACAATATATATTGTGATTTTAAAATAGTGCAATTTGTGAGTTTGGGTCTGTCGTGCCAAAAATCAGGCAAAGGCCTGCCAAAGTCACAGTCTGGTCTGCCACCTTGATTCACAATGGAGCCCAGAATGTAAACATTGATGACGTCTGTCATCCTCATCTTGGGAAACCTTGTACTAAGCTTTGTGATGACCCATGTCTAAAAGGGGGCAGAGTCATGCCAAAGTCATATTGGGCCACCATCTTGATTCAAAATGGCGGCTAGCCATTTTGAGAATTATTGTCGCCCTCAGGAAACCTCATGTTGAGTTTGGTGGTGATGTCTCGAGAAGCTATGGGGAATTAATTCCTTATTGACAAAGCACGCAGTTTCATCAGCTCCTAAGGTCCAAGTAACATACAGCATTATTCCCCGCTAACTAGCTTCCTAGACAAGCCATGACTGCAGGCCTGGGCCCTATCTCAGACAGTTGGAACAGCCTAGCTCCACCCCCCATTCCTTCTTAACCACCACTGGCTGATGCAGTGCGCTCAAACCCCCAGAGGCTCCACCTCAACAGCAGATCATACTGTTCCCTTCACTTCAAGCCTCTTCTTGAACAGAGAGACAATGGAGGAGGGGGCCAGGGGATTCCTCAGACACAACCCTCTCCCAGAGCTCTGCAGGCTCTCCTGGCCCCAGGACCTTGTGCAGCTCTTCTCTTGCCTCCTTCTCTCTGTCTCTGCCAGGCCTGTCTCCTGCTCCACATGGGTGGCACAGAACCCACAAATTACTGGCCCCTCCCCCTAGATCTTCTTCCTCTGTCCCCTCTGCCCACCCATCCCTGTCCCCACTCCTTGTGTCCCTCCTGTCCCTGACACCGCCCTACTTCTGGAGATGACAGCTTGAAAATTGTGGAGAAGAGTGCTTTGAATTCCTGTTGGTTTCAGTGAGATTACAGATATCTTCCATGCTTTCATTGAAATCAAAGGGACTTAAAAATGCTAAACATTGTTAGGTTCATGTCCAGTGCACCTACGCACAACTAATAATATTTTTTGGATAATACAGTTTGATTTCATACACATATTTGATTTAATATTAACATAGCATGTTTGACTCTGATAGTCATTTGATTTAACAAGAGAAAAAATGTATTCTGTCTCAGCGGAATAGTACTGTATGCACACACACACACACACACACACACACACACACACTACCACTGAAATGATAGATGATATAGCTAATTCAGTGTAGCAAAAGGTTAATTCAGCAATTTCATGCCTCCATTTCTTCTGAGAATGTATCAGCTTCAGTTCAGTCTGCATTAGCTCAATTGTAATGCTAAGTTATGGTCTGCCTTGAACTATCCAGAGGCTCTGTTATTTAATGTATGCCTTGTTGGCCAGTCACCTCTGGCCTGATGAATTTTGTTTGCTCATATGCTCCTTGTATGGCACAGTGTAGGCCAGGCATCCCCAAACTTTGGCCCTCCAGATGTTTTGGACTACAATTCCCATCATCCCTGACCACTGGTCCTCTTAGCTAGGGATCATGGGAGTTGTAGGCCAAAGCATCTGGAGGGCCACAGTTTGGGGATGCCTGGTGTAGGCCAAATAACCAAGCCACCATCAGATACAATGCTCAATGTGGTGGTAGCGGTGAAGAACTGGAATGGTTTATTTTCAGATTAGGACTGTGGTGCTATTTGATACTATTTGATAATAACAGCAGTAGCAACTATTTGTGAGAGCGGGATGCTTACTTAAGCTGCTGATAGCTGAGCTGCAACTTCTTAACAGGAAGGGGAGAGGCAAGGCAGCAGAGAGGTCAGCATGGTGCAAACACACACACAGAGTCAATCTGGCACTACTATTGGTAGATTTGCACCATGCCAACCTTCCTGCTCTTGAGAGTCCCATGGAATGCAAGAAGATCAAACCTATCCATTCTTAAGGAAATCAGCCCTGAGTGCTCACTGGAAGGACAGATCCTGAAGCTGAGGCTCCAATACTTTGACTACCTCATGAGAAGAGAAGACTCCCTGGAAAAGACCCTGATGTTGGGAAAGATGGAGGGCACTAGGAGAAGGGGATGACAGAGGACGAGATGGTTGGACAGTGTTCTTGAAGCCACCAACATGAGTCTGAGCAAAATTGCGGGAGGCAGTGGAAGGCAGGAGTACCTGGCGTGCTCTGGTCCATGGGCTCACAAAGAGTCGGACACGACTAAACGACTAAACAACAACTACAAACCTTCTTACTGCCTTGCCTCTCCCTCTCTTCCTCCCAGGAAGCAACAGAGACTTAGCTGTTGGGAAGTCAGGTATGTGCCTCTGGCCCACAACACCACCTTCAATTGGACAATGGTCTTAAAATTAAGGGATCCAACTCTGAAAGAATTAACTACTACCAACAATCTTATATTTCCGACAGAGTGGGATGGGCTGATCAACGATCTGGCAACTATAATGGTTTAGGAAGAGGGGAACGGTTGTTAGATCTTGTCACATTTTACATGGCCTCCGGTCTTCTGTCAAAAGTAGGGTTCTGTCAAAAGTAGCTGTTTTTTGGCAAAATCTCAAAAAAAGAGAAAGAATAGAGTTTTTGAGCTATTTTTAATGAATTTTGCCAAAATATACACCTCTGACATGGGCTGTCATACGTCCGGATTTTCTCGGACATTTAAGCAATTTCTGTCTGGGTGCTGTTTACCGGCTATATCTGGGAAATTCCAGATATATGGTAACCCTAGTCAAAAGAGAAGGTAAGTGTAACACAAAGTAGAAATGAATGAACATGTCAATTTTGATTTCCCTCAAAGTTGATATTTTTCCAATCATATATTCAGTATGCAAGTTTTTTATATCAGATTATCATCATCATCATCATCATGAAAAATCATCTTCCAGGTACTGAGCAGAGGAGGAGGAAAGGTGGAGACCAGGGAGGAGGAAGGGGAAGACAGTATAGATTTACAACAGGGAGGTCGCAGCACAGAAGCAGATGGGGGGCGAGTTGGGAAATTACAGGAGAGGAACAAGCAGAGCCGGAGCAACAGCTGGCTGATACATTGTCACTAGCAAGCATTTCAGACCCACCATCTCACAGAACCTGGTGAGCCTTAAAATTAGGAGAGCAAAGAGCTTGAAGAAAGACGGCGCTTACTGGCACCCGTAGAGGAGGTGATGAGGTTGATGAATGAGGAAGTGGGAGAGATGTGGGGTATAGAGTGGAGAAAAGAAATGTGGCTGCATGAATCAGTCCCAAAGTCACAGATAAAGTTGATTATTTGATGGGTGAAGTATTGTGAGTGTATATTTGTTGGCCTCAACTTGATGGGGTACAAACTGGCAAGCCAATCTAAAACTTTTCCCCAGTAGCAAAAGTTAATATATCCCCCAAATAAAACTATTCATCACCTATTATGGAGATCCATCTTGACAGTGCTGAGATGCAGTCTGACTGTTAACTGCTATTGGCTTTACCAAGACTTAAAACATATCCTCTTTGTGACATCACACATGACATCAGAATGGCATGTTTGCATTCAGCTTAGACTATCTCCATGCCAACAGTAAACTTCTGCAACCGAGTAACAATTAGTCTGACTACCCAGTTGTTTCTATCTAGACCAGGGGCCAGCAAACTTTTTCAGCAGAGGGCCAGTACACTGTCCCTCACACCTGGGGGGGGGCTATATTTTTTTGGGGGGGTGGATGAATTCCTATGCCCCACAAATAACCCAGAGATGCATTTTAAATAAAAGCACACATTCTACTCACGTAAAAACACACTGATTCCCAGACCGCAGGCTGGGTTTAAAAGGCCCCTGGGCCTTAGTTTGCCTACCCATGATCTAGACCAGGCATCCCCAAACTTCGGCCCTCCAGATGTTTTGGACTCCAATTCCCATCTTCCCCGACCACTGGTCCTGTTAGCTAGGGATCATGGGAGTTGTAGGCCAAAACATCTGGAGGGCCGCAGTTTGGGGATGCCTGATCTAGACCATTGGATGTTCATTCTCTTCCCCCCCCCCGCATAATCAAAGCCTGAAGAAGAGCTGTGTATAATCTGAAAACCTGCTTCCAGTGTTAAAGAAAACTAATTGTCGGGGACTGGGCAGAGGAGGAATGGTGGAGACCTCCTCCTCATCCTTCCTGACCCTTCCAGGGAAGAGGAAGAGGAAGACAGTATAGATTTACAACAAGGGGTTGAAGGAGGTAGCATCTCAGAGGCAGATGAGGGGAAAAGTTGGGAAATCATGGGAGAGCCAGAACAACACCCAGCTGACACGTTTTCATTAGAAAGCATCCCAGACCCTCCATCTCCCAGACCCTGGTGAGCCTTAAAAGTAGGAGAGCAAAGAGCTCAAAGACAGAAGGTAAGTAGCAGCACCTGTGGAGAAGGTGATGCTGATGATGATGAAGGAGGAAGTGGGACAGGGGGGTGGAGATTCACTCGGGACAACGACATTATCCAAGAGGTTGGGTTCTATAACCTCTGTCTGTAAAGATTGAAATAAAAAAGGACTGTAAGAAACTTTCCCTTGGCTTTATATTTTTCTGGGCAACCAGCTGGGAGCCGCTGACAGCATCCTGACATCATCAGCATTTTACTGGATGATAAGTTTATCAATGGCTGCTCTGCATGATGGCTGTGTTCCTCCTCCACTCTTGGAAGCAATATACATCTGAGTACCAGTTGCTGGGAATCACAGGGGAACAGAATCACAGGCTAAATCCCAATTCCATAAGGTGTATACCAGTTGGTTACTTTTGCTCTTTCATATTAGAATGCTGGTGGTCCCCCTTCCCCTTTAGATATTTGTCAGGTTTCCATAGAGGCTGCAGAATTTAATTCCTCTACAGTATAATTGTACATAGAGTTTCATGAATGACAAATAAGGATTTAGGTCTTAAAAACCTCTCACAGCAGTGAGATATTTTTAGGTATGAAAGCACACTCGTTTGCAGAAATGCACCTTCAAAAGTTTTCATCTTCTTAAGGACACATTATAATGTAAACCACAGTAATCCCCTAGGGAGGAATTTTCGAAGAGTGTGACAATAGCATCTTTATTTTTAAAAAAATGCAAGAAGAACACAGTTCCATTATCCAAGTCGAGGTATTCAAGTATGGGCATTTTAATATCTGTCATAAGGTTTTGAGTCAACCTTGAAAGATAGCAGTATGGGGGAATGGCTGGATTACCCTGGACTGTCAATGGGATTCCTGACTAGGGTGGGCCTGTGGCGAAGGGTGATGGTAACCGCATCTGGAGGGCCACAGGGTGCCCCCCCTCCTGAGATCCAGGAAACTTTAAATGTAGGTAAAGGTAAAGGACCCCTGACAGTTAAGTCCAGTCACAGACAACTCTGGGGTTGTGGCGCTCATCTCGTTTACAGGCCGAGGGAGCTGGCGTTTGTCCGCAGACAGTTTTTCCGGCTCATGTGGCCAGCATGACTAAGCCACTTCTGGTGCAACAGAACACCGAAACCAGAGCAGTGCATGGAAACGCCTATTTACCTATTTCTCTACTTGCACTTTTGGCGTGCTTTCGAACTGCTAGGTTGGCCAGAGCAGGGACCGAACAACGGGAGCTCACCCTATCGTGGGGATTCGAACCACTGACCTTCTGATCGGTAAGCCCAAGAGGCTCAATGGTTTAGATCACAGAGCCACCCACCCGCGTCCTTGTAGATGTAGAGGAGTGTTCAAAAAATTACCACCTGACCTGCAGTCAGAAGGGTACAACTCATCATTCTACCGCAATTGTCTTAGCACTTCACAGTACAAAATGTGTACTAGAGTGGCTTATGTGATTTGTTCTGACATTATCTGAACTCTGCTATCAGCATGACAGAAACCCAATAACTTGTGGGAAGGATCACATGGCTCAATCTGACTCATTTCTGTGCCGACTGTCATGTTTCCCTAAACTGTGTACCACAGTCACTTCTTTTTTCAGGGCTTTTAATGTTGCTTCAGAGTGGCAGTAGAGAGAACTGTGCTTCAGGGGCTGCTGTGAAATCCTGGTAACATCAGTTAAGAGTGAGTAGCTTGCCCCGTTGAATCTGATGACCCAATAAGTAAGACTAACTTTTGCTGGATTGGGTCACCTTGACAATTTTGGCTGGGATCCCAAAGAAGAGATATGGACATATGCAAGCGAAAACAAACAAACACACAGCTGGAGCACTTTCCAATTTTCATAGCCAAAGCTCCCACAGCCAAATATATAACCCAGTGAGCAGTTTAAAAAGCAGCATGTCTGCTGGCTGAGCAGTTTGGGTCTCTTGATGATTATTCCTTTTGTATCCAGATTCCTCCCACTAAGGACATCAGGGAGGAATATATGGAGTTATCCTAGTTATCCTTCTAACTATCATGTGGCTAGCTTGGAAAAGTGCTATTTTTCTAGAAAAAAGAGTTGCTGGAACTCATCATGAACGCCTCCCTTGTTCTCTTATGATGGCAATGGCGCCCACCTGAGAGGTGCCAAAACTGATGCATGTTGGGTTTGCCTCAGTCTAAGAACAAGCACTAAACTAGATGCCACCCTGGGCTTCTTTGGAGGAAAGGGCAAAATTCAAATTAAGCGAATAAAAATGTATAAAAATAGATATCTCACCATCTTGGGGTTTTCTTAAGAGCAACTATTGCAAAGGGCAATTTGGATCTGGGATATAGCAATTCCTTAGTGCCAATTCACTCTTCCAGAGCTACTATTAGCCATGAAAAGGAAAACATAGCAAATCTTCTTCCCCTGAAGCATATCATACCTGTCTTTTTCTCCCTTAATAATGAATATCTTCCTGGGCAAGAGTAATGTGTCTCCTCCTTCTCAGCACTGCAGCCCCAATCCAAAGCCTGAAGCTGTTTTTACACAAAGGTCAGAAGTGGTTAGAGATGTGTGTCTCTGTCAGTCTGGGCTTCTCTGCTTCTCATTTTTCCACTCTTAAGTTTAGTTCTCCACATTTCCACATCAGCTTGAGACTTTTAGAATTTAAAAGCCCTCAAGAAAATTCACCATCATTTTAGTGCAAGTTCCCCCCAATATACACATTTTCACAGAGCATATTTTCCATAATATGATCCATTTTTGTATATTATTCCCCATAAGACAGTGCATGTTTCAATATTTTTGCTAACATATGCATTTTATGCACATTTTGCCCATATATATATACATTTTTGTACATATTACATGGCTGGGGAACTACAGGGCAAGATTTGGAGGGGTGTTTCAGTTTGTAGATTGTTTTGGAAAGAGCAGATTAGGCATGGTTGCCTTTAAATGTGACTTAAATCACATTTACCTACTCCCACCCCCAATGCATTTCCAGAGTGAGACACTTGCAGAGAACTGATTGGTGATCTCCAGTTAATATCTAGTTTGGTCTCCACTCCACCAGATCAGCTCTTTGAGTTCCAGTGACTCCATGCTTTTCAATAAGAAGCATTACATTATCCAGTAAATTGAGGCCATTGCAGGAAACATTTGCGAAGAGATTCTTTTTGGTTTATTTGTTTGTTTTGATCATCTCTTCCTCATTTTCAGGTCCTTTTATATATATATATATATAATCGTATGTCAGATATTATTTGCGAATATAAAATCAGATCAAATTATGTATTTGACCTTTTCTTCATATTAAAATCCTTAATAAATATTTTGATTGTTTGTTGAGACTTCGCTGCCAGATAGCTTGCATTGATTTGAATAATGAGACATTCGCCTACCTTCCACTTGGAGAAGAGTCTCGAGGGGGAGGGGGGTGAGAGGAAAAACCTGGTGCCATGACAGCTTGCATTAATAAGCGCAAAACATTATGTTTTCATCTCCAGCTTGGTCTGTGTGCTTGTTTCTCATTTGAATATGCACAGGATGCTTTCTTGCCATTTTAGCTTCATTTACATTTTTCTAAGGGTAAATGCTTCCATGATAGAAAATGCCCTGCTCCCAGTATCAAATTGAAATTTAAGGTTCAGTTAACATATATTTATACCTCTACAGTATTTTTATATAAAAAAACATCCCAGGATTAGCACTCTGTGCAGCCATTTTCCTTCCTTACTTGCTTTTGATGCCTGAACAACAGTTGAGCTAATATATGAATATATAGAAAACAGTCACCAACTGTTTTAAAGAATGCCACTTTAACTTTTTTATTTTATTTTTTTAATTCAGCATATTCAAGAGTACCTGCCACAGAAACGTCCTCTAATTATCTGGTGCACAGCATCTTTTGAAATAACTAATCATTTAAAGGGATGTTTGGGCAAGTATTAGCATGTATTTTCAGAATACGGGAATATGACCAACCACTTTTCTGTTGTACTAATGCAGGTGAGGGAACCTTTGGACCTCTGGATAATGTTGAACCACAATTCCCATCAGGCCTAGCTAGTTTTTTTTTTAAAAAAAGGCATTGGGAACCGCAACTCTGTGAGGGGAAAATTACATTTCCCAGGATTCTTTGGAAAAGATTGTGTGCTTTAAATATATGCTATAGCTCTGCTCTCAGATTGTTTCTTTCTGCTATTTCAACAACATAGTTATTGTAGAAATATAATTGACCTGAGGTGAATTTTATGTCCTTCTGGTTCCTTTCTGTTGTTTTGTTTTGTTTTTCAAAGATTTTAAATGGAATAGAGAAAAAGCAGCCCACTGTAATAATTATCCAAAGAAAAGCGTTGTCAAGGCTAGCTGCTGGTTAGCAATTGTTGTTTGCCTGCCCACGCGGAGACCTCCCCAACCCCAGGTGACACCCGGGTGGAATAACGACTCGTGACAATGTGTTATGGGATTAAAATTGGCCACAACTTTATTACACTTTCAGATGTAGGAAGACCCATGGCTTGGGCATTGGGCGTTTGTACCTTCCAGTCCCCGGCCGGCACATCAGGGTTAACCAATCTGTCTGGGGATTGGGCTGGCTCTGGAAGATGTATGTTTAAGCAGAGAGCCCCCTCCCCCATTTCACCACAACACAGGGGAGTGCACTGGCAACCTTTCAACATATGGCCAGTGACTCCCCTCAACAAGACCCCTTTAACGGGGAACCCTGGGATTGCCGCCGCGAGGCGGGGCGGGCGTATGTCTCCACTTCACACTCTCCCCCAAGCTCCAAGATAGGTTCCACCCCCCTTTATGCCTAAAGAGCAGACCCTGCCCTTACCTGGTGCCCTCCCCTGGCTCTGCCTCCCCAGTCGTGATTGGTTATTTGAAGTGAAGTTGGGCGGGAACCTCAAGGTTTGCGACTTGCGGAGATGGCCCAGCGGCACTCTGCCGGGAGTCACATAGGATCAGAGGTGCTGTGCGCTGGCACACAAAAGGAAGCCCTCTGTTTGATGTGGAGAGCAGTCATTCCTGTGCTGCTTCAATATGTCAGAAAACCCCAACCCCAGGCAATCCCCGAGCAGAATAATGACTCAAGACTCAAGACAACGTGCTATGGGATTAAAATTGGCCACAACTTTCTTAAGTTTCACGTGTAGGCAGACCTTGGCTCAGGCATTGGGCGTTTATCCTTCCCAGCTGGGGATCTGGGAGACTTCAGGGTTAGCCAGAAAGTGTGGGGATTGAGCTGGCTCTGAAGAACATATGTTCAAACAGAAAGCCGTTTCGCTGCCGTTGGAGGGGAGAGCAATGACAACCTCACGGTGTATGGCCAATGCCTCCCCTTTAACAGGGAACCCTGGTATCACCGTCTCAAGGGGGTGTGGGTCACCACTCCCCCCCCCTTTAGGAAGATAAACTAAAGGATTCCGCCCAAGACCTGAAAAGGCCAAAGTTGTGATGTTTTGCTACGGGAAAGGAAAAACCTGCCAACGCAGGATTTTCCTTTCCAGCCCTTCAAGAGCGATCTTGACGTAGCAGCACCTGCGTACCTTTGGAGAAGAGGTTAACCTGCAAAAGAAAACTTCAATGAGGGTGTGGAGGGTGGGAGAAGCTCTGGAGTTGACTGCCGCTTTGCAGGTAAGATTCACCTTCTGTTGTGTGGGCAGGATGGTCCCTCCCCTTACCTGGCCAATCCCCTGGCAACGCCTCCCCAGGCGGGATTGGACGATTGGCTGAGGTAGGCGGAGACCTCCAGGTATCCAGCCTGGGGAGGATGAGGCCAGCCCAAACTACCAGGAGTCACATTGGGATCTGGGGGGCTGTGCACGATCATGCAAAAGGCACCCCCCATTTGATGTGGGGAGCGGTCATTCCCAGTCCAAGTATGTCACTGGTAATAGAAGTTACAGCCACTCATCTCAGACTCCCCCCCCCCCCAACTGCTTGCAATTCCTTAACACATGGAATTCACAGAATCACTTTCCCTTAATCTTGTGCACATAACATATGTGTACTGAGAGATAACCCACTGCAGGAAACGTGAAAGTAAAACAGCCCCAAGCTTAACTGTGTCATGCTAAAATTGTCAAACCAGCAGCTGTACCTGCAAAGCAACCATGATTTATGTACTCTTTGCTCTTAATCAATATTGTAAGGTGAAAGGTTTTCTAACACAATGGAGAAAAATTAACAGCAATCATAAATCCATCCTTCCCGGGAAATCTCAGAATTTATAGGGGTTAATGAATTTGTCCCGTTAGTCACTAAATAAAAAACATCCCCTTGGACGATGCGGTGCCATTTCTTAATTAGGAACCCACAAAAGTGCCATGCAAATGTACATAATTTATTCTCATCATATTGTTGAACTGGGAATTTTGCCAATGAATAAAACATCTTATTCTGGTGAGTGGGAAAAACGGGGAAACTTACAATTTTGAGTTTGATGAGAGAGACCTATTCCTTAAACTGGCATGCTCATAAATCTAAATTAGTGTGAAAGGCAAAGTCAGGACAATTTTTAATCAGTCTTCCAGTGCAGGGTTAGGTAGCGGCCTTCAAACGGTGATCACTTAATAAGGCAAAGTGTATGAAAGCCATTAACAGCCAACCTATATATGTTTCATTGTCAAGCTCCTTTTTCTTTTATAAGAAGCAATTGGTCCTACTATTAAGCCATGTCTTTCTGCTCATTGCATAAGGTGAATGTGATGCTTAATGAGGGAAAGGAGTCTAGCAGAATTTAAGCTGAGAATTCCACAGTTGGCCTCCTGACAAAAAGTAAGTTGGGGATTTAAGCAGGCACGTTAACCAAATAAATCTGTTCTCTTGGGAAAGTGTAGCATAAGTTCAGTTTGATTTTTGATGTAACTAGTAGGTTGCAAAACAAGATGCAACTGGTATGTTGTTGCAAGGTAACCAAAGGCAACAAATATTTACCATGTAGTCAGCCGGACCTGCTCTTTTGGAAGGCCCAATTGTATAAAATTGTAGCATGTGATCTGTTTGATTTCTGGCAATGTAACCAGTATATTGTATGCATGTGGGTTTTTGGGGGGGAGGCGGGGAGTCTAGGAGATCTTCCCTTGAACCCTAGAGTTCTTCAGGGCCTACAACAGTGATAGGGATCAGTTTTGTTGGTTGGTTGTTTTATTGACTTGTGGTGCCTCACATTAGAAAAACAACAATGATGCTGTGAATGCTCAAGATTTGCAGGTTCTGATATGAATAGCACAGGTCTCATTTGGCTGGAAAAGTGTTGTAGATGTGCAACAGGTTTATATTTGTGGTGTGTGTGGGGGGGAGTGCCAACTGAGTGCCAAGCTCATCTGGAGGTTGTAATGAATGGGTCATTGCCAAAGTCCTCTTGATTTCACATAATAATTTATATCTTTCCCAATAGGGAACATGGCACAGACTATTCCTCACATCAAACGAAAATAATATATAGTCCTGTGCTATCTGAGCTAAGTGTTGGATATTTTCAATCTGAGAGCTTGCCCTGTCCAAACAGAATTGAGTTTAAACTGCACCCAGAAGTCTCATCAAAGTGTCAGAAACTCATACAAAGTTGGCATGAATCACTGCTACATCATGAACCTGGGAGGTCCGCTGTGCTCCATCCTAAAACCTTTATAGACCAAGCTCCTGGGTAGACAATACTTCTCTCCTGATCTGGCCCAACATGTATAGGTGAACCATCCTAATTTGCAATTTCTGAAACAGCATGCAAACTGAAACGCAGCTATCCTTCAAAAGATGTACACTTCTCCAAATTTTGCAGTGCTCCCAAGAATATGCACATAAATGCATATACTAGGATGAAATATGGTTAAATATGTGTGTGTGAGTGACAATAATTTAAAAAAATGCATATTATTAGGAAATTGCTTTGCAGAGAACATGCATATTAGGTAAAACTGTGTACAAAAATATGAGGAGAAATGTTCACTAAATGTGGATGAATTTTGATGAGGACTCAGTCACAAACTGAGATGGAACCAAAAGCAAGATTGGAAAGATGAGAATTGGGCATTTAGCTAAATTGGCAGATTTCCCCACCCCTACCCATCTCCATTATATGTAGGTGGAGATGTATGCCAGGTGGGGAGGGAGTGCTCCCCTCTACATATTGGGATGGATTCGGAGTGTGTTTGGTATTTTCTGATCTGGTCCCAAGTTACAGGAATCACATTTTACCCTGAATCCATGGTAATTTCCACCACCCATTTCCCAGGCTATGATGTTCTTATTCTGTAGGGGTTTCTGAGAGGGCTGGCTAGATAATGTCTTGTTTTTGCTGCTGCTGTGGATCCTTTTTGTTCCCCTTCTGCTCTCTTGCTGACATTTTATTGCTTCTAACAATATTTTAATCCACCTTTATTGTATTCTAAATTGACATTTACGAAAGATGCTTTATTTTCAGGAAGAAAAGCATAATAGAAATTAATAAAATGCACCCACACAACTTTTTACAACCCAAAATCACTTTAGCTCAAAGAGGGGAGGCAACTCAGAAGTGGGAGGGAAAATGACTAAACCCTTATTCAAGCAGTTAGCAGAAAATATTGTCACCTCATGCCTGTGTGTTTGCTTGTGTGTGCATGTTCAGTGCTATTTTTTCTAGAAAAAGAGGTGCTCACCATGTACTTCTCCCTTCTGCTCTTAGAATGGCAATGGCGCCCACCTGAGAGTTGCCAGAACTGAGCTCCAGTGAGCTCTGGCTGGGGAAAAAAAGCCCTGTGTATGTTCCTAATTCTTATATCAAGGGATACTTTCAGTCAATGCAATGAGATGCCCATAAATTGCCATGACCTGAAGCTTTGGGTGAATGAGTAAGTTCGAGGGATGTAAAGGGCTTTGAGATTATATATATAGACATTATTTTGAGCCTCCTTGTGACCATGAAGCTTCTGGCTGCTGTGATATTAATACATCTCAGGGAGAGCAGGGAATCCAGATGCTTATTTCTGTCTAGCAAAAAGCCAATAAAAAGGTTGTTTATGTTTTCCAATTTAATTGCTTGTAAAACTGAATCAATATTAATCATACTAGCTGGCAAAGAGGTAAGTGGAGACGAGCAAACCTACTGTAGGAATGGCAATCCGGCATTAAAATCATACAGCTGCAAGCCTGACAGCAGTCACTGACAATCTGAAAATCCATTTTCCTTCCTCTGATATGCATATGGTTACAGCTTGCTTCTCAAATAAATCTGATCAACATTTTGTGGGATGTGAACATTTTCCCATCTGGTGGATTGTTCATAAAACTCGTTTGCTCTGATTTACTGGGCTTGGGAGGGACACATCAGTGTGAATAACTTAAGATTCAGGGTTGGGATGGGGGGGCATATGAGTTCCCCCCTCTCCTAATCCCTCACCTGCCCTATAATCTGCTTCTCCTTTTCAGAAACAGATTAATTTATGCTTTAAAGCTAACATGCCAGGTTTTATTTGTTTGCAAAAGAGGTGTGCTAAAACTAATTTCAAAGATTCTGACTTGCTAAGGATGTGTGTTTTAAAAAGGTGGTGTGTTCGGGGAACTGTTAAACCATTCCATTTATTTCCTATAAAGGGGAGATGCTTTGGCTGGCCTTGGGCCAATCACTACCTATCAGCCTAACTTACTTCATAGCATTATTGTGAGGCAGAATAACCCTGGTATGTTGACTTGACCCTCTTTGAGGAAGGGCAGAATACAATGTACTGTAATAATGTACTGTTGTTTGCAATGGAGTCGGGGTTTCATCCAGGGCTGAGTAAGACCAGCCCTGGTTTTTTTTGGGGGGGGGTTGGTAGCTAAAACAATGAAAGGATAGTTCAGTGCTAGAGCACATGTTTTACATGGGGGGGGGGTGTTTCCCTGGTTCATTCCCTAGCAGCTGCAGGCAGACTGAGAAAGGCAGTTTCTTGTGTTCATGAATTGAGGAACTCTTGAATATCTGCCTCAGAAGTTCCATATGCTGTACAGGATGCTAGGGGCGCACACTCATGTGTTGTGGGGCACTATCCACTTGACATTCAGTTTTGCAGAATGGGTGTGAGATCTAGAAGATGCCCAAGTCCTGCAGATGAACTTTGTAGGGTTAGATTGGTGGTGTGGGAAGTTTTGGCTGAAGATGTGTTTTAGCAATTGTCTCAATCAATTTATAAGAATATAAAAGAGCTAAGCACTGCAGCCATCAGTTTGATGGAGGGTAGAAGTCCACCAAGGAGAAAGGCAATGTCCTTGAGACTGAGTATTATTGTGCATTGTACATGGCAACTTCTGAGGATATAACTCACTATCCCTTTTTATGGTATTTACACTTTTCACTATTGCACTAGTCTTTGAAAGTTCATCAGGGAAGAGGAGGGACATGTGGCTGGCATGGTGCTCCTTGGGTGTGAATTTTGTTTCCAAGACTTCCACTGAAGGGCAGTTGAAGGATAGGAACATTTCTGTCTTAAATTTCCCATAATGTGCAAGCCAATGTGTTAAAGAAGAGAAATAAATCCCAAAACAGGGGCAATAAAGGACAATTTAATTAGAAATTTGGCAACCAAACTATGAATTTTATGTCATCATACTATGCTAAATTGTGCTTCAACATCCTCCCCCCCCCCATGGCAGAATTTTACTTTTATATCCAAGAATTTCTTGGCATTGTTGTGTATAAAACTCACAGGCTTTGTCCTCGCCAAGACCAAATGCAGTTTAACTTAATTAAACACTGTTTCTATACTGATAGGAGTTCATTTGCACCATGTCAATAGTTAACCAGTTAGGTAAGTGTGATGAGAGAAAATATCTACTGTGTACAACTACAGGATCAAGATCTTGTATCTGAACTGAAGTCTGTAGATAAACCATCACCCAGTTGCAAAAGTCTGACAGCAATTTGTGGAGACTGGATGGCTTGTAAGACAGGTATGAGGTTCACGTATGGGGGGATCTCAGTTTCAGATATATGTTCATGGTTTCTAAACTGGTGGTGATGGGCTAGGAATGAGACCTTGGGGTCATAGTAGGTAGGTCAATGAATATGGCCCAGTGTGCAGAAGCTTAAAAAAATGCAAATTCCATGCTAGGGATCATTAGGAAAGGAATTGAAATAAAATGGCCAGTATCATAATGAGATTATGCAAATTTATATTGCAACTGCATTTCGAATACTGTGTACAGTTATGGTCCCTTCACCTCAAAATGGATATTGTAGAGTCGGGAAAGGTTCAGAAAAGAACAACCAAAATGGACAAGTGGATGGAGCAACTCTCCTTTGAATAATAATAATAATAATAATAATAATAATAATAATAATAATAATCAGCTTGCCTGCAGCTGCTAGGGAATGAACCAGGGACATTTTTTCCATGTAAAACATGTGCTCTAACACTGAACTATCTATCTATATCTATCTATCTATCTATCTATCTATCTATCTATCTATCTATCTATCTATCATCAATACTGCCCAATCCAGCTTGGTTTCCCCAGCCACTCTGGGTGGCTCCCAACAAATTAAAAACACAATAAAACATCAAATGTTAAAAACTTCCCTAAACAGTGCTACCTTCAGATGTCTTCTAAAGATTATATAGTTGTTTATTTCCTTGACATCTGATGGGAGGATGTTTCAGAGGGTGGGCACCACTACCAAGAAGGCCCTCTGTCTGGTTCCCTGTAACCTCACTTCTTGCAGAGAAGGCCCTCGGAGCTGGACCTCAGAGTTCGGGCTGAACAATAGGGGTGGAGATGCTCCTTCGGGTATGCAATGTTGGGGGCTCGTTAGTTGAGAGAAAAGGTGAAGTAGAGGTGACATAACTGAAGTTTTTAAAATTTTGCATAATGAGCAGAAAATGGAACCAGTCCTGAACCAGCGGCTTATCCAGGGTACTCAGTTAGAGAGGTCTTGTTGGACGTCACTATCCAGAAGCCAAATGAAAACATTCCAAGAGCTCTGACCAGGTAAAGAAATAATTTTTAGAAAGTTTTAAGTTGATAATAATAAGACAAATTCCAGTAGCAATCCAGTTTTTAGAAATCCAGGACAAGGCCCTGTTTCGGTTTATTCTTCATCAGCTCTAGTTTCATAGTTTTGAGGTCAAAGTGTACCATTCATGTTTTGACCTTGAAACTGGTGAAAACTTTACAATTGTTCCATGTGATACCTTATTGTGAAAAAGTATTCCTCAGCATAGGCAAGTTGGGCCTTAGGATATTTTCCTTACAATAAACATCTTTTAGCAAAGATACCCCAAATATCAACTAATCCTGTCACCCTCTCCAAATAGCATATATTGGGCGATTAAAATATAGTAAGGCATGAAAGCAATGTGAGGATGAGATTTTATTTTATTTTATTTTTGCATTTATGAAACAAATAACTTTCCTCTCTAGGAAAAGCAAACAAATACATGCCAGCTCTGTCATTCATTTTGCAATGTGCTAAGAGATCCGTCGCCTTTACCTCACGGCAGTTTAATGTAATGCAGCAATCATTTAATTACACAGCTTTGAAGTCAAAAAGAGTTACGTGCTAATAAAATGCAGGGAGCAGAATGCTGAAGAACCAAACTCAGTCACAAAAGACCGATAATTTCAAAGTGGGAAGGCATTACTAGACAAAGATCATTAAACCATGTCAGCAAAGTAATTAAAGAAATCATTAGAAGCCAAGTGAATCCCAGGGATGGCAGGAGACCAACATAAATACCAATGCCCCTGAAAAAGCTGTTGGATGTGGCTAAGGACACAGAAACATTCAAATCCATATCACCAAAATATTACCTTTACCACACCATTTAGTTGATGAAAGGATTGGATTTGATCATAAAACTGAAATATAAACAAATATTTATACATAATTTCAACAGGCAGTCACTGCTTATTTCTGTATATGCCACAGAGCACCAGATAGACAAAAGCAAGGACATCAAAAAACAACAACAACAACAACAACACCCCAACTATATTTTTGGAGAGAGAGTAGAGTGGGGGGAAAATAGTGCCATTATAATATAGAGCCACTAGGTGGCACTGTACCTAACTGTATCTGGGTGGAGTCAGGTGCTTCCTGTTGCTGCTCTGTCTTGTTTTGTTTTGTTTAGGCAGGAAAGTTTTTCCTGACTGGCATGTCTCCGAAGCAGTGGCATAGCATGGGGGAGTCACAGGAGTGACTGCCCCATGTGAAAAATTGTTAGCGGGGCATAAAATTCCTGGTGCTGCCACAATACAGCTGCGTACTTCTGTAGCTGGGCTCTGTTGATAACAGCTTCTCCATGTGAAACAGGAAGTGACCTCTCCAGATAATGGAATGATTCTTCTTTTCTTATCCCTGTGGCTATGTTCTTCTGGGTGACATGGGCACCGCTAGGCAGTTGAATGTGCATGCGACTGTCAATTTTCTACCCTTCCACACATCTCTGCCGTGGGGTCCTGGGCACTGGCAACCCATGCTATGCCACTGCTCTGAAGACTCCTTAACAGTGGAAGGCCACATGCTTTGCATGCACAAGGTCCAGAGTTCAAGCCTTGGCCCCTCTAGGTTTTGTTTTGTTTTTTAAAGTATCAGGCAGAGGTCTGAGACCCTGAAGTCCTGTCATCCTTCCACTGGTCACCACCTGGACTTCTACTTATGCCTAGAGTCACTGCTAAGGCTGCAATCCAATACAAATTTGCAGTGCAATTGAATTGAATTCCATGGAAACTAACTTTTGGGTAGATACATACAAATATTGCTGTACTGTTGGAAAGCATTTAACCTCAGAAGAAACATGGAGGAACACTTGGAGGATCCTGTCCAAAGAAAACATCCAAAGAATTTTCCATGGAACAAAACAAAACAAAACAACCCTAACATGTACAAAGTTTGTCTCTGTTTCACAATAATGAACTGCAGGGGATATGTTGAATGATTGTGTAAAAGTGTCATTATTGTTTCACTGTACCTTTAAGCGTCAGGAAAGATTTAATGACTGGGGCTCTGCAGCTGTGGAGCAGCTCTACAGGTGTTGCTGTGAAGCTGATGATGCAGGGTATATCAGGGGTGTTGTGTGTTGCCTCTGTACTGGGCATTTTCCCAGTGTGCTCTTGGTGGGTGGTTTGGTTGTGTGGGTATTTTGTATAAGCCTGATTTAATTTTTGTTAAATTTACTTTCTCCATTAAACCAAGCATTTGTTTAAGTCTTGGTCTCTATGTGTAAGTTTCTCAACCAGTTTCTGCTGATTTTGCTTTTAACCCCAACATCTTGGTTATGGGCCCAGTGGTTGAGTGTGGAACTGCACATGTTAGTTTTTGGAGAAAGGTTTAGAAAGGTTTTTTCCCTCTTTTCTGCTGCAACGGTTTTGTGGGCTGGTGGTTGAAAAGTTCCAGCATGGCAGACCGTGTTGCTGAGGCTGAGAAGGCTTTAACATTCCCGCAACTAACGGCCGAGAACTACAGTCTATGGTCCTTTCGCATGGAAGCACTTATAACTTCCCGTGATGTGTGGAAGTACGTGACCGATGACCCTCCTGCTCCTATGACCGATGCCTGGTCGAAAGGTGATGCTAAAGCAAGGGCATTAATTAACATGTCTGTTAGTGATCAGCAAGTTGTGTATATAAGAAATAAGAAAACTGCCAAAGAAATGTGGGACAGTCTTACGGCAGTGCACATTAGAAAGGAGTCAGCGTCTGCTCTAACATTTTTTAAACGCCTGTACCAGACAAGGCTGCAGCCTGGAGGCGACCTGGCAGCACATTTAAGACATCTGGAGGCGATACGCGGCGAACTAATTCAAAGAGACGTAGATATAACTGACATTCAATATGTGTTTATTATTCTTTGTTCTCTTGGTGAAGACTATGATGCCATAGCTAGTCAGATATCTGCTGTACCTCCAGCAAAATTAACTGTGGAAGGGGTAACAGCAAGATTGATGGGCGAGCTGGACAGAAGGGAGGCTTGTGGGATTAGCACTCCTATTTCTAAAAATAATGAGGAACGCCGTATGCAAGTCTGTGGTGATTCATCTGCTTTCAAAACTTCCAAGCATTGCTGGTTTTGTAAAAAGCAGGGGCACCTTGCGAGGGACTGCAAATTTAAAAAGCAAAATGCTTCAGGGTCCGTTCCAGTTCGTAAATCACAGACAGCAACCCAGCAGTCGGCAGCACATCGTAAAGATGGACGTGAGCCGCAAGCGTTCCATGCTCGTGAATTAGGTCGTAAAGTAATTAAAGATGACACGTGGAAATCGTTTGTAGTAGATTCCGGGGCGTCAATTCATCTTTGTAACGACCGAAGTCTGTTTGTTTCTTTCGAAGAGGAAATTGGCACCATTCATCTGGCCAACTCCGACGTTCTACAGTCGCTTGGCAGAGGTACTGTGAAACTTGACTCCTTAAACATCACAATAGCAAATTGCACTTACTGCCCATCAGTGGACAATTTATTATCAGTAAGTTGCTTTGCACGCCAAGGAGTAACTGTGTGCTTCACAAAATCACTATGTGAGTTCTACAAAGGGGGAAAGCGTGTATTGTATGCCAGAGAGTCTGAAGGTTTATATAGACTATATTTTAAAAAGCATTCACAGCCACCTGTGAACTGTAGAGTAACCCAGCCAAGTCAAGGGGTGAGAAAAAGTCAGGGGCTGAGAAATGTAAAGCCTCACTCCGGATGTATTCATGAGGCACATAGACTTTTGGGACATTTAAATTTCACAGATGTGATAAACACAGAGAAGATTGTTGACGGACTAAACTTAAAGCCATGTAAATACTATATGCAATGTGTATCTTGTTGTAAGAATAAGATAAAAGTTGCAAGAAAGGGTAAATGCTCAGGCAGGAAAGTAACAGAGCCATTTGAACGTGTGCATTGTGATTTAGTAGGGCCACTCCCTCCTTCCTTAGGAAATTCAAAATATTGGCTTACTCTTATTGATCAGTACAGCAGATATTGTTTTGTTTACACCATTGCTGAAAAGTCACAAGCACTTGAGAAGTACAAGATTTTTTGCAACTGGGTAAAAACCCACTTTAACAAACCTATAAAGCATTTGTTTTCTGACAGGGGGGGAGAGTTTGTTTCTGAGGAATTTTCACATTTCCTGGAAGCGCAGGGGACTGTTCACGAGTTGTCCTGCCCTAGAAGTCCTTGGCAGAATGGGATTGTAGAAGTAGTGCAACGTGATTTGCAGGCAGGTGTTAAAACTTACTTGCATGATGCTAATTTGGGGAAAGAATATTGGGCGGAATCTCTTCATGCCTATCTTTTTGTTAAAAACAGATCCTATCATTCTAGTCTAAATGTTACACCCTATGAAATGTTGTTTAAAAAACGCCCTAATTTAAAATACCTGCGAATTTGGGGTTCAGACGTTATTATTCACTACCCTGCTAGACACAAGTTGGATGAACGTAGTGTTCAAGGAAAGTTTATGGGCTACCAGCAGGGGGCGTACAGAGTTTATGTACCAGCAACTGGCAAATTTCATATTACCAGAAGCATGATTGAAACTGTAAATTGGAATAGAGTTGCTATTTTTCAAGATAGTGATGGTTTAGATAATGCTGATGAGGAGGAAGTAGAAGAGGGAGAAACTGGAGCAGGGGATACTAGTGAATCTGAAGACGAAAAGCCTGTTGTGTCTGGTGATTTGTTTGAAAATTTAAAGACACAGACACCTAAAGAAAGGTTAAGTTCTTCTGAGTTTTCTGAAAGTAAGAAAAGCCCACAAGAGTCTCATCAGTCTGATGATAGCAATTTACAGTCTGAAGCTAGAAGTCCAAATAGTTCTACTGATTCTGAAGGGCCTAGCTCTTCTTCAGGACTAAGACGTTCAGACAGAAAGAGACAGGAACCAAGACGGTTTTCAAAAGAGCAGTTATATACTGTGTATGCCAATAAAGCAGTTTTTGAGCCAAAATGCTACAACGATGTTCAAAAATTACCTTTGCATGAAGCTGCAAATTGGTACAAAGCTATGGATGATGAAATAGCTTCTTTAAAAGAGCATAACACTTGGTCTCTTGTACCACAAACCCCAGACATGAGAGTTATTGATTCAAAATGGGTTTATAAAGTGAAAATGAATGATAAAAACGAAGTTGTAAGGTACAAGGCTAGGTTAGTAGCCAGAGGTTTCCAGCAAATCCCAGGTGAAGACTATGATTTGTGTTACTCACCGAGCGTAAAATATGAATCTGTTAAGCTTTTGTTAAAAGATGCATCCCAGCGTGGACATTCTGTCTATCATGTAGATATAAAAACTGCCTATTTGTTTGCAGATTTAGAAGAACAAATTTTTATGCGTGTTCCTGATGGCGTAATCGCCACTGAAGGAGTAGTGTGCAAACTAAATAAATCTCTTTATGGTTTGCATCAGAGTGGTAAAAACTGGCATCAGACTTTAGTGAAGGAATTGCTGAATTTTGGCTTTACACAAGGCAAGGCAGATAACTGTGTATTTACAAAAGAAAATGGAAATTCTGTGACCAAATTATGTGTGTTTGTAGATGATATATTAATTTCTACAAAAACTAAACATGAATATACACAGATAGTGTCACTGTTACAAGAAAAATTTGATGTGGTAGAATTAGGCAAAGCTAAAAACTATATATCCATGCAAATTGAAGAAGGCAAAAATGGTTCTTATCTGATTCATCAAACTGCAAAAATAGATGATCTTGTTGAAATGTTATGTTTAAAGAATGCAAATGGGAAAGAAACGCCTATGGTATGTGGTTTCACTTTTACAGATGGCAATAACACGTTCTCTGACAAAACTTTGTATCGCTCTGCCATAGGCAAGCTCAATTTTATTCAAAGAGTTTCAAGGCCAGATGTGACTTATGCTTTTCATTTTCTGGCAAAATTTGTAGAAAAACCCACTACCCAATGCTTCAAAGCTCTTAAGAGAGTGGTGATGTACCTCAAACACACAAAACATTACAGATTGGAATTTACACCATCTATTGACAAAGGTTTTGAAATATATTGTGATGCATCTCATGCTGTAGAGCAAAATAATTACAAAGGTACATCTGGTATGGTTTATTTTTATAATGGGTGTCCTTTTGAATGGAAAGCACAGAATCAAAGGATTAATTGTCTTTCTTCAACTGAAAGTGAGTTATATGCCTGTACTCAGGCCATTCGTGATATAGAGTGGTATTTACAAATATTTGAAGACTTAAAGATGCCAGCATCACTCCCAGTAAAAGTTTATCTCGATTCCCAGAGTGGACTTGCTATCCTGTGCTCAGAAACCAACACACAGCGCACTAGAGTGTTGAGATTACGTTTACAATTTGTAAAGAATTTGATTTCTGACAAAACAATTGTTTTTGAATATGTCCCCGGTGACAGACAAGTTGCAGACATCTTTACTAAAGCACTTCCAAAAGTTGCGCATGAAAGACATGTACAAAGTTTGTCTCTGTTTCACAATAATGAACTGCAGGGGATATGTTGAATGATTGTGTAAAAGTGTCATTATTGTTTCACTGTACCTTTAAGCGTCAGGAAAGATTTAATGACTGGGGCTCTGCAGCTGTGGAGCAGCTCTACAGGTGTTGCTGTGAAGCTGATGATGCAGGGTATATCAGGGGTGTTGTGTGTTGCCTCTGTACTGGGCATTTTCCCAGTGTGCTCTTGGTGGGTGGTTTGGTTGTGTGGGTATTTTGTATAAGCCTGATTTAATTTTTGTTAAATTTACTTTCTCCATTAAACCAAGCATTTGTTTAAGTCTTGGTCTCTATGTGTAAGTTTCTCAACCAGTTTCTTCTGA
The DNA here is from genome assembly GCF_965207765.1 of Zootoca vivipara. NCBI lineage: Eukaryota > Metazoa > Chordata > Lepidosauria > Squamata > Lacertidae > Zootoca > Zootoca vivipara. The sequence goes on along the minus strand of NC_142591.1, from coordinate 19,517,039 downwards.
TTTTGCTTTTAACCCCAACACCTTCCACTGGTCACCACCTGCAAAACGGTACCAGTGTCATTCCATTTTCATGTAAAGCTCTACTGTCCAGCCTGTGATCTATTGGATACTGAGACAACCCCGCTGCCATCACATGACGCATCAGACCTGATCTGTGGCCAAACTCTGTGTTACCTTCTACCCTGGCTGCTGTGCATTACACGGCTGTTGATGTGGTGGTGGCTGGGAGGGAGGAATACTGGATTTGTCTCCTAGCCACAAGATGCTAACAATTTTAAGTACCATAGCTCTCCTAGAACACAACGTTCATGCACAGAGGTTTTCACATTCAATTTTCATTTAGGGCTGAGAAAGATCCCTATTTGAAACCTTGGAGAGCTGCTGCCACTCACTCTATTCAGCACTCAGACAGGTGGACCAATAGTCTGACTTGGTATTAGGTAACTTCTCATGTTCCTGATCTTGGTCTGCTTGCAACTCATGACACAAAGGCAATGGGTAATATATGTCCAAAGTTGGGCAGTGAAAATGAGCAAAATACATCATTAATTACTTTCAAACAGCAGCATAAGTGTGTCAAGGTTGTGCATTGCCTGCAGTTCCTTCTTTTGAGCTCGTCACAAGGGATCCCCCTTTCTTTTCTTCTGCAGCAATATATCTCAAAGCATCTGTATGATGCATGACTGTAATCTCAGCTTTGCAGATGTTAATGCTCAGCTTGTTGCATGTATTGAAAAGTCAAAGTAGTCCATTCATACAGAGTACCAAGAGAAGAACACCTGTACGAAAGCAATGCGGCTACTCAGCTGAGATGGGAAAGCTTTGCCTTGAAAGGTTTGGGATTTAGAAATTGGCACATGTGGCCAGATATTTTGAGGTATATTTGTAACATTCAAGTCAGGCGACTTTGTTATATGAAAAGAAACAGTGGTGTGCCTTCACAGACACAGATTCCTGAAATGTGAGACCTTGCTCCTGGACTTCTACTTATGCCTAGAGTCACTGCTAAGGCTGCAATCCAATACAAATTTGCAGTGCAATTGAATTGAATTCCATGGAAACTAACTTTTGGGTAGATACATACAAATATTGCTGTACTGTTGGAAAGCATTTAACCTCAGAAGAAACATGGAGGAACACTTGGAGGATCCTGTCCAAAGAAAACATCCAAAGAATTTTCCATGGAACAAAACAAAACAAAACAACCCTAACATTTTGTAGGACTAACAAATAGGTGAAATTGAGGGGTTCACATCCATCCGTTCTCTCATGCCCAATGAAATTACTATTAATATTCCTTTGTTATCAGGCAGATTACTGGGTAACAATTCAGAAGGTTAGCTTTGTGGCTGATATAGAAACATTCAAAGTGGGTATTGCTGGAGTGGGGATGTGGCCTAGGAGAGAGGGAGGGTCCAAAGGGCCAGAAAGAATGACCTGGAGGGCCCCATTTAAATAATATTATTATTATTATTATTATTATTATTATTATTATTATTATTATTAATTTATTCATACCCCGCCCATCTGGATGGGTTTCCCCAGCCACTCAGGGTGGCTTCCAACAGAAAAATGAAATAAAATAATCTATTAAACATTAAAAGCCTCCCTAAACAGGGCTGCCTTCAGATGTCTTCAAAAAATCTGGTAGCTGTTTTTCTGATGGGAGGGCATTCCACAAGGCGGGCGCCACCACCGAGAAGGCCCTCTGCCTGGTTCCCTGCAACTTGGCTTCTCGCAATGAGGGAACCGCCAGAAGGCCCTCGGTACTGAACCTCAGTGTCCAGGTAGAATGATGGGGGTGGAGACGCTCCTTCAGGTATACTGGACTGGAGGCCATTTAGGGCCAGAGGTTCCCCATTACAGCCTTGCTTATCTAAATATTGCAGCAGTTTAGCATTGCTGGCACAGAAAAGTACCAACTCCCAATCAGTGCTAAGAACATACATTAGAGAACCTTAGTAATATGTGAAACAAGTCACCAAAGAAACTGTGTTGGTTGTCCTGCAATTCTACCAAACAACTCGCTTCAGAATCTTGCAGACATTTCACTCGTCCATGGCCCTCCAAATTCTCCATAAAATACAGGCCAACACAACTTTAGTCTGGGGTGAACACCGTGAGAGTAAAAGGCAGTGGGTTATTCAGGAAGGCCAAAGCTTTGTGAGCTCAGACTCGCTTCACATTCCAGTATAGCTGCCAAGTTTTCCCTTTTCTCGCGAGGAAGCCTATTCAGCATAAGGGAATTTCCCTTAAAAAAGGGAGAACTTGGCAGCTATGCATTCCAGACAACTGCAAAACTAATTTGCAATAACAAGGATGCATTTGTCATAGCTCCCCACCTACGGTAGGAGTTCCACGAGCTTGTCTTTTTAAAAATAAAATAACATAAAATGCCATGAAATGATGTGTCAAGGACGGAGTGCATTAACTGAGTCGAGGACTTCCTATTAACAATGAGCGGATTTTAAAGGGCCTCCAGAATGAATAATTGCCTCCTTACCTCCTTGAAATGGGAAATGATAGACTACGAACAGAAAAACCAGTAGGAGAACACTTCAATCTCCCAGGACATTCTATACAAGATCTCAAAGTAGCTGTCTTACTACAAAAGAATTTCAGAAATAGACTGGAAAGAGAAGTTGCTGAATTACAACTTATCACCAAGCTCAAAACCATGGAGGGACCTGGTTTGAACAGAGATATCGGATTCTTATCTCATTATACATGATAAGCGATCTTCAGCCATCTCAACCCTTGCTTTTTCATGCAAAACCATTTGCAGTCGTTTTCGGTCATCAACAGCTATCAGTCAGTCAATCACCCACTTCCACCACCCTTCTGAGTGATCCCCCCTCCCCTCCCCATCCCCACCCCCTCCCCACCCCTTCTCTACATAAGTGCCTGGGGACTTCTATTTCACTGTATCTGAAGAAGTGTGCATGCACACGAAAGCTCATACCAAAATAAAAACTTAGTTGGTCTTTAAGGTGCTACTGAAGGAATTTTTTTATTTTACTACGAACATACGGTGAGAAGAAAAGTTTAGATGCAAAATATAGCACATGCATTGAGGGAGGAAAAAATAACAATGGAAAGCTGCCGTCCCTCCACTCACTAGAGTGATGTCCAACTGGAGAGGTGTACAAACATAAAAATCAAAGCTGTTTGCAAATGCGTCAGGGGTGTTTCACCCCTGTGCAGATTAATCTACTTCCAATGGGATTCGGCACTGTGAGTGTATGCAAAATTATTCTGAACTTCAAAATATGATTACATGAATGTACTTGCAGGGGTTTATACATACTGTATGTGTGTACAAACACTCTGATCTTGGGACAGATTCAGGTCCAGTTCATGCTTTACAGAAATTAAGTGATATCCACGTAAAAAGAAACCAAACTCCACCCTCTCCCTGAAGTTCAACACATTGCCTCTGCAATGCACAAAGTATGCAGCTTAAATCACACATTTCTAGTTTTCACATTGTGCCCTGGCCATAGACCCCTCAAAGGCCCCAAGGATCGTCACTGGTCATTCTCCTTCAGAACCTCTACCAAACCAGCTGAGGCAACTAAGAGAGACTACCGTCCTTTCTGCTGCATGGAAATAGCATCTGATTCTAACTGGGTCCAGTGCGAGTAGTTGGGGACAAACATCAGAAGCTGCCTAAACTGCAGAGCTCAAATTGATGTCCAAGCAGAAGCTACAGAGCCAGACAGCTGTTGCTTAAACTATCTGCTGTTGCTCTTGGCAGTTCTGTGGCTGTTGCTCCTCCTGTTCTACAGCCCCTGAGGGTAGGGTGACAGTCATCAGGCCTCTCTTTCTTGTTCTCTCGCCAGAAAGCAAAATACAATTTTTGTAATGAGAAAACCAAAAAAACACTAGCACAGAAGATTACTGCCCTCCCAAGCTCGCCCAATAGCTACATCTGCTCGATGAAGCAAAGCTTTGGGACATTTCCTTGCTTAAAGAGACAGGCTATTCTAAGCAAGAACACGCTGAATGGGTAACCTTTGCTAAGGAGTACCTTCAACAAGTATCTAGATCAGGCATCATCCAAACTGCGGCCCTCCAGATGTTTTCGCCTACAACTCCCATGATCCCTAGCTAACAGGACCAGTGGTCAGGGATGATGGGAATTGTAGTCCAAAACATCTGCAGGGCCGAAGTTTGGGGATGCCTGATCTAGACAGCCTTTCAAAACATTCGTTTCCTGAAATTGACCCCTCCATTTGGAAATGAAACCAAAAGGTGGCCAGATGTTCTGACTTATTTTCTCCAACAACAACAACAACAACAACAACAACCCTACTGTCTAGGTGATTGTTGTTGAAATGTCCTTTTCAACTCATTTGCCATGATTGTTGCCATCTCTAAAAAGCAAAAACAACAACAACAACAACAACAACCTTCATGTAAGAGGAAACAACATTATACTATGTGTGTTGTCCTTTTACAAGGGATGTAAATAGAAGCAGCTAGCTTTTTAAAGCCACTTAGCACCAAATTTTGACGATTCCCAGCTACTCTGAAATGTGTTCTCACCAGTGTCTTTGATGCCTTAACAACCCAGGAATAGGTAAGGCCTTTACAGAAGGAGAACAGAAGTATTAAACATTTTTTGCAGGTTGGAAGGACAGGACTATCAGCGAGTGGATGCAGAGCTGTTTCTGATTCAGATCAAATGGAGAGGATAGGCATTTGGGGGCAGCCACACCAAGGACCATTAGGGACCCAGGTGGCGCTGTGGGCTAAACCACTGAGCCTAGGGCTTGCTGATCAGAAGATTGGCGGTTCGAATCCCTGTGACGGGGTGAGCTCCCGTTGCTTGGTCCCAGCTCCTGCCAACCTAGCAGTTCGAAAGCACATCAAAATGCAAATAGATAAATAGGAACCGCTACAGCGGAAAGGTAAATGGCGTTTCCATGTGCTGCTCTGGTTTGCCAGAAGTGGCTTTGTCATGCTGGCCACATGACCTGAAAGCTATACGTCGGCTCCCTCGGCCAATAATGCGAGATGAGCGCGCAACCCCAGAGTCGGTCACGACTGGACCTAATGGTCAGGGGCCCCTTTACCTTTACCTTTACACCAAGGACCAGCAGAAACCTGAAGAAACTTCCACCCCTGGGCTTGGGTTGTGGGAAGGAAACAATTTCCCCTCCAACCTGTGTTTGTTGCATGCAGAGGTGCTTCTGCTCCACTGAAGGCCAAATTCTGACAAAAACAACAATATTTGTCTTGCTGTCCACTGTGGTGGGATTTTACGTAATTAGTAATTATCATTATGCTATTCCATGCTGCTCATTTCAATGCAAAGGCTGTTTATTTCAATGAAAAGGAAACCCCATGCAAATAGGGGTGGAGAAAATATAACCAATGATGTATTGCTTGTGTACCCAAAAACTAAGACAACCACCACCAATACCATTAGTATTTTCTGGACATATTTCCATTCTGGATGTGGGATGAATTGGTGAACATTGGCAATCCCCGCTCCTGTTTCCGTTTCCATTGGAATTCTTCAGCTTCCCTAGTTTAGGCTAACTTTGTAAAAGGAACTGGGCAACTTATTGTTGTGCCCTTCTAAAGACTACAATCGAATTGTGCAGGCTAATGTTTTAAAAACATAATCACTGCCTGGCAGACGCAATACATTCCCCCCCCCCCCTACAATGCCCACGGGCTCCTAATGGCTCATCCCATGATTCCGAAATGAAAACTAGAAATATGTTTTACATCTAATGGGGATAACTTCAACATATTTTTGTCTCTTCATTTCAGTAGACTTCTTGTTGCTTTTGGGGGAGGCTCATAGTCCTGAGGGAAAGTGAGCAAGCTGGTGTTACAGATGGGAGCAGCTTAGAGAGAATGAGACTATCAGTGTATCATCATCATGAAAGGAGCATTTCTTATAGCAAGCAAAGTACATGCAATGCCCTAGCTTTCTTCTCTTGCATTCATAAGGGTATGATTCTATAAATCCTTTTTTTTTTCAAAACTGCTAGCATTTATTTCTTATACCCCATAACACACAACAGCATGGCAATAATTCTACACAAAACTTTTAAGGAGATTGTGATTCAATAGACTTATATTTTAGTTGGGCTTCTTTGTACCCTCCACCTGTCCCTCCTTTTTCAAATAACCAAGGGCATCCTCTGTTTTCTGCTACCTGTCTGTGTTAAATCAATGTCCCTATTTTGCCTCTGGGTGAGATTTTGGTTAATAATAAAAAAATGGAACTTTTTAATATAAAAAATCTGCTTTTCTGTACTCATGACAAAAATAAATGTAAATGTACAAAAATGCATTTAAAAGCATCTACAGAATAACTCACCAAATCAGTCTAGGTCACCCCGATGGATGACCTTGATTGCGAGTGGGAGAGGGGATTCTGCTGCTGTTACTCATTCTCTGGTCAGCTTTTAATTCTGTCAGCCATGGTAACGTTGTTAACTGAATTTGTGGGATGGGAACTGTTGACACTGTGCTCCAGTCTTCAAGACCATTTACGGATGGTAGCTTAGAGTGACTGATTGTTGGCACCCAGAAATGAGCTACAATATACCATCCTGTCCCCAGTGCTTTTAAACATCTGTTTGATCAGTTATTTATTAGATTTGGAGCAAGTTGTCACTAGTATGTTGATAACACTCTGCCCTGTTTCATCTTAGTGCGGTGAGGCTATGCCAATGTTGGACCAATGTCTGGTATTGGTGATGAACTGGGAGAGGGTCAATAAGGTGAAACTGTATCATGGTAAGACAGAAGCCCTGCAGGTAAGTGTAGGGTTCAAAAAAATATATGTCAGGTTGCCTGTTCAGGGTCCCATTCTCCCTGAAGGAGCAGGTTCATATCTTAGGATTACTCTTCAATTCATCACTGTCAGTGGAGGCACAGGTGTCCTCAGAGGCTAATAACATTTTATTGCAGCTTCACCTGGTATACTAACTATCCTGAGCAGGATAGTTTGAAGACAGTGGTACATCCCTTGGTAACCTCTAGATTGGAATGTACAGGTGAAGCTCGGAAAATTAGAATATCGTCAAAAAGTGCATTTATTTCAGTAATGCAACTGAAAAGGTGAAACCAATATATGAGATATACAGTATGCATGACATGCAAAGCAAGATATGCCAAGCCTTTATTTGTTGTAATTGTAATTATTTGTCGTTAGGCGGGTCAATTATAAATGGAATGTAATTAATGAAATGTAACAGCGATGTTTATTTTTGTTTATTTTGTATTATTGTAACTATTTGTTTTATTACTGTGGAATTTCCAAAAGAAAGCATTTGTAAAAATTAAAAGAAAAATAAAAAATAAAAAGTTGCATTACTGAAATAAATGCCCTTTTCGACGATATTCGAATTTTCCGAGTGTCACCTTTACTCTAAGTGGGGATACCATTGAGGTTAGTTTGGAGATTGCAGCTCATGAAGAATGCTGAATGGAGCTGTTCCACATCAGTTGGTGCTGAAAACTCTGCTGGCTACCAGTACATTGCCAAGCTAAGTTCAAGGTATTGCTGGTAGTGTATAGAACCCTAAATGGCAAAGGTTACCTGATGGACTGCCTTCTCCTTTATACACCAGCCTGATCACTGTGATCATTTTAGTGAAGCTCTGTTGACAGTCATACAGTTCTCACATATTCATTGAGCTTCTATGACTAGGACATTTAGAGCAGTGGTACTAGTACTTTAAAATACTGTTCCCATTGATATCAGATAAGCACCCACAATTCTCGTATTTTTCTGCCTGCTGAAAAGTTTCTGTTTTGCCTAGTATTAGGCAAATTAGGATTAATTTGATTCAGTGTGAGTCATTTGTTACGCATTGTATGACTTTATAATTATATGATGTTTTATTGAAGACCACCACACTATGTTTTTGAGTGAGTCGACTGTTCAGAAATACTTTTATAAATGAATCGGTAATCTTAGGACAGAGAATTCATGGGGGAAATCAATTTCCATTCAGTTTCTTCTTAAAATAGAAATACCTGTCTTTTCCTCTTTAAATGAAAACAGCTAATGATTCACTAACCATCACATTTCACTTCTCACCAATTCTCAATTATGCAGCCCCGGGGCAGAAGATAAACAGAAGATAATGGTAAGGCCGTCTGTGTGTCACTGTGGCGATTAATGAGCCTCAATTAAATGCAACTATAGAAATGCAGCAGTGGGCTGTTTATTTGTAAAACAAGCAGAAGCTTCTGATAAGAACTGAATGAACCACTGGTGTACTGAATATGTGCACTGGAGTTCATTTTTTCTTTTCTTTTAAAGAATAATTCATGCCAATAATGTAGTGTAAATCAGAGAATCTAGCTGCATCCAGAAGTTACAAACTACTTGTGAGCAACTGGTGTGAGCCTCAGGCTTGTGCTTTCCTCTGTTCCCTTTTCTCCTCCTCCATCACGCATAAGGAAAGAAAAATTGTGGTTTGGAACAAGCTGCAGTTTCCTGTATCACCCAGAGAAGCCAAACTATGGCTGGTGTAAACAATAGGTAGCTAACAAACTGAGATATCAAGCCCAGATCACAGTCAGCTCTTGCTCAACTGGGCATCATTTCCAATTGCCCCAGCCCAGATGACTGGTTAATTCATAGCTGCCAAGTTTTCCCTTTTCTCACGAGGAAGCCTATTCAGCATAAGGGAAAATCCCTTTAAAAAAGGGATAACTTGGCAGCTATGGGTTAATTTCATGCCTGCATTACTCATGTTCAAGGCATCATTCTTCATATCAGAGTTTGAATGCTGCCTGCCCCAACCCCCAACCCCCAACTCTCTATCTTTCATTTTCAAGCCAGTCAGGAAGGATACAACATAGAATTTCACTGAAGATCAAAATGAAAGTTACTGCACACCTTCAGAGTATAATTCTGCAGTTCACGGTCAAGCACCACATTGATACCCAAACCAGAGCCCATAGCAGGAGTGGTTAACTCCCACCTGAAAGGTCTAATCTGGCCCTCCAATATGTTTTTTTTTTCCATACCCACCCAAGATCCCACCATAAATAAAGTAGGGTGGGCATAATTCTGTGCCCTGATACTGATGCAAGTCACTCTTCCCTGGTCATCAGCATGATAATTGGTTGGCCAGAGAAAGGATTAACACAACCCCTGATCAGACCACTGCACAGATAAGCTAAGGAGTGGGGGATGTGTGCTTAACTGCATTTTTGCTGGTGTAAGGTCGCATGATTGACTGGGGGAGAGAGGGAGTAAATGCAAGTCTCTCCTTGCTACATCCCACCCCCGTCATGCCCCTGGAACACCCCTTTGGGGGACCTACCTTGGCTGAACCCTAGCTGTGCCAGCATAGTCTTGGTTTAGCTGGGTTGAGGGAGTAACACCAGCATACTCCTAGAGTAGCCCAGAATCCAGCTACGCCAAACCTACTCACCCCAGCAGATCTTGAGTTTGGACTGCACTGTTAGGGTTGTTAAGAAAGACACTGTTCTATGTCTCTTTCCTTCTTTTCCACATAAGGTCTAGTTCAGGCATCCCCAAACTTCGGCCCTCCAGATGTTTTGGACTACAATTCCCATCTTCCCCGACCACTGGTCCTGTTAGCTAGGGATCATGGGAGTTGTAGGCCAAAACATCTGGAGGGCCGCAGTTTGGGGATGCCTGGTCTAGTTAAAGACAATATGTGACATGATCTCATTTTGTCTCGATGCTTAAGGATTTCATTCAGTCTGCATTTTTAAACAAGCCAACCTGATTTGCACTTCCTGGACTAATGCACAACTTGGAACACAGTTATCTTCTGTGTTTCTTCCCACTTCTTTTTGTGGTCTAGTTCTCAGCCCCATAAAGTGCCAACATGCATATTTCAGAATAAAGTGCTTATGAAGTGTGAATGCAAATGTTTGTTTAGCTTTAAATATATGTATCATGGATCGTGTGGAAATGGAACAGAACACATGCAATCCTGACACAGACTGGAAATAAAATGCTCCATCTATCCTCAGCTGTGCCCTTTCCCAACATCAGCAGCCAAATACATGAGTTATGGCTATGGCAACACAGCACCATGATAGCTCATCACCCCTTGTGCTTGACTAGCTGTTAATGAGGAATAGGAAGAGGAGAGCTATGGAGACTTGGCAGCCCCATCTCCCTTGGACTGCCTAGTTAGACCCTTATATCCTGCCAGAAGACAACTGTCACCTTGCTGGTGTAGTTTGCAATTCTTCTGATCTTCGAGGAGCATCTCAGAGGTTTGTCACACATTGTTTTCTTTTCAAAATCCCATTAACTTTCATTGAAGTGTCGGAGAAGGAAGTTACTTTTAGATCTTCCTCACTAGACAGGAAGGCTTAAAAAAATCCACTTATATTAATGACCTCCATTCTACATTTCCCTGATTCTGTTTAATGGCCAGATCCTAATATAACCACTGCTCAAACACTGGACATACATATTTTAGGCTGTAGTTTACTGGCAAAGTTTGTTTCTGTTGTTCTGTTGTTGAATCTAGACACCTTGTTTTCCTCATATTTTGCATCAAGCATGTGCAGGGAGGGGGAGCATTATAGAGATGTGGGGAGAGGTTTCAGCTAAAAAAACACACACAGCTGCTGGGTTCCTAACAGGGGAGGAGAATCACTTTCACCTTGAAAGTCACATCCCCTACTGGGCAACCTTCCAGAGGGCAAATACCAGGGCCAGAGGGGAAAGTGTGCAAAGCAACAAACACATTTTACCCTTGTACAGTAGGGTAAGCAAGGAAAAGCCAGGGAAGCAAGAAGCATTAGCAGAGTTCAAGGACATATCCCAGGACACATTCCAGGTCAAGGATTAATCAGTAGTATCAACATCAGTATTATTCTCTTCTTGGCACTGTTGTCATCATGGGAGAGAGGGATTAATAGCTTGTCATCCAAATACCTGAAAGAGCCTATTTCCCTCTACCTGCCAGTTTGTTTCCCCAGGTCTTCATAAGAGGCCTTTCTCTGCATTCCAGAATCATATATATCAGGCATCCCCAAACTGCAGCCCTCCAGATGTTTTGGCCTACAACTCCCATGAACCCTAGCTAACAGGACCAGTGGTTGGGGAAGGCGGGAATTGTAGTCCAAAACATCTGGAGGGCCGAAGTTTGGGGATGCCTGATATATACTGTATTATGTTCATGGTGTGTGTGTGTGTGTGTGTGTTTGTGTGTGTGTGATTATGTAGTGCTAAGTGAACCATAAACAACTGATGTTGGTCTGTGAGCACTTAGAAAAAGAATGCTATGATTACTAAGACCCAGCATGGGTTTCTCAGAAACAAGTCATGCCAGACAAAAAACAGTCCCCTTTTTTATGGAGTTACAAGCTTGCGTGGATCAGGGAAATGCTGTGGACATAGTGTATCTATATTTCAGCAAGGCATTTGACAAAGGCCCCCATGATAAGGTAACTGTTAGGTGGATTTGTAGCTAGTTAACTGACCAAACCCAAAGAGTACTCATTAATGGTTCCTCATCATCCTGGGGAAAAAGTGACAGGTGGCGCAAAATAAAATCCGGGGGCAGGGGCTAAGCAGCCAATGAGAATTGAACATGTTCAGTAGCCATGGAAATTGGCTGGCTATTGGAAAAGATTAGGGAAGCCTGCAAAGTGATGGAGGAGTAGAATAGGATAGAAGAAGTACCTCGGAAGATGGCTAGATGTAACTCTAAACAAGAGCACACCATTGTTGCAAGGCCCCCTTGTAAAAAAAATACTCTGCAATTTATTTCTAAAACTAGCAAATAGTTAAGCATCAATCAACATCATGTACAAAGCTGAATATCTTAAAACAGAGGTAGTAGAGAATGGGTGGTCATATTTCAGTCCTATAGGGTCCTTGTGTTATTTTTACTAGAATCCCAATATCTAGCAACTGGTGCAAAAACAACCCCCATGGACATAAGTCTGTTGGTGCACTTAGATTACTTGCATATCAATACTCACACAGGGGGAAGACACATGCCCAAGCCACGTCCCCTCTGGTCCATCACCATCATCTGGTTTACACATACACAAATATCCTGAATTTGAGCAGAGTTAAGTGGGTTCTTAAAAGACTCTCATGGAAATCAACAGCATTTTAAAGAGCTTAATGATGGCTGGATTGTGCCCATAATCGTCAAAACTGATTTGTGCATTTTTCACACTTGCACTGGGGATATAGGGGAGGGGGTATCTCTCTTTGCACTTTGAATTCACTGTAACAGATGTTGTCTCTTGCAAAGCTGTTAACAATCTGTATACACATTGTTTCTCCTAACGTATGGTTCAGAACCTCACTCTATCTAAATTCCATTAACACTTTTGGAAATGTGAGCATTTCCCCCATCTGGTGGAAGGATTATAAAATTCATTGCATTGATTTTGCAAATCTGGAAACAGCTGGGAAGTTGTATTTTTTATTAAAGTTCTCCAGATTCATATTTGCAAAAGATGAGGCTTTAGCAATCTTTCTTAGGGGCCATAATATGCTCTCCATTTCTCAACTGTACAGTTTCCTTCTAAATGCTAATAAACCAGGTGGTGCAATGTTTAGCTATCATTCTGCCCATTAACCTCTCTTGGTGCAAATAGTTATAGCCTTATGATTTAAAAGATCTCTGCAAGCATTTTGGAGCTGGATTCCTCCCCACACCAGCCTGCTTTTATTTCCCACATCACTCCAATATCTATGTGTTTCCATATTAAGAATTTGGCAATCATCTGAATGTCAAGTAAAACACAGCATGCAATTGTGGTTATTATAAAGCAGGGTTTTCTCATTACACCGTTTCTTCCCAACAGCACACCCCTGTGACTAAGCACTGTGACTAAGATGCACAGAAGATGCTTCCCTGTGTCTTCTTCCCATTACTATAGTAATGTCTGGGTGATAAGGTGGAGCCAATCACACGAACATCTTGCTATTAAATCGGCACATATGATGGTGATTTGGAGGGGTGGATCTGTGTTACTTGCCCCACCCACATGGCTCCAGGCTTCCAAAGATAAGGTTGTCCAGAAGAGAATGGGACTCTTGGATTGAAAAAAAGTTCCTCACACCTTGCTTTAAATCAGGGTTCCCCAAACTTGGGGTGCCAACTGTTTTTGGACTACAGTTCCCATCATCCCTGAGTACTGGTCCTGCTAGCTAAGGATGATGGGAGTTGTAGTCCAAAAACAGCTGGAGACCCAAGTTTGGGAAATCCTGCTTTAAATAGTCTATGCTACATTTATATACTGTAGAGAGATTCCAAACTACCTTGCAAGGGTTGCAGGGAACAGTCACGGGTTTCAGTCAATGACAAGTCAATGGCAACAGGATGAAAATTTCAGAATGAATGAGCCCCATTTTTATCCCTGAATAATGAAGGGAGGATGTTAACAGAGACAGGACTCATTTTTTTCTTGTTGTTGTTTAGTCATTTAGTCGTGTCCGACTCTTCGTGACCCCATGGACCATAGCACGCCAGGCACTCCTGTCTTCCACTGCCTCCTGCAGTTTGGTCAGACTCATGTTGGTAGCTTCGAGAACACTGTCCAACCATCTCGTCCTCTGTCGTCCCCTTCTCCTAGTGCTCTCCATCTTTCCCAACATCAGGGTCTTTTCCAGGGAGTCTTCTCTTCTCATGAGGAGGCCAAAGTATTGGAGCCTCAGCTTCAGGATCTGTCCTTCCAGAGAGCACTCGGGGCTGATTTCCTTCAGAATGGATAGGTTTGATCTTCTTGCAGTCCATGGGACTCTCAAGAGTCTCCTCCAGCACCATAATTCAAAAGCATCAATTCTTTGGCGATCAGCCTTCTTTATGGTCCAGCTCTCACTTCCATACATCACTACTGGGAAAACCATAGCTTTAACTATATGGACCTTTGTCAGCAAGGTGATGTCTCTGCTTTTTAAGATGCTGTCTAGGTTTGTCACTGCTTTTCTCCCAAGAATCAGGCGTCTTTTAATTTCGTGACTGCTGTCACCATCTGCAGTGAAAGTAAAATCTCTCACTGCCTCCATTTCTTCCCCTTCTATTTGTATTCTATTTGTATTCTATTTATACAATCAGGGAATGGTTTCAAAAGAGCAAAGACTATCTATCCATCTGATGTGACCATTGGAAGCCTGATGCATGTAATACTTAGGCAAGAACAATCTGAAGGGCTATTAACACTTTTCCAACAAAATAAAATTGAATGAAAGGTGTGGGCAGAAATATTTCCTCTTTATTTCTGACAGGCAGGGTTGGAATTCATTCCTTTATATCTAAGAGATGCTTAAAAGCTGGCCACCTTTTATGATGTTATAGGATGTTATGCAATTAGAAATGGGGGCAAATTAGATTTTGCTTGCATTTCAGTGAGAAACTACCGAATTCACACTTCTCAAACCAATAGGCTATCCTTTGAAATTTGCACCTACTCATATTTTGTGATGCAGTTCTCCAAACAAGTGACATTTACAAAACTTTGTATGTTAGGGCAAGGTTTGCATAAAAATCAATATGTCCGTAAATGTAGCTTATGAAAAAGTGTTATATTAGGGGAAATTGCTTGAAAAATGTATACATTAGTCAAAACTGCATACAAAAATGTGTTTATTAGGAGAAATGGGTGCTAAAATGCTGAAAAATTTTCATGAGGTTCCAATAATAATAATGCAAATTGCTGCAGAAATGTGGAGAACCAGATTTAAGATTGGAAAATGAGAAGCTTGAAAATAAAGATGAATTCGTCCATCCCTATAGACAATGGAGAAAATAGGCTATTTTTGGATAGAAATGCAGAAATCATATTCTCAAGTATTTCCTCACAGGTATATATTCTGTGAATGTACATCCCCTAATTCCAAATTATGCTCCTCTCCAAAGGAACCTTGAGCTATGAGAGGGATTAGGCCCCATTGCAATTCAAAATAAACCAAGGAAAGAGGATTGACCTCAGGCTGAAGGCAAGTGTACTTATATGCTTGTCCTCTCATGTCAATTATCTTGTACCTTTCCCTCCATTAGCCCAGCACAGGGTACATGAGTGGAAGGTGGAAAGGGAGGTGGGTGGCACTGTGGTCTAAACCACTGAGCCTCTTGGGCTTGCCGATCAGAAGGTTGGCGGTTTGAATCCCTGTGGCGGTGTGAGCTCCCGTTGCTCTGACCCAGCTCCTGCCAACCTAGCAGTTTGAAAGCACGCCAGTGCAGGTACCACTGTGGTGGGAAGGTTAATGGCATCTCCATGCGCTCTGGCTTTTGTCACAGTGTTCCGTTGTTCCACATGTCCTGGAAAGCTGTCTGTGGACAAACGCCAGTTCCCTGGGCCTGAAAGCAAGATGAGCACTGCACCCCATAGTTGCCTTTGACTGGACCTAACCATCCAAGGGTCATTTACCTTTATTTACCTTTTTTATGTGAGTGGAAGGTGGAAAGGGAAAGGAAACACCCCCTCCCCCTCTCTGATACCTTCTCCCCAATCCACAAATGTTTTATTGGGTTCCCATTGGTCATTATTTATCCTTCTCCGAACTCCTGCCTTTCTCCTCTCCACATCTTTCTTCTTGTTTTCCTTTTCCCTTCTTCACTGAGCATCTTGGGAAATCAAAATCTGAGCCCAGGCTACAGAAACTCTGAGGAAGACAGAATGGTGAATACAAACAAGGGTATGAGCTGTAGTTCTTAAGGCTATGATAATATGCTGCCATGCTGAAGCATCCATCCATCCGTGCTCTGTGGCAGGCTGTGACTTTTAAGTGTTGCTGCAGCATTCAGGCATTAAGCTTTAGCTGAACCACTGCAGCTAAAAATACCATTTTATTCCTGGAAAGTGTGGCACAGCTGGCTAGATATAAATTCCTTTACCACTAGTCACAGCCAATGAATCCTTGGGTTTTGTGCTAAGACAGGGGCACACAAGAGAAAGCACTGTGAGAGATACTTAAAAAAAAAAAAATCTTTACCAAACCAAGAAAACCACGGTGCTATGTTAACATCAGAATACCATTTAAGCTCTGTGTTTTCTTTTTAACCCATTGTCTATAGATCCCTGTTTTCTCTCTACATCCCACATCACTTCTCTTTCTTCAAGCACGCAAATCCCTCTCTCCAAGGTGCTGAAGACAGAATACATTGTACCCCAGCCCCAGCCCCATTTAATCCTCACAAATTCTCTGTAAATTAGAGCAGACTTCTGCTGTTTGTTTCTACCGGTATGAACTTAATAATGCAAACTTCCTTCTCCATGTCTGTACCTCACAGGCCTGCATCCCCATGTCTTAGTGATGTCTTTTTATGCTTCTCCAGCACAAAGATTTATCCCACTTTTCTCTGTTTCCCCATCCATAGGTCTCAACACATGTAGGGTGTGTGTGTGTGTGTGTGTGTGTGTGTGTGTGTGTGTGTGTGTGTGTGATAAATTCTGCTAGATACAGAAATGTGATGCTATTAAAGGAGCATAGCCCTATCAGCTTTATTTAGTTGTGTCCATCCTAATGATTTCTGACCCCTCCCTCCTCAAAGTAGTCTGGTGATTGATTGATGACAAAAAAAAGTGCGGCTGGGGAAAAGTCAGAAGCCTGTTTCGGACTTAAAAAACAAAAACAAAACGCAGACAAACCAGTACTGCCTCAGAATGCTCTCAGCCCAGCTATGGCCCTGTGTGACTAACAAGACATGCCTTGGAATTATTTGGACAGTGGCTAATTCAATTAGGTGCCTAACTTACTCCTTCCTTCTCTTCCTCTCTTTTTAAAGTCCCATTGAAAGAATCTAATAAATGGCCTGGTGAAATTGCATTGTGTTAGTGCTTTTTTTGTCTTCAAATCATGCCGCTATTGAATTTATATTGGCCATAGGTAATTAACGTAGGGATGCTGACTGCTAACACAATTTTGCTCAGCTTTCGCTGATGTCTGTCAACTGAAATGCTTATGATTTCAAAATGTGTGTGTCGGGGGTGGGGGTGGGGAGAGACAGAGAGATGTAGCAATTAAAATTTCATTCATGCAAGGCTGTACGTAATAAAATTTTAATATACTCCTGAGTATTATCATTTTTATTGATGTAGTATGCCATAAGTACATTTGTCACAAGAGATGAGCTTAGGTCAATCTATCCCACCTTCTTGGACTTGGGTTGGCTCACAAGGTAATGCATGTCATTTGATTTCTTTATACTTAATTAGCATACACATGAGCGGCCACTGAATGCTTGAACTGATGCCACTAAAAAGCATTCTGTGTCTGAGGTACCATATGTCTGAGGTAGCACAAGCCACCTTGTAGATAGGTGGATAATAATAATAATAATAATAATAATAATAATAATAATAATAAGTCCTCTTTAGACATGCATATTCATAGATGACTAAACCCTGTCCTCTGCCATCTATAGCTCTATAGCTCAGTTGCTGATAATGCCCGGGTTGCCTGTTTGATCCTTATATGGGACAGCTGCATATTCCTTCATTGCAGGCACTTGGACTAGATCAGACATCCCCAAACTGCGGCCCTCCAGATGTTTTGGCCTACAACTCCCATGGTCCCTAGCTAACAGGACCAGTGGTCAGACAGGCTATTCTAAGCAAGAACGCGCTGAATGGGTAACCTTTGCTAAGGAGTACCTTCAACAAGTATCTAGATCAGGCATCATCCAAAGTGCGGCCCTCCAGATGTTTTCGCCTACAACTCCCATGAGCCCTAGCTAACAGGACCAGTGGTCAGGGATGATGGGAATTGTAGTCCAAAACATCTGGAAGCTGAAGTTTGGGGATGCCTGGACTAGATGGTCTTCAGGGTCCCATCAACTCCCCAATTCTTTGATCTCCTCTATGATCTCCACTAGTTCGCAGGGGTGACTGTCTGATGGAATGAAAGCTGTGTACATATGGAGTCTCCCTACACATTGTTGAACCCTTAGGGGTGGGGAATGGGTTTTCTCAAGCAAGAGGATGCTTACCTGTTGGGATATATCTGCAGATGCCCATACACACCTGTTTGGCTTTTGTTTTGTTTTTTTCTGGAAGGAGTTGTTATGTTAAGTGCAGGGCTCAAAGCATAGTCCTGCTCCACACAGAAATGCCCTGTGCAAGAGGAATGCATGTGGCTGTCGGCTAAAGCCAGTGCTATTTTTCCTAGAAAAAGGGATTCCTGGACTCACCATGAACACCCCCCTCATTCTCTTAGAATGGCAATGGCGCCCACCTGAGAGATGTCAGAGCTGAGTTCCAGCAAGTTCTGGCTGGGGAAAAAGCTCTAGTTAAAGCATAAATCCCAGGCAGACTGTCAAAACTCTTGACAAATTAGCAAAAGGAAAGTTGATAGGAAAATGCAAACACAAAAATGCAATGAATTGTTGTAAGAGTGTGCTTCAGTAGTCAATTTATAAATTTTACAATGTACAAGAAGAAGAGCTGGGTTTGAGTTCCATTGAACTCATTGATGCTAACTGCTGAGCAGGCATGTTCAGGGTACCACTATAACCTAGTAAATGTAGAGTAAAGAACTGAGTAACAGTATATCAATATGCTAAATTTGCAATCCTCTTCTCCAAAGGCCACAAATTCACATTAAGATGCTAACTGAAGCACATACATACCCAAATACAGCACACAAATTTGAAGTGGTCTATTAATTTTCGCTCTACAGTATACATAAGCTGGCAGGAAAGAATTCATAGGAAGATGAATGTCGAATGAATATAGTGTGTGATCAAAGTAACTCTATTATTCTTATTGGCCAAAAATAATTATTATCACCATTATAAGAAGACAGCGTGATCTTCAACTAAACCCCTAATGCCAGGTATTTTATAATTATCCTCCAGGTGCAATAGATGAAATACTATTTCCTGTGGAAAGTTTTATTGAATTTTTTTTTTAAAAACACACACACACACACACACACACACACACACACACACTGTGCAGAAGGCAATTTGGAGCTAACTTTAATATAGTTCATGATATAATACCTAACTTCATCAAGGTCTCTTATGCAAATCTCTCTTTTTTTTATTTGAAGTTAGACCAGAGGGAACACGGCCAGGTTTTATTTTTTAATTTATATTGTTAATCCCAAAGGCTCCCAGGCTGGAGAACTGGAAGATAAAGTTCTGATACATTTTAGGAGTTGTACACAAAATGTAACAAATGGGGTCATTGTTGCCTATGTTGCTGGAACTGTCAGTGCTATATTGCAGTTATACAGCCAGTATGCTGATTACAGTTGTACCTCCTTTTGCGTCCGGAATCTGTTCCGGAATCCTGGATGCTCGATGAAAGGGATGCTCAACAAACCGCATTTAGCACTTCTGTGCGTACACAAGCGGCAAACCCAGAAGTAACCCATTCCGGTACTTCCGGGTTTGCTGCAGACATTGGACGAAATGGACCCTAAACGGGGCGGACTCAAAACGAGGTACCACTGTACTACTAAGGAGGAACAGTGTATTTCAAGTGGGTAGGAACAACTGAAAATCCTGCCATCTGTAAAAAAGAGCCTTCCCATGCTCCCTCCTCACATGACTGCTGGTTTGCCTATGAATTTAGAAGCAGTGTGTGACAGGAGATCTACAGCAAGCCAGCATCGTTATACGCGTATGGACGTAGATCTGGAATCCTCCAAGATGCTTGGTCATCTTTTTGGCCATGAAAAAATGGCGCAGACTCAGTTTAATTCAGGGTACCGTTGTGATTTGCTTGCAATGTTGTTCTAACATCCACCCTTGAATTTTATGGTAAATGTGATTAAGTTTGTCATCATTAACTGCAGCCCATTTATTTCAATGGGTCTACTCGGAGTATGACTCAATCAGAAAACACTCAAAGTACTTCTCTGTTGAAAAGCTCTATCACTGGACAGCAACTAGTTTCGCTCCAGTGCCATTTTAAAAAGTGAGGCACAGAGGGCCAAGGTTTCAACCTTTCCTTACCAAAGCCCTCCCAAGTCCCCGGATTACCGCCATCACCCCTGCAGGCATACATCCCTTTCACGACTTACTTAGCAGCTGAGGAGGAGCACATCATGGGGTACAGGGGCTTCCAGTTGTTGACCACTATTTTGTACCATGTCAGGCTTCTGCCAGTGACTCCCGGTCGGCTGCCCAGGAACATACAAAGACAAGGAAATGTTTCTTTTACAGTTCACTTTTTATTCAGTATTTACATAGAGAAGCTATAGAACCCAGCCTCTTGGATAATGGTGTTGTCCTGAATGAATCTGCACCCCCCATCTCTCCCACTTCCTCATTCATCAAACTCATTGTCTATTCTACGGGTGCTGCTATGTGCCCTCTTTCTTTGGGGGGGGGGTCTAGAATGCTTCCAAAGACACTGTGTCCATCAGGTGTGGCCCCCTTGGTGCTTCCTTCTCTTCCTCCATTATTTCCCAGCTTTCCCCCTCATCTACCTCTGAGCTGTGATCTCCCTCAAACCCCTGCTGTAAATGTAATCTATCTTCTTCTTCTTCCTCCTCCTCCTTGGAAGGGTCAAGCTGGGGAGGTGGTTTCCACCATTCCTCCTCTGCCCAGTCCCTGACATATCATCAGTTTGATTGAGACTGCCATCCCTTGGCCATGCTTTATTTTTGAGGATTCTGCCCTGGTATGTGCAGAGCTATTTTTTTCAGCCAGAACTCACTCCAGCACCATTGTCATTCTAAGAGAATGATGAAGGTGTTCATGGTGAGTTCCAGCACCTCTTTTTCTAGAGAAATAGCACTGGGTATGTGTGCAAGAAACTCTAGAAACCAAGAAACAGTAAGTCTACATCACAGCTGAACAGAATCACTGCATGGTTCCTCCTCACAGGATCATAGGAAATTATAGCAATTCATACCATTGGTCCATCTACTTCAGTATTGTTTTTCCTGATTGCCAATGCCTCTCTAGAGTTTTAGGCAAGGAGCTCTATCTGGAGGTTTTGGGGAATTGAACCTGGGACCTTTGGCATTCAAAGCTAATGCTCTGAGATATGACCCTTCCTCCTGGAGCTTCTAGCCCAGGGGTCAACAAACTTTTTCAGCAGGGGACTGGTCCACTGTCCCTCAGACCTTGTGGGGGGCTGGACTATATTTTGAAGGAGGGGGGATGAACGAATTCATATGCCCCACAAATAACCCAGAGATGCATTTTAAATAAAAGCACACATTCTACTCATGTGAAAACACCAGGCAAGGCCCAGAAATAACCCAGAGATGCATTTTAAATAAAAGGACACATTCTACTCATGTAAAAACACACTGATTCCCAGACCATCTGTGGACCGGATTTAGAAGGCGATTGGGCTGGATCTGGCCCCCGGGCCTTAGTTTGCCTACCCATGTTCTAGCCAAATGCATCAACATTGTCTTCATGGGACAGACTAAGGAGAAAAATGGTTCCTTGGTTCATTCCACCTTTGAAGTACAGGCTATTAACTTGGTGGGTGGGGCACTACTGTGAGGTTCTACTTGCTGTCACCTCTGAGGTACAATTGATCCTCTCAGAAAGGAGAATGGTCATCCCAAATCCTTTTTACCGGGTCACCTCCTGTGGCTGTTACCAGCAGCCTGATACACACAAATGTAGCAGGTGAAGATTTCCAATTACCTTCACTCCAGGAAAAAAAGTTTTTCCAGTGCTTAACTGTCTGTATGTCAGAGTTGCTAGTAGAGACACCGCATTGGGACCAGTTAAAAATAAAGATTTCAGAACTGTCTTCATGGCTCAAGGGGGGGGGGGAGTTTCTAATATTTCCTAATTTTCCGTTTTATTACCTGATTTGTATTATTATTAAAAAAAAAAAAAACAGTTCCCGATCATATCCATCTGGCTTATCTCATTAAAACAGTCTGATTGAAATTGCTTTCCCTGTGGCTTTGCTCAGTCTATATATTTACTCTGCCTGTGGGGATCTGCAGTTCAAGGCTCCCTACCCTCCTTCTCCCACAGCCTTCTCAACTTAGCTTATAAGAAGGATTTAAAAGTCGGAGATTCTCTTATCTTTCAAGAACTGAAGTTGGCTTTATTATACCACTCACTGTGGCTACACACACACACGAGAGAGAGAGAGAGAGAGAGAGAGAGAGAGAGAGAGAGAGAGAGAGAGAGAGAGAGAGAGAGAGAGAAAGAGAGAACACCTTTTGCTAACAACAGCAAATGTAAATGTAGTTTAAGCACAAACTCTAATGCATAGAGTAGAAAGAGCATATACCATATGTATATTTTGAATGCCAGCATATTATGTACACTGTATTGGTAAGAAATAAAACAAAACAAAACAAAAGGTGAGTAGATGGAATTGCGGCCCATTGCTATGCATATTTACACTGATATAAATTGCATCGGTAGAAATTAAATCTTCATATTCCCAGGGGACCTTTTTCACAGTGCAGCAAAGTCAGTTGGTGTATTTTATGGGGGGAGGGGAGGGAATTAGTTATTAAAACTGAAATTTAAAAGTGAATTGAAGAATTTTGAGGGAAGTCGGGTTTTATTAAACTGATGGAATATTGCAGAGGCGATCCATTTCCTCTGCAGATTATCACTAGATTTGTGGTCAAACTGTATGTATTTTAAATGTATGGGTGGCTTTTTTGTGTGGTTTTTTTTAAGAATTCAAGTGGTACAGAAATGTGGTAAACTGTAAAATTATAAACCAAAACACATTAATTTTTCCACCCCTGATCCTACCCCCATGTGTATGTAACTGCGGGAGTAATGAATGCCTAAATAGCAGCCCAAAGCTGAGGAGAAATGTTATTGAGGTTAATATGGTAAATTGCTAATATTTAATGGATACTTTTAACTGCATTAGTTCTCTCAGCCATGTGTGTGTGTGTGTGTGTGTGTGTGTGTGTGTGTGTGTGTGTGTGTGTGTAATATAGCTTTATTCTTTTTTAACCTTTTGTATATTGTATATTGCTTATTATTATTATTACTATTACTATTACTGTATGTTTTACTGTAAATGCATATTTTGGTTGCTACTGTTCCTCAGAATTGTGAGTTTATGTGTATTCCTGTTGTTGTTATGACCCTGGTGGCCAAAACAACAATAATAAGTGACTCCAAAATTCCTAAATAGGGTTGCTATGGCAAATGCTAGTTACATTACACCAAGATGTTACTCAGTGTACTGTCAAAATCAATGTCGAAATATCAGGAGAAACAATGAATGCACCCAAGGTCTTAGGATGTGTTACATTATTTCAACTTTCCCACTGCCTCTCTTTTCTCATAGGCAGAACACAGAGACACAGACATACACACGCATAGCTAAAGTTCTGTGTCTCTTCCGTGCAGCGCCATGAGATGTGATAAACGAAGGAGCTACAGGCTGATTAATAATTGAAAATTAGTCTTCCTCCATTCATGGAGGAAAATTAGTCTTCCTCCATTCATGGAGGAAGCACAAGAAACAATTGCTCCTGTGCTTCAAGTTCTATGTCCACATTCCCATGGAGCACATCACCGCCTTTAGCAATTTATGACAGATACATTGGCAAAAAAAGGAAACAAAAACAAAAAGAAAGAAACGAGAGAAAAGAAACAAGGTGTGACACAATAAGTCAGCTCTAACTATTATTCCCAGAGCTCAGGCTGTGGATAAATAGCTGCACCTAACATTGCCATGTGGATAGAATAATAAAATATTCAGTATGCACCTGAAATGTCAAGGATTGTGGCATTTCAACAAGTAAAAGAGTCGAGAGGGAGAAGTCGTTAGGCACATCTTGATTGTGTCACCATGCCTTTCCAATGAGAAATATGAGAGAATGATGTTTATTTTCCATACTCGCCATTTGTCTGTTCGCAATTTGCACAACAAAATTATAGCCTTTAGGAAGGAAGGCAAACAGCTTGTTATTTACTTGTTTTATTCTGGTCATAAAATGCAGATTTGCCGTACTAAAGGATCAAAATGGCCCAGGGACTATTCGGAAGACAAATCATTCATTTCTACTGTTGCATCTACGTGGCTCTGGCCCCATGAGCTGCCTGGATTGGCTATTGCATAGTAATTATTCAGAATTTGTTTTGTTCTTTGGAGTAATAGTAAAAGTATAGAAATATAACAGAACATTTGATAGGTTAAGGATTCGGAACGGGACTGACTACAAGAGTGCCGAGTCCCTCATGACTGTGATAGAAGGCAAAAGGCTAAAGAAAACACTGTGTTGGAGTTGTTAAGATTTGGCCTGTTGTGGGTTACATTTGCAGGCATAGTAGCCCTTCCAGAGTGAAGTTTGCCAAATGACTATCGAATAGGCCTAGCAGTGTTTGTGGTGGGTTAAATAAAATATCTATTTATTTATTGTTGGAAGCACTTATAACTTTCCATTCTGGGGGAGAATTATATGGAATTTGCAGGCACTGTAACATCTCCTTATTGGAATGGATCCGAACAAATGTCAGAGGGATACCTGCAGTTCCCATGTAAAACACACTGCAGTATTCTAACCTAGAGTCTATTATCACTCAGAGAAACTCCCACCTGACCCATCCTCTCCCTCTGGGGCTTACAGGACCTCTGCCAAACCCTCATGGCACAAAGACACAGGCAGAATAAGACACAACATGGTACAGATCAGGCTGGGTTGCTGCTGTTACCTCTTGCTCCTTTCACTTCAATGCCTCCTTCGTCCTCATTGAACTCTTAATGATAGCTGAGGCCTCCCCTTCAAAATCAAGTAACGTTCCCTTGCAAATGTGTGGTGCCATATTAATCAATGAATGAGGGTTGATATCATCGGAATATAACCTGCCACTACTGATGGCTGCAGAGTATCTGATTGATATTCCTCGCTTGTTCAAAAAGTCTTGGTGCCACGTATAATGGACTTGAATAATTATCCACGTTGGTCATGCTGATTTATCAGTGAAGTTAAAATACAAAAGGCAATTAAAGAAATCCAATTCCCTTGCTCCATTCCATATGCTAATTTACTGTCTGCTTCTATCCCTTCGGATTGCTTATTCAGTGCCTCAGATTTCCGACAATGTCTCCATTCTTTTCCTTCGTCCCCGCGACCACCACTCACTTTCCAGATCGCAAGTGCTCAAAGTTCCATTTATTTTTTTGACATCTCTTTTTGGTTCTTCTTTCTCGTGAGATGAGGTCGTTTACTTTTGAAATGATCAACCACCAACGCAGGTTCCAAGGTTTAGGACAAGTGACCCTCAGAAGATCCCCAATCTCTTTCCATTGTGCCCTCACAGCAGTGTGTTTGTCTGAATATCCCCTACTCTGGAAGCACAGCTATGACCCCAACTCCCACTGTTGAATCTCTTGCATCCTAGTCTCTGGAGTTTTAAGGAGGATGGGGGAGGCACGCCTATGTATATATCTATTTTCCTGCTCCTACTAACACCAGCACCACACCATTGAGTCACTAATGTGCCAGTATTTTTAAGGTGTGAAATCTGAGTCGGAAGCCAACTGCAAATCCTTGCAACAGAGATGCCTAGAGTAACCTCGATAACTGTTAAAATTATTTTCCCCCACAAACTTTAGGCCATCGCTAATTCTACCCTTGTTTGATTCTTAGTGAGCCATGAAGACAGGCTAAGAAAGCATGACCTAGATTCAACATTGCACAGAGAAATCTTCACAAGGGACACTTTGAAGCATGCATGCTAATTAGACAATGAAACGGTTAATCAAAAGGGAAATGTATTTTGCTATCCAAACCTGGGATGATGCATGCTGTAGCAGCATCGTAAATCACAGATTACGTTCAGAGGAAGAATTTACGGTGACAATTTCCCCCCGGCTGAATTGTTATAACCACTTTCCATGTTGTCTACAATGTTATGGCATTGCACCGATTAATTTTACTATGATAGTTCACAGGTGCACGCAACTTAACACGCAAGTAAACACTGCAGAGGAGGTTGGAACTTTGTGTAGGCACTGTTGAGTAACAAAAACAAAAAGGGGCTATGACTTTCTCATTATTATCATGGCTTTGTGCAGTTCAACCTATGAAATTCACACAGCAATCCTAAATAAAGGAAGCTTATGCAAATTACACCATCTTAAATTAAACAGGTATAATTTTCCCTTGTTCCAAATACTGGTCAGGAGTGAGGCTACTGCTGGCTTTGAGGAACTAAACCTGGAAGAGATAATAAATAAATAAATAAATAAATAAATAAATAAATAAATAAATAATAATAATAATAATAATAATAATAATTTATAGCCCACCCATCTGGCTGGGTTTCCCCAGGCACTCTGGTGTGCTCCCAACAGAATAAAACTTCAGACATTAAAAACTTCCCTAAACAGGGCTGCCTTTAGATGCCTTCTAACAGTCAGGTAGTTTATTTCCTTGACATCTGGTGGGAGGGTGTTCCACAAGGCGGGCGCCACCACTGAGAAGGCCCTCTTTCTTGTTCCCTGTAACCTCACTTCCCGCAGTGAGGGAACCGCCAGAAGGCCCTTGGAAGTGGACCTCAGTGTCCGGGCTGAACAAGGGGGTGGAGACATGCCTTCAGGTATACTGAGCCAAGGCCATTTAGGGCTTTAAAGGTCAGCAGCAACACTTTGAATTATGCTCAAAAATGTACTGGGGGCCAATGTAGGTCTTGGTGGCCACTCCCAGTCACCAGACTTGCTGCCGCATTCTGGATTCTTGCTGCCGCATTCCGTGTCACCTTCAAAGGTAGCCCCACATAGAGCACATTGCAGAAGTCCAAGCGGGAGATAACTAGAGCATGCACCACTCTGGTGAGACAGTCTGCAGGCAGGTAGGGTCTCAGCCTGCGTACCAGATGGAGCTGGCAGACAGCTGTCCTGGACACAGATTGACCTGCACTTCCATGGACAGCTGTGAGTCCAAAATGACTCCCAGGCTGCACACCAGGGGCACAGTTACCCTATTCAGGACCAGGGAGTCCTCCATACCCACCTGCCCCGTGTCCCCCCCAAAACAGTACTTCTGTCTTGTCAGGATTCAGCCTCAATCTTTTAGCTGCCATCCATCCAAACAAAGAAATCTTTCAAGCAGAGTTTGATTCACCCCACCTGTTTTGTTGGCACAAGTTCTGTCGAGTTCCTGGTCACATGACCAAAGTCAAGAGAGTTAGAGAAATTAGGAGGGTTGTATTTGGCCCCTGGGCAGTCCTTGTAAGTAGCTTGTTCACTTGCTAATAATTTCCTTTGTGTGAGCAAGAAAAGAAGCATTGCATACATTAAAAGAGGGTTGGTCCTTTGCAACAAATAACTAACCAAGGGATACGTGGGCAAGTTTGGCTCTGGCATAGTTTATACCAGTGTTAAGTACACTGGCTTCCCATATTTAGGACTGGTCTAGAAGTTCAGTTTTTAATATTTTCCAGTTTTTTTAAAAAAAAAAGTTTGCATGAAGATTCAGCAACATTTTAGTGTTAATTTAATATGCCTATTGGTATGCCATTTTGCCTAATACATACATACATTTTCCTGAAGTAATCTCCACTACTATAATGTATTTTTGTACATAATTTTCACTAATATAGGCATTTTATACACACTTTACCCTAGGATATGCATTTTTGTACACATTACTTGGCTGGAGTGCAAAATTAAGAGAAATGCGAATTTCAAAGGATGGTTGTTTTTTTCATTGGAGTGTTGTTTTGAAAAGTGTGTATTAGGAAAAGTCACTGTTAAGTGTGAACTGAATTGAATCTCTTCCTCATCACTAATCAGAGTATACAAGAAGGGGTTTTATACCTTGCCATGAGAGCATGGAAGAAGAATTGTTGCTATATTAAGGGAGCAATCCCATAGCAAGATCCACTGGGATCAGCAGGCTACGATTCACTATATCGCCAGCTACACCCTCATCTTTAGGTTAGCCAAAAATATGCTGGCATATCTCCCAATTTATAGTTTATCAGGACCCAGCTGGCTGAGCTGAGCCAAGCAGATTTTAGGGCGACGTAAGCCCTGAAAAAGGGGGCATTCTGAGAGCCTAGCAGAGAGGAGTTAGGCTGGATCCTAAAACCATTCAGCTTGGTCATGTGAGCTGGCAATCCAGCATAAATTAAGACATCAAAAAGGGTGGTGAAACTCTATACTATGTTAAAGTTTTGGTTTTCCATCTTCCATGCTTAGGCAACCTCAGGTGGTAATAGCCCTGCTGCTAAACAGAGATTGGTTCTGGTGCAACTTCACAATAGCTTAACTTCCATCAATCAGTTTTTTGTGTGTAGGTTTGCTCCCAAAGGCAAAAATAAAAAGCAAGTTTTAAAAATAAAATAAAATCTGTAATCTGTGTGTGTGTGTGTGTGTGTGTGTGTGTGTGTGTTAAGGTTCTGCTGTTTGTTCCTAGTACAAAAAATCAACACAATGACAGAAGAGTTCTTACAGAGAACTCAGTAGAGAGGAGGAATGGTTTCTCTCCATTCTTTCTAAGCTTTTGCAGAAGGCATAAATAGCACCTCACTGCTTCACTGCAAAAGCTGACAGAAAGGCAGCTCTCTGTGCATGCTGCAAGATTCAGGGTCAAGGAGGGATCAATGGCCACCATGAATGATGTCTAGCTTTTAAGACAAGTCAAAAACTGTGGACACCTGTGAATAGACAATGGGGTGGTTCCCAGCTTTCATTAAAAATTGATGTTGCTAGAATAAATGTTGAAACTTTTCACAATGACATCCTACATGAGAGACAAGACTCTTTCATGTTAAATTCATGCTATTCTGATTAAGGAAAAATAATGTATACGGGGACAGGGGGACAGAGATTGAGTTGCATAAAGACTACCAAGGACTCCTTTTAGGGACTCAAGCCGGCTGCTCAGTTAAAGCTGCTGGGGAAAATTATATACTCTTCACTAATTAGATATGGGAGATAATTTAGAATTTGTTGCGATTTTCCAAGGATGTGTGGAAGTTTTCAGAGTTAGGCACAGTTCATTCATACATCTCCTCAAACATAAGGACGGCGTTTTCTGCTTGTGGGAATCCCACCCACTCAAATTAGGATTCATAATCAGTAGAGATAGGTGAATATAAAAGTTTTGCTTCTCTGAGTTTCGCATATCCAGTTGAGAGTTAAGGATAAGCTCTGGAAACAAAAATGTGAATACTAAATTGAATACTAAATACTAATACTAAGTGAATACTGCCCACACACTGGGTTATGGAAATAAGGGGAAAGTGATAAAAAGCCTTAGCCTGGATGGAAATCTTCATTTGTTCCAATACTCATGAAGCCTCTGCCTGGCATTGGTTTTTTTTTAAAGCTGGAATTAACTCAGAGTGATCTGAAGAAAGAAAATAAAAAGTGCCCCGAACATTATCAGTGTACTCTCCTCATCAACAAGTCGACAGAGTCCCCACACAGCAGGGGTTAGGTAATGGCTTCCCGATCAGATGGTGATTGATTCGGACAGACTTGAATTCTGCCATTTATTTTTTCACAAGTTCATAGCTGCCAAGTTCTCCCTTTTTTAAAGGGAAATTCCCTTATGCTGAATAGGCTTCCTCGCGAGAAAAGGGAAAACTTGGCAGCTATGCAAGTTCAGCACCGTAACTTAGGCATGGGGACAAAATAGATGTCACCCACTTGGATGAATGTGAAACTGTTTTTAGTGGCCATTGAACCTCGCACATTCCTCTCCCCATTGTAGATTTGGATGGAAATTGGCCAAACTAAATGAAACCAGTCTTTCTTTTAACCAAACAGACAGCACAATCTTATATGCACCTCTTTCAAAGCAAGTCACTTTGAGTTCAATGTGGCTGACTGCCAACTGAGCATAGGACTGAAGACTGCAATTCTTTATTTCAATAACTGTAGATCAACTACAATTAGCTGCAGCCAATGATCTTGCCTGTTCCCTCTTCCCAACCCACAAAGCTGCTACGACAGCCATTGTCCACCTGCAAACTATTTCATCACTTCTCTAATCATCAAAAAGTATGTCCCTCATCAACCAGAATTATTTTAATGCTCTGTCTTTGATGTCCAATAGTAAATCCTTATCTATTCCAAGCAAGCACAGTTCCAGATGTATCCCCCTCCCCAGCCAACACCTACTTTTTCTGATCATTTTAGTGCCCCAGTTGATGAAGTAGAATGTTTAATCAAAAACATAGGAGGCCTATGTAGAAGATCAAAGGATTTGAGACAGTTTTCTGAAGGTTCTCTCCCCCCTCCCCCCGCAAAGATGTCTTCAAGCTAGCCTTTAAAGCTAGCCTTTCACTTCCCTCTAGGACTTGACTGGGAGTCACGGTTCTTTCCAGCTAGTCTGCAGAACTTCATTGGGCTGTTGCTTTAAGGTTTGCTTGAGGGTTCCATGGTATTCTCGAAACCAAACATTTCCAGAAGCTGTGTTCACTCTGCACAAAACTGAAACAAAATCTGTGTGACTGGGTTGGGCTCAGACTCTAATGAAATGTATTCTTAATACTTTTGGATATAAATTTATTATCATTGTTAATGAACAATAGAATACCTAGTTTCATTTGCATTCAAATTTGTAGCCTAGGCATATCAAATACCTTCAAACTTTGACCTGGAGCTTTAATCCCAATGAGTGGCCTCCACATTCTAGGCCTGAGTAGAGCTGCTATCCCCAAGAACATAAAGTATTAACAGAGGTTTCTGAAAGATATGGGTTTGTATGTAAACCACCTTCACCTGTAAGACTGGGTGTGCATGTGCTGTTTGAGAAAACAGACTGACCTTCCATAACACATCATCATTAGAGTTTCTCATGTGCAACATTTGCACAATGGCTCTACTTGTGCACAAACGATTCCATTTCTGTTTACCCTCAAGGCCACCCTATCCTGTGTAGAAAAGCAGAACAATGAAGCTAGCTCCCCCAGCCCAATGCATAATGGGATTCCATGAACATTGCACAGAGATCTTCTTTTTCATGTTGCACAGAACATCACTATGTCACATGCAAGGTCATTCAGCTTGCATTTAGGGCAGGCTTGTGCAGAGCTGTGCCCAAATGGCCTTTCAAAGTCACCCACCATTTTTGTGTGGGCAGAACCTGATGACAGCGTTTCCCCAAATTTCTCAATGGGAGGAGAAAGTAGCCAACCATTTCTCAGAGTATGGCTCGCTATGAACAGTAATATAACTTTGACCCTCCATCCCCAAGGTTTTTGTTTTATTTAGCTTTCTGTTCTTGTTGCAAATGAAGATGATGAAATGAATTCCTTTCCTCACTTGCTTAACACATAATGTAATGGTAGTTTGTCATTTCATAGAATTGTAGAGTTGGAAGCAAGGGTGCCAACTTGAACAAAATATTGGGGGGGGGCAGGTAAGCCCTGGTCCACATAATTGATCACATGATGCGGTGCACACACACTATTTGAATGGCAATGCCCATCAACTTTGGGGGGGGCTCCAGCCCCCCTCAAATATTTTAGGGTGGCAAAGACCACTTGGCCCCTAGGAGTTGACTCCTATGATTGGAAGGGACTCCTTAGTTTTAGGCCCTGAGTCACATGACCTGAGAAGTTCCTTAGCCCCTGAGTTCCAAGATCAAGCAGAGTGTTTTCGAGGCTCCTCTGAATAAAACTTCTCTATAAAAAAATATTCCTTATTTGTGGTGCCTGTTATTGGACCCACAAACATTACATGACTTGTTTGCTGCCTCTTACCTTATTTCAATGGGATGCAGGTGGTGCTGTGGTCTAAACCACTGAGCCTAGGGCTTGCCGATTGGAAGGTCGGTGGTTTGAATCCCCGCAATGGGGGGAGCTCCTGTTGCTCGGTCCCTGCTCCTGCCAACCTAGCAGTTCGAAAGCATGCCAGTGCAAGTAGATAAATAGGTACTGCTCCGCTGGGAAGGTTAACGGTGTTTCTGTGCGCTGCTCTGATTTCGCCAGAGGCAGCTTAGTCATGCTGGCCACATGACCTGGAAAAACTGCGGACAAACATCGGCTCCCTCGACCAGTAAAGCGATTGGACTTAACTGCCAGGGATCCTTTACCTTTTAGCTTTAGGCCCCAGTCCTGCCACTCACCACCTGGCCCAGGGCGGGGCCAAGGCCTATAAGAACTGCTGATGCTGATGCTGCTGATGCTACCAGCCAGGAGGACTCCCCTGCTCAGCGCCTGGAGGCCCCAGTCCTGCCACTCACCACCTGGCCCAGGGCGGGGCTGGAGGCCTATAAGAACTGCTGATGCTGATGCTGCTACCAGCCAGGAGGACTCCCCTGCTCAGCACCTGAAGGCCCCAGTCCTGCCACTCACCACCTGGCCCAGGGCGGGGGCAAGGCCTATAAGAACTGCTGCTGCTGCTACCAGCCAGGAGGACTCCCCTGCTCAGCGCCTGGAGGCCCCAGTCCTGCCACTCACCACCTGGCCCAGGGCGGGGGCAAGGCCTATAAGAACTGCTGCTGCTGCTACCAGCCAGGAGGACTCCCCTGCTCAGCGCCTGGAGGCCCCAGTCCTGCCACTCACCACCTGGCCCAGGGCGGGGGCAAGGCCTATAAGAACTGCTGCTGCTGCTACCAGCCAGGAGGACTCCCCTGCTCAGCGCCTGGAGGCCCCAGTCCTGCCACTCACCACCTGGCCCAGGGCGGGGGCAAGGCCTATAAGAACTGCTGCTGCTGCTACCAGCCAGGAGGACTCCCCTGCTCAGCACCTGAAGGCCCCAGTCCTGCCACTCACCACCTGGCCCAGGGCGGGGGCAAGGCCTATAAGAACTGCTGCTGCTGCTACCAGCCAGGAGGACTCCCCTGCTCAGCGCCTGGAGGCCCCAGTCCTGCCACTCACCACCTGGCCCAGGGCGGGGGCAAGGCCTATAAGAACTGCTGCTGCTGCTACCAGCCAGGAGGACTCCCCTGCTCAGCGCCTGGAGGCCCCAGTCCTGCCACTCACCAGCTGGCCCAGGGCGGGGCCTGATGGGCTTTATAAAGGACTGTTGCTGCCACTGCTGCTGGGCAGAGAGGGCTCCATTTTGTTTTGTTTTGTTTTTTTTGTTTAAATTCCTGTTATTTTTTACCTATGTTATTTTAAACTGTATTAAGGATGTATTCTTAGTTTTAGATTTTGATTGATGTCGAAATTGTTTTCTATTCGGTTGTGTATTTTTTGATGTGGTTTATGTATTGTTTGTGACTTTTGTAATTGTGCTATTGTTGTATTGTTTTGATATTCGAGTGGAAGCCGCCCAGAGTGGCTGGGGAGACTCAGCCAGATGGGCGGGGTACAAATAAAAAAATTATTATTATTATTATTATTATTATTATTATTATTATTATTATTATTATTATTTACCTTTACCTTATTTCAAGTGCTGTTTGAATAGCATGCCTGCTGCAAAAGTGTGGGAGTCAGAAGCACCCTTTTTAGTACTTTCAAAATAATAACACAGTGACAGATTCATTTTCCATCCATATGCTGGCTTCACTTCACCTCCATGGCACTTTGAGATGCATTAAGATTCCCTTGCATTTCCCTTACTTTTTATGTTAAGGGTATCCAGCTGTTCTCTTAATTAAGCATGCTGCAGGCAAGGATCTGCCTTTATGTACCTGATGAGAAAACTGTTGTAACTTTCCACTGACTAGCTATGGCTTGGAGACAGAGATTCACAAACTAATTTAAGCAGGCGGTCCCTTCAAGAGAGCACAAAAAAACTGTCACGTTCCAGATGAGAGATTTCCCTCTTGTTAATATTTTGCCACCACAAATTATGTGTGTTTAGTACTGTTGCTTAAAAATTTTGCCACCTGACAAATAGTGTTAAGACAACCAATTTACATCCAAGCACTTCCTGGGAGCAGAATTATTGAAATCTTGACATTTTGTGTCTGTGGGTCTCTAAAATGCCAACACTGGAGAATAGCTCATTATTTTCAGAGGAGAGGGTGCCGTGTGTTTGGGAAACCATATTATCTTGGGGGGGGGGGGAGGTTGTCAACCGCATGGCACTTTTTAGAGCTGAGGAGAGGGGGAAATCCTTTATGCATTCTTACATGCCGAATTATTTTAGACAATATAAAAGGGAGCCGACTCCACAAAGCAGAGCACCTTCAGAATAGAATTGCTACCAAGTTTTGTCTAGAGAGGAAACTTTGAGGCATATCTGGGGGAGTCTGGCTTAAGCAGAACAGTTAAAGGAATTCGAGAGAAGCCAAAAGCATTTTGATGACACAAGTGACATTTCTCAGGGGCTGGCGTTCCCATACATTCTCACAAAGGGCCTATGGAAAACATAGGTTCCGGTTGTCTTTCAGGTTGTGTGGTGGGCATCTAAGCATCAGCTGCTCTGTTGTGTGGGGAAGGGGGAACTGTCTGCATAGTGGACAAGGCTGACAAGAACCAAAGCTAAATTGCCAAACAAATTCATCTAAAGTATCACTGTGAAGGAGCAAGGGAAGTAGAATGGAGCTGTGGTCCAATTCTTTTACCCTCAACCCAACCACCTCTGTGGTAGAGCATTTGCTTTGCATGCAGGTTCAACCCTGGGTATCTTCAGGTAGGCAGAGGAGTGAACAGTGAATGAAAGCCTGGGGGACTCCTGGTCAGTGAATGGACAACATTGAGATAGGGGGACCAATTGTTTGAATCAGTAAAATGCAGCTTCCTATGTCCCTGTTGCGTTGTTCTTTCGAGCTGCTCTTGTGTTTGGATGCCTTGAGGAGGTTCCTCTCGTGATTTAGAATTCTGGAAGATGAGAGTTCTGAAGTGCCCCAGGAGAATTGCCTGCATCAGAAGGAACAGTCAAACATGAGAGCAGCCATGTGGGAATTAAAACTATGATTCCCAAAGATCCATTCTACTCACGTTCCCCCTTGATGGGAATAAAGCCTAAAGAGGGATTAAACATGTAAGGGAATGTGGAGGTTTCTACATGTAGGAAGCACCTGAGGGATTAAGAGTGCAACAAAACAATTCTGCTAAGGGTAGGGAAATGTTTGAGGGTTCCTCACCATATGATGCTATAATGTTTAGGACTAGGGGTATGTGTTGGGTTTCGAGGAATTCCAAATGGTAACAAAGTGAATGTGATTTTAAGAAATAAAAAAAATGAAACAAAAAAGGAGTCTCTAACAACAAAAGTGATTTATAAAACCCCCTGCCTCATCCCTAACTTTTTCACATTCCTGTAAATAAAGAAGCAGCACACTTCTAAATTAATTGCAGCTTCTGAACAGTCCTGAAAGCCATTCTCACCTACAGTGCATCATTGTTAGTTAGCCTTCTCCAACATGGGATGTTCCAGATGTTTTGGCTACAATTGCCATAATCCCTCACCGTTGCCTTACTGGATAAGAGTTGTAGTCCAATGACATCTGGAGGGCACAAAGTTTGGGAATGATGCAGTAGGAAAATCATGGTTACCAAAGCATTGACGGCTGAGGCAGTGGCAGAGGAAGCTGCTCGTGCACCCGGAGCAGCAAACATGACTGCACCCAGTGCAGGAAAATCTAATGAGATCTAATCTGTCCCACCATCACCTTGGCTAGATTAAGCTACATAGGCAGGAAGAGATGGTATCTATAGAATCCATACTTCCATTACATTCTGTGGTGACCAAGGAACTTATTCTAGGATCAAGCTCAACAGGTGAAGAGGTAGGGCTATGCAGATAGGCGAAAACTCAATGGCTGGAGTCTCAAGGAGAAGGTTTAGTGGTGTTTTTGAATGGATCTCTTTACTTTGACTTGCTTACTTCTGGATAAAAGCATTGAAGTTCAGACACTGCTGCAGCACCATTAAAACTTGTTCTTTTATGGATCTCGGATGGTCCAGCAATTATGAGAAAAGAGGCTATAGGGAGATATAGTGCCTCCCTTCCTCAAGAAAGGGGTATTTTTGACAGACATTTTGCTGACCACACAC
Organism: Zootoca vivipara; assembly: GCF_965207765.1. Lineage (NCBI taxonomy): Eukaryota > Metazoa > Chordata > Lepidosauria > Squamata > Lacertidae > Zootoca > Zootoca vivipara. Next base: position 19,481,277 of record NC_142591.1, on the reverse strand, counting down.
TGGTTTTTGTTTTCATTTTTGCTGTTTTTGGTAGTTTAATCCTGAAAATGTCCAAGAGAGGCCCTTTAAATGGCAGTAAATTTAACTCAATGAATTTCAAAAGAACCCTCCTGCCTAAATTTGGAGATACAGAAAAGGATTGACAGACACAGTAATGGGATTCCGAACACAGGTGTGATTTCTTGTGGCCTCTGTTTGGAGGCTGAAATGTTCCTCATAGCTCTGAATATTTCGCTCTGCTTTTCTGGTTTTTTCAGCCTCCTCACATTAAAGCAATATTTTGAGGATGCTGCATCTGCAAGTTTATGTTGCTTTAAACCTCGCTTTTTTGCATGGCATTGAGTAATTCACTTTAAATAGCACACCTGGTTGACAGCCAGCCATGCTCATAACTCAGCAAGCATTCCACTTGAATGGGTGAAGTGATTCTGGAGTGCCGTTTAGATGGAGGAGATGGCCATATGAAATAATTGTGTTAAAATTGCTTTTCACTAATTGTTCCCCTGAAGTTCCTTTGCCTCCTCCTCCTTTAAAACAAAATGTACATTTTTGGTTTGGTTTTACTTCTTTATAAGATGGTTTTGTTTTAAGCATTCCCATCCTTCTACGTTGTCCCATCCTTCTACGTTGGCATTGGCAGTTGTGTGGCAATTCCCCCCCCCCAACGTGGTATAATAAAGACACATGACACAATAATCAATGTTAATGGGCATAAAAAGGCCGCAACTTTATTGGTTACAGATGATCAGCTTCTAAAAATGATTTCAGGTCAAGGGACGAAGCTGGAAGAACGATGATCCAAGAGTTCAAAAAGTCTTGATCCGATGAAGCTAAAACCAGAGCAGCTCGAAGTGGGGAAGCAATTGAGAGATCCCCGGCCACGTGCCTGCTTAAATGTAGCAGGCCACAACCCCAGGCTGACCGGATTGGCCGGCCTGGCTAGTGACACAGCTAGGATTCCCCCAATTGCACAGGGGCTAGGCACCCACCCCCTGTGCATGTGGAAGGCTTGTGACTGCCTGCAACACCACCTCCTTGCCAAGGCAGAAATGGCTATCTCCACGCAAGGTTAACAAAAATGCATGCCACCTGAATTCTGGGACGGATATAGGAATGTTTAAAATGCTTTTCTCCTGTTGTTATCCTACTGATTGTTCTTCCTTCTACCAACATAACAGCAGCATGTGAAAGTTGAATGATGTGCTTGCAGTAGAGACCTGGGACAGTGGCATAAGCCACAGATTTTCAGTTATCAAGACCATAATGTTTTTGGAGGCAGAGAACTGCTCCACATACCAATGGCTTTAAAAGACTGTAGAATGCTTTGAATTTGCACTACTTACTGCAGTAGGAACCAGGGGTGGCTACGTTTTAACACATTTTCCCATGTGGGCCAGTCTGTTCACAGCTCTGCTACAGTGCCCAGTCTGTGTTGTGGAAGCAAGTCCCCCTCCCCTCCCCCCTCCCCCTCCTCCTCCTTGCTGCTGCATTTATTGATCTATTTATATCCCACCTTTTTCCACACAGGACACTACTACTGAGTTCAATGAGACTTACTCCCATGTAATTGAGTATAGGATTCCACCCTAAGTCAGAATTTCTAGAATATGGATAATAATAATAATAATAATAATAATAATAATAATAATAATAATCCGCCCATCTGGCTGGGTTTCCCCAGCCACTCTGGGTGGCTTACAGCATATATAAAAGCATAATAAAACATCAAGCATTGAAAACTTCCCGATACAGGGCTGCCTTCAGATGTCTTCTAAAAGTTGTGTAGTTCTTTATCTCCTTGACAACTGAAGAGAGGGTGTTCCACAGAGAAGGCACCACTACCGAGAAGGCCCTCTGCCTGGTTCCCTGTAACTTCGCTTCTCGCAGTGAGGGAACCAGCAGAAGACCCTCAGAGGAGGACCTCAGTATCTGGGCTGAGCAATGAGGGTGGAGACGCTCCTTCAGGTATACTGGGTCAAGGCCATTTATGGCTTTAAAGGTCAGCACCAACACTTTGAATTGTGCTTGGAAATGTACTAGGAGCCAGTGAAGTTCCTGTGAAGATTAATTCAGACCACATTTCTTGAAGTCTGTTAAAGCCAACTGCATTCATCATACTTTAAGGAAAACATTCTGCCATCGTTTTAGACTGCAAAGTAGATTGAATTTTTTGTTTTTGCTCTGTTTCCCGGATTTAATATGTTTGGCTGAGATTATGTTAATTAACTTATATTAATCAACCTGCAGAGGATTTGAGCTATTTCAGGGAGCTCTGTTTTGATCCGAGTATCTGAGTTCTTGAAAACGTTCCTCTCAGTGCCCTAGTTGCCAAGGACATTGTTCAGGACACTGCAGAGAGGCAATCAACATATTTGGATGGCACACTGATCTTACTAAAAGAAACTGCATGGGGTAGAAGGACTGAAAAGTGATCAAGGGAGAAGATCAGAGCAATCCTATAGCACGGTCTGCTGGGATGAGCTATTTAGGATGAAGGGGGTCTCCAGCTCAATCAGCTGATTCTCAGCTCCATTGGCATTAAGTTCCCAACCCTGGCACAGCCAAAGATACACCAGCCAGTGGTGTTGCATGGGGGGGGGCAGAGGGGTGGTTGTCCCAGTTGCAAAATTGTTAGGGGCACAAAATTTCAACACCCAGTGCTGCTGAAATACAGTGGTACCTCGCAAGACGAATGCCCTGCACAGCGAATTTTTCGCAAGACGAATGCGTCTTGTGATCTGATGGTGACTCGCAAGACGAATTCGTTTTGCGAAAAATTTGTCTTGCGAATCGCGGTTTCCCATAGGAATGCATTGAAATTTAATTAATGCGTTCCTATGGGCAAAAAAAAAAGAAATTTCAATGCATTCCTATGGGAAACCGCGATTCGCAAGATGAATTTTTCGCAAAACGAATTGACTCACGGAACGAATTAAATTCGTCTCGCGAGGCACCACTGTACAGCTGTGTGCTTCTGTCTCTAGGCTCCATTGAAAATGGCTTCTGCATGTGAACCAGGAAGTGACCTCTCCAGGCAAAAGAATGACTCTTCTGATCTCTATGGCAGTGATCTCCTGGGTGACACAGACTCCAATAGGCAGTTGAATGCACAGGCCTAAGCTGTCTGTTTCCCACCTCCTCCACACAGCCCCAAGCCCTGGCAACCCATGCTACACCACTGGCGCCAGCATAACTGGCGGCCAGGGTTCAGCTGCCTGAACGGAGGTTGGTTTAAGTCCCCTCGAAGGAGTGTTCCTAAACAAACCGGGGTGGAGGACTTGTGCGAGATCCTAAGACCATTTGCCACAATCACATGACCTGGCGACCCAAGAAGAGAACACTGCTTTAAAGCCTTGTTTTCACTTTGCCAGGGTTGGGTGGAGAAGCAGCTCCATTGCTGAATGGGGATTGGATCTGGTGTAAATGTATGTCACCTTAATATACACTGGTTTGCTTTCTGCCAGCTTTAATGTATAGGATTGCTCCCTCTGATCATATGAGTTTCATCTCCAAAATTGTGGGGTCACCACTGAGATAGAATTATACTTTTCTACCAGAACAAACCTTTGAGGCAGTTGCTAGACTTGACAAAAACTGGGAAAGCAGGAAAAATAGGTTGCTGTTCTCATTTTCACAATATTTTATTTCTGTGGTGTTTTACCAGCGCATGGGAGCACATGTGCACATCAGCAAGGCACTGAACAAGAAGAATTTTGAGGCAATCAAATGGATGATCAGATCAAGATTGCATTACTACTACTACTACTACTACTACTAATGCACTCAAATGCATTTATAAAGTAGAGGGAAGAAAAATATTGCAAGCAAACAGAATGTCCAATTCCGGAATTATTTTTAGGAGCTCTCCTTATCGACACAGAATTGTGGAGGAGTGAAACTCAGAACAAAGCATTTCATCTAACCAATAAATAAACAGAAGAGTGGAAACACTGTTATTCTTAATAAGGATAATTGAATTGGCTGGGACCAAGCATTTTACTGGTTGGACAGTGTTCTCGAAGCTACCGACATGAGTCTGACCAAACTGCGGGAGGCAGTGGGAGGCAGGAGTGCCTGGCGTGCTCTGGTCCATGGGGTCACGAAGAGTCGGACATGACTAAAGGACTAAACAACAACAACAACCATTTTACAGGATGCACTGGCAAAGCTCCACAGATTTAGACCTGTGCAGGTGTACCAGCTTGCCCAGAGTAGAACATGAGCCTGTTGTTTCACTCATGATATTGCATGCCATTATACAGTATTCCATTGCCATCTTTCTGGCACTACAGCTTCTATGACTGCCAACCTAGAAGGCAGGAAGCATTTCCTTCACAAAGTAAATTCATTTTGCACATGCACACAGACACTTTGCCCTTAAACAAAAACCCCTTCTTTCTCCTTGGGTGAAAGAAACCCTGCACATGCTCTCAGGCTGCCAATCCAATGTTCCAAAATGCTTGCAAACCTAATGCAATGTGATGGCATCTATACATTATGCTGACTAATGTATTTTACTGTTTGTAATGCACAGTTTTTTTGTTTTTTTAAAATAATGCTTTTATATTGTCAGCCACCTTGGGGGCTCCTTAAGCTGAAAGGCAGACTATAATGAAGTGAATGGATAAATAATGCATTTCATACTATTCGGCTGTTGCCAGAGGCATCCTAAGTAGTGTGGAAATAGTGCTTAGAGTCAAAACCATTTGAATAGCCTTGGCACAACCAACATGCTAGTTTTATGTGAGCCAGGACACCACCAATCTGTCTGGAAGAGTGAGGTTTGTGTCTGAAATTGATGACCTAATAAGGACTTATCCACATTTACTTTTCTTCTGCTCTTTCTGGGCATGGTCAGCACTTTAAACTATGTGTATCAGCTTTGAAACTTTCTGTGCAAAAACTGCTCTTTGCTGCTGAATCAAAGCAAAAGGCAATCTGTGGGGAGAAAAGACCAGGTTTTTTTGCAGGGAAACTCCAGGGGCGGGGAAAAAAGAGAGTGCTCAGACATAGAGCTTTAAAGTGTGAACATGTGCTTGGAAAGTGTGGGGTGTAATTACAAGCAGTTTTTTAAACAACAACAACAACAACAACAACAACAACAACAACAACAACAACAAATATTAGCAGTGCACTTTTCCATCATCATCCTCAGGTCTCAAAATCAAGAGGGCACGCTCTGTCAATTATTCTAGGGCCTAAGAGAAAGTTTGAAAATATTCAAGTGCAGGGGAGCTTACCAGTTAAGGTGGGTCTTTCTTAAACATTTTTCCCCTTCTCCCTATCCTAAAATTGTCTTTGCTTGCCATTTTCTTCCACAATTTCTTCGATGAATCATGCCAATGTCATGATGCATAGCAGTGGGGGGAAAGCGAGTAGCAAATACATACCCTCCAACATTCCTCCGATTAAAATAGGGACATCCTACCATACTCTCCAACATTTCTCTGATGAAAATGGGAAGCCCTAAGGAAAAGCAGGACATTCCAGGATCAAATCAGAAACCAGGTCCATGGGGTCAGAAGAGTCGGACACGACTAAATGACTAAACAACAACAACAACTATTGTCAGATAATAATGATGGAGTTACTTTAGTGGTGGCTGAGTTTTTGTGCTCGGTTTACGCAGAGAGATTGGGCCACTGTGGAGAGACCAGGGGATGCTAATTGAAAATTGATATATTGTCCTAAAATATTAATTCAATTAATATGTATTTTATTTCATGAAGTTTATAATGCGAATGTTTTATTCATAATTTTGTTCTGAAGCTTCTGAATTTGTCATGCCTAATAAAGGTTATTGATTGATTGATTGATTGATTGATTGAACAACAACAACAACAACAACGAGAAGAGGGAAATTCTGGCATCAAAACAGAAACCAGGATGCCTTCTGTAAATCTGGGGCTGTCCCTGGAAAATAGGGGCACTTGGAGGGCTTGCAAGTACTTCCAGTAAGAACATTTATGTAAAAATTAAACAGAAAAAGACAGGAAAGATTTAAGAAAAATGCTGGCACCCCACATTTAATGGGAAGCCCCTTCTCCCTTGAGCTCAAATATTTTACAACTTTCACTTAGCCCCTAATTCCCCCCTCCTTCATACTTTCAAGCTTTCTAGCAACTCAACAGTGCAAGAAAAGTAAATAAAAGATCATGCTTTGGTGCAGCACTAACATATTGCTAAAGCAGGGGAAGAAAAAAACAACAACCCAGAGCTTTGCACACCAAATACACTTCTAAGTGCCTTATCCTTAGAAGTAGCGTGTGGAAGAGTCATCCCTAATCATTTACTTTGCCGCAATACAGAGCAACCTCTGGGTAACCACAGAACTAAAAAGTCAGCGACCTCATTAGAGGCATCTGACCAAACAGGAAATAATAAGGAAAGCACACCTTCTGGTAAGGCTTCAATGAATAAAATATATGGATGCATGAAACAAGCGAGGTTTGCACTGTGGGTCAGCAACAAACCAGGGGGCCATTTTAAATCACCTACCATTCTGCCCTTTCCTCACAATCGCCAGCCCTCGCTTCACCTTTCCATTGCTTTGCCACCTTCGCTGCCAACAAGGGGACAGTGGTGTTTCCCCCTCCCTCCTTTTCTCCCCCCCCTCTTCCTCTCTTTCCTGTCTGCAAAGTTTTCTGCAACAGGAGGAAGAAGGAGAGCTTTGCATGGCATAAGGGAGGCCATGTGACAAATGTCAGGATGCCAGTGTTGGCCTAGGGGTCACCTTTCCTCTGCGATTGAGGGTCAAGATGGCTGTGACGTTGAGAGGCAGGAAAGGGAAGCTCTCTCAGGGTAAGAGACAGGCAGAGATGCCATATTTCAAAAAGTAAAAAACCAGGACACCCCGAAAGTCATTGAGCTTTTTTTTAGGAAGACCCCAAAATTGTTTGGTGTTTTAAAAAAATACCCCGAAGACTCACAAATCTTTGGTTTACTTGCCGAAGATCCAAGAAAAACCTTCGCCGTGAATTTCCCTCAGACGCCACTTCCACCTTTGAAATCCTGGTAATGTCTGGGGAAATCCAGACGTATGGCAGCCCTAAAAAAGGAAAGCTCCCAGGAGAGAGCTGGGAGGTGTCCCCCCCCTTCCTGTGTGAGACAAGGGTTAAGAGCTAACTTTGAGATAGGACTCTGTATTTTCTCTCTGAGGGCAGGGCAGAGTGACCTGGAGGGCCACGTTTGCCCCTGGGGCCTAACGTTCTCCACCCCTGCTCCAAAGTGACATGTTCCACATAGAATGACCTTCAGAAGAAGGAAAGCTACACCCTCTCCTCAGAGCTTGGTCCCAGAGACTACTGTTCCTCCATTTTTATTTTTTTTAAAAAATCTTAACAAGCTTCTTGTTTGGTCTACAAGACCTCTCTACACAAATACGTCCCTGTTGAGTTGTGACATGGTGGGTGAAGCTTAATTCATTAGCTTCAGCTAAGCTCTTTGAGACGTTATGTAGAAAAGTATTCCATCAGGCCAAAATTTATTATTAATTATCATCAGAGTTGGATGGATTTAATTCATGATTGATGCATCGCCACAGGGATTTACATTTAACGGAAAAGAGAATCAGGAATGTGGATTACAACGAGTTGTCCCCCTCCCCAGTTTGCTTCCCCCCCCATAAGCTTTGCTACTTTGTGGCCTGGAATGATTTTGCCTTTAGTAAGCTACACAGAACTTTAAACTTTCTGCTGGGTAACACTCTCGTGGATCCTGGATCTGAAGTACATGCAACACTCACAGTCAATTCCCCACTAACTACTGAGATATTACCCAACACTCCCTATTTACAATGGATATTCTTCATTTTCTGATCCCTGTTGCTGTCCAAGGTAACTTGTTAATACTAAGTTGCTACCAAATCATCACTCAGGGTTTACCACCCTTCCCCAAATCTCTAGAACATAAATGTCCACATTACACAAAACATGCACATTAACATGTGTGCATAAAATTACACCCCGTGTCTTTCACAAAGTGTTGGATTTTGCAACTGCAAACATCACCCTGTGACTATTATGTAATAGGTGTAATGTAGTGGGTTTTTTTTTTTTAAAAAAATGTAATTAGAATATAAACTTAAGCAAAGTGATCATTGACATTATGATTTTCTCCCCAAGTTGTAAAGTGTTTCCTTTTTGCAAGAGTATACTGTACCTTGCAATACCAATTTAGCTTAATTGGATGCTCTCAAAGGCAGCAATGATATTTGAGTGTGTGTTTTAAGTGGTGTGTGTGTGTGTGTGTGTATTCCTTAGGAAGTTGGATCAAGAAAAAAATGAGGTGTTTTTGTTTTTTTTAGTTAAGAGGAAGAGGAGATAGAAGCAACTCAAAATGGCAGCTGTTGAAAATACAGCCAAGCCTCGTTTTGCAAACGGGATCCATTCCGGAGGCCTGCCCGCAAGCTGAAAATGATGCATGTCGAAGTGCTGCATCTGCGCACATGCACAGCGCGATTTAGCGCTTCTGTGTATGTGTGAGCACCGAATCCAGAAGTAACCCGTTCCGGTACTTCCGGGTTTGCTGCGGATGTTTGCCGAAACAGACGCAAGCGGAGGCGGACGCAGAACACAGTTTGACTGTAATGGCAGAATCATACTGAGCAACTGCAGGCAGGCAGCTAAAGGTCTGGGTGTCTACTACTTCAAGTCAGTAAGAGCCAAAAGGCACATGGTGTGCAGTTGTGGCACAGGGGCGGAGGCTGGGTAGCTGCAGCAAACATTTTGTGGGTGCCTGGGTCCCCAGGGCCCCCAGAAGTTGGCCCCTATGGACCTTTGTTCTGATTTAGTGGACAGGATCATCTTAAGCATGTCTGGCACCCTGGCACCGTGGTGCGAAGATCTCTCTGGCGCCCCCGCACCATTTTTCAATGCAGCTGTCTGGCGGGCGCAACGCGCCACCCAGCCTTGCCATAGGGCGGGCCCTGTTAGTGGAGCTCTTGTTAAGCTCACTGGAAACTTGGAAAAGCACAGAGTCCCCCAAGACTAGAGAAATATTGCTGTTCTTACTGAAACTCTTCCTCCCCCGCCCCCCGTTTCCAATGTAATTCTACAGATGTTTTGCCCGAAGAGATGCCCTCCCCCTAATTTGCTACAAGTTCTGTGTTATGCAGAACTTGGGTGGAAAATTTAGACAAAGGTGAAATAAATAAACAACGAACCCTCACATCCTAGTTCAGAAGCATCTTTGGAAGCAGTGCCAGACACACCGGCAGGAAGACACTTTGCTCCTTCAAGCAGGCAGCCAACTGTGCTCGACTTGAATATTCACGAAGCCGCACTGGGCTGTAACTCAGAAGCAAAACATTTACAAATACTTGTGTTGTTCCACAGGGAAAATCTGCATAGATTTGTCACTGTTTTGACATTAAACAGTTTTGAAATGCTGAGCATTTGGGTACCTTTTAAACCATTCAGTTGTAAACTGCAGTAGATTAATCTAAGGTACTTATGTAATTTGTTAGAAGTTGTGTAAATTACAGGCTCGAAGAAATGCATACTTTATGTTCCGTCAGTCGGTTTTGTCAGATACATTATTGGCGCGCTTCTCCTTCGCCTTACGCACGCTTCTCTTGGGCATATATACTGAAACACTCAAGTGCCTCCCTACAGCTATTTCCTGAAGCAAATAATATATTTACATTCTCATTCCAGTAAATAATGTCACGGATTTGTGTAAGTAAATCCACTCCCAGTGCACCTTATCTCCAAGACAGGAAATAAGGATGGATTGGACATGCTCATTTTAATGTGTCTCGGCACTATTTTTAACCCCTTGACTGCTCCATTTGGTTTAAGCAGGCATAGTCAAAAGGCCAATAGAAGGGAACAAGGATGATCATCCAGTTACAACTAATCATATAACACAGACACACTAGGCTGGCAAATATGGGAAGCTGTCCTTTGCCATGTCAGACCATTAGCTCACCTACCTCAGCATTGCTCACACTGACCGGCAGCAACTATCCAGCATTTCAGGCAAATATCTCTCCCAGTCCTCACTAGCGATGTCAGGGGTTTTCTACATGCAAAGCAGATGTTGCATTACTGATCTACAACCCTCCCCCAACTACAACCCACTCGGACCACAACCTTTGTTATCAAAGTCATTTAAATAACACAGAGTCCAGAGACAAAAGAAGTCCTGTTAACACTTCAATGCAGCAACTGAACAAAAACAATGTATAATTTCAGGTGAACGGAGCAGAGATGTTTTGTCTTTCTTACTTCAGGCCTTGTACATAACAGAGACACTTAAATACAGATAAATGCAGATAAATACTCCATCGGAATCATAGAAATGTAGAGTTGGAAGAGACCCCAGGATTCTAGTCCACCCCCTGCAATGCAGGAACCTCAGTTAAAGCATCCATGACAGATGGCCATCCAACCTCTGCTTAAAAACTTCCAAGGAATAAGAGTCCACCACCTCTTGAGGGAATCTGCTCCACTTTCCAACAGCTCTTACTGCCAGAAAGTTCTTCCTGATGTTTAGTCTGAATCTCCTTTCTTGTAACGTGAATCCATTTTGGTTTGGGTCCTACCTTCCAGAGCAGGAGAAAAGAAGCTTGCCTCCATCTTCCATGTGGCAGCCCTTTAGATATCTAATATTTGAACCAAGGGCAAACATCGTTCCAGTCTGCCTGGTTGCTAAGAGACACCTTCACCACCACCACCACTCGCTTAGTTAGCTAACTTACTGAAGACACAATTATGTTAGAAATTGAATGTTTCCTGCTGTTTCACCATATCCCACTGGTTCCCTCCATTCCATCAGGTTTCCATTATGCCTGCTATGTCTATTCTGTCCTTTAAGACCAAGCACTCCAGCTGCCCTATCTTGGCTCAAAAGCATTTAGCATTAGCATATCAACACCTATATATAGTGTGTCTCTCCAAATGCCTTTAGCACATGTCTTCTAACATGGCACATGGGCCTCTCTGACTTGTCATCATGTCCCCATGTACTCTCAATATCTAGTTTTTGAGACCCACCCTATACTTGCAACTGAGATTTATTTTAACTGTTTTTAATGGTGAGTTTTAGATGGTTCTGCCCTGCTCTGGGATCTGCCGATGAAGGGTGGGCAACAGTTATTGTTATCTTTATTTTGGACCATCAAAAACAGTTTCACCCTCACCCTTTAAGGAAAATTCATCCTGAACTGGGCACACCTCAGATCCTGTTGACTTTATATCAGTTTGGAGAAGTGCAAATTTCAAAGGACAGGGATAGACTTGCATTAAAATTTCAGACCCTTCAAGTGTCCCTATTTCCCAGGGACAGCCCCAGATTTACAGAAGCCATCCCGGTTTCTGAATTTCCATCTTCTCATTAGGGCACCCCTATTTTCATTGGCTAAATGTTGGAGGGTTTGGAGTTATGCAATCCCCAAGTGAAGGAGATAAGTAACTATACAACCTTTAGAAAATGTATGAAGGCAGCCCTGTGTAGGAAAGTTGTTTTTGGGTTTTTTTAAAATGTTTTATTATGTTTTCATATATTTTGGAAGATGCCTAGATTGGCTGGGGCAACCCAGTCAGATGGACAGGGTATAAATAATAAAATTATTATTATCATTATTATGATTGGATAGGGCATTCCTATTTTCATTGGAGAAATGTTGGAGGATATGAAATTTGAACTGGATGAATTTACCCCCCCCCCCAGCCACCCAAAGAACTCAGATTGCATCCTTGTCCAGTCTTTTGTATGTATCACTGTGCAAAAGAGCATCAACATAGATGGATGAGTAAATAGTAAGTAAATATTGAAGACTCTAGGCCAAATCCTCCCTCCAAGGTTCAGCATTGACAAACACAGCACATAATGTACATGATACAGCTAGGAACACAGGTGCGCAATGATCTTTTATAGTCCAGACTTCAACTGCATGCTTACAGTCAGGGTATCAGTACTGTGAAGTACTGACAGATCGTGAAGCTGAGAGCTGAGGCTCCAATACTTTGGCCATCTCATGAGAAGAGAAGACTCCCTGGAAAAGACCCTGATGTTGGGATAGATTGAGGGCACTAGGAGAAGGGGATGACAGAGGACGAGATGGTTGGACAATGTTCTCGAAGCTACGAACATGAGTTTGACCAAACTTCGGGAGGCAGTGCAAGACAGGAGTGCCTGGCATGCTCTGGTCCATGGGCTCACAAAGAGTCGGACACGACTAAACGACTAAACAACAACAAATCAGTACTGTGGCAAGCAGCAGCTAGCTGAAATTTCCTCATCTTCTTTCAAATCTCCCACCACTTCCTCCCAAACAAACATCTGTGTACCCACCCAACTTCACATGAAATCATCTTTGCTATTTGTCTAAGAGTGTTCCAAATTCTACCTAAAACTATTCAACTGCAAAAGCTGGTGCTAATGAACGAACACCTTCTCGCTCGTTATCTCAATTTGGACTTAAAGGTGTGATATGATTTAGCCGTTTGACAGTGTATTCAGCTTTATCATACACGGCATATTAGATTTCCAGCCTCCTCCCTCTCTTTTCCCAACTCCATCCCTGAAGTAGGAGGTCAGTAGTAAAAGTGAGAGTTCAGTGCTTTGGAGAGGTGCTGTGATTTTGTGTGTGTGTAAGGAGCACCCAGAGTTATCAACCTGCAGGTACAATGGAGGAGTTTTGACTGCATGATCTTCAAAATCTTGACATTCACCAATCACAACACTATGTATAACTTATCTATCTATTTATTTATTTTAGAAAACTGATACAAAATAAAAGTTGCAAGACTTGGAAAAAAATATGTTTTTGCCTAGCATCTGAAAGTTGTCAATGTGTCAGGGTGGGGGAAAATGTTCCACAGAAAGATAGTCACCACTAAAAAGTCTCTCTCTTCATTGCCACCCACAGCAGAAAGGCCCCAAGGGACCACCTCATATCCGCAGGTACCTTTGTAAACACTGGCCAAACACCAAATGTATTTAATTTCAGATATTGATAATTAATCACAATGTTGAGTTTGTTGTCTCCATATCCACTGTGTTATTAATGTTTCATTCCCCCACTGTTCCAACTAAACGAAAATTGTGTTTGAAGAAGGAAGACTTGTTTACTGCAATTGACATTTCCTCAGATATGGCTGGTAGGAGCCGTCTTCCTAAATAATGACACAATTTGGGGGTGCTGTCATTGTGAGAGGCCAGGGTAAGAGGTTTTTGGAATCCAAATCTATTCAGATCTAATGCAAAGAACACAGCCGTGAGAGGTGCCTCGAGGCTCCATTGGATTTGCCTTTGGAATATCAAATCACCCAAGAGTGTAAGATGAGCTGAGCTGACACATGAGCGCCGTATACCGAAGGTGACAGAACGCCTTGCTTTTGATTGTGCTCAGACTTCACTGCTCCGCTCTTCATCTTCTCTCATTTCCACACAGCGCAGGCAACTCCCCAGGTTGCAGGGCTGAAGGCTCTGTGTGAGACTCTGGAAGGCAGCTAGGAGAACTTGGGGTCACTTGGTAGGCATGTAGGAAGGCACAGAAGAGAAATTTTATTTGGTTCATATTTTAAAGTGAACCAAGCTATTTTGCCAGCCTGTGGCGTTTATGTGGATTGGAACACAGCCATCAGCTGGATTACATTACTCCATTTTTGGGTGGTGTCATTTCAGCTCTGTCCTGTTGTTGGAAGAACCAGGAGAGCTCTCTAAGTGTGCTCCCGACTGCTCATTTATAGCCTTGGTTTGAATTCAATCCAGGCTGCAAGAAAAGAAAAGAACTGCCTTCTTTTCCAGGGGCAGCTCAAGCTATGTCTGCAAAGGAAGGTGTTTTCTTGAATTCAAGGTGGGGAATGCAAAAGACGAACTGAGAGCATGTTCTAAACACATTCCCCGCTCTTTCTCCACAGCTGGAAGTCACAGCTTCATTGAATGTGGTGCTTTTTTCCTCTGACGATTCAAAGGCACCATAGCTGCAAAGGAAGAATTGAAAGTGCAATTCCTTTTAGCTGTGGCTTGGAGGTTGAAGCTGCAGCTCAAGCTTCCCCCTGTTTGATATCATATATGATCTCAGCCTGGTAGACCTAATTAGACCCAAAGGCCAGAGGTTTCCCACCACTAGGGATTACTCAGTGTCATTATTATGTGCTCTTCTCCCACTGACGGTTTAGAACACGATGGGGGACAGGCAACAAACAATGTGAAAATGTAACATCATATTTAAATAGGGATTTGTTGGAAGAAGGGAAAGAGATCTCAGCAGCTTCATGTCTCTCATAACATCCAGTTCCATGCTCAATTTTATAAGCCAGCAAAGGAAATCCTCATGAAAGGAAAGCTGTCATTTCTAGCTTCCCTCACTGGATTGGGGCCCATAGGTTCCTGCTAAATACGGAGGTGCCAAAGCCACTACCGATTTATTGAGGTGGGAGCTTCAGATTTGCGCATCTGATACCATTTCAGGGAAGCAAGGACAGGAAGTCACTGGATCTCAGCTTAAGTTGAAGTTCCAGTGCAAATTTGGAGGTTCCAGCTTGAGCAAACCATCTACGGAACATGAAAGGGGATCAAAAGAAGCATGTGTAAGATTAGCAAAATCTATTGGCAGGCATTCCCCACACCCAAAAACTGTGGTGTGCATCTGCAGAAGAGGTGTTTAATGTGATTCCTTGCTACACTGCAGAGTATGTGTAAGGATGTGTTTTCCATTTGCAATGCAAAAGTGGATGCACATTTTCACCTTTGCCTTGGGGCAATATGTTCTTATTTTACCTTTAAATCTGTGTACATTAAAGGCAAAGTTAGCAAATATGGTCAGAGTTAGAAAACATATACGATCTGAAAATCTTTTTGAGGCATAATTCAGTGTTTTATTTATTTGCTGGTACACCAAGGTGCAAGATAGTGCAGAATCATTTCATTTACTGGGTATCTGTATACTCTGTCTGAATATTCAAGGAGAGGAGTTTAGTATTTGTTTTTATACGTGGTTGGCTGTTTTATGTATACATCAGACTGATTGTAAATAGCAATTTTACTTTTAAAATAATAGAAACAATAAAAATAGTATTGACCAGAATATTATCCTTCTGCCCCTCAATATTTTCATATTTTCTCATGTTGTGTTCAACTTTAAATAACTACCTATTAGAAATCTAATTTCCCAAAAAGAACAGAAAAATGAGATAGACTATTTTTGGCAATTAGGGAACATTGAGAGCTTTAGAAAAAAATATAGCCCCCCCTTTCTTTTGCCTTTCCAGTCAAGATGGATAGTCTGCCTTTATTCATTAACCGTAGCCTTAATTTACATATGAACAGAGATTTCTTTCCTTAGGAAATTGTCATCATTAAAAAAGAATACCTCATTAGCCACACTGATTGATTTCTTTCGACAATAACTCATCACAAATTAACCAAAATATAAGAAAAATAATGCTTTAAAGTGTGTATTAATTTCACTTATCTCCTCTGACTAGTCATAGCCTTTCAAATGCAAATCTTAAACGAGATGCAATTTCCGATGTTAAACTGTATCCCGTAT